>NC_084483.1:171282751-171585782 GCF_030035675.1 Rhineura floridana | reverse complement strand
TTGTTAGGCCCAGGCATATACTAAGTACAACTTCTTGCTAGGCCCAGGCATATATTAGGTTGAGGTAATTCATTCTATTATTATTATATTTTAATGTGGCCTTATTGTGGGGCGCAGGGCTCCTTTGTTAGGTTTATGGCCTCTTGTTAGGCCCAGGCATATGTTAGGTTTGAGTACTTTATTACTATTATATTACATTGGGGCCTTTTTGTGGGGCCTGGTGAGCCTTATGGGCCTTTCATATTTGGATAATAATGGTGTGCAGAGATAACAGGGTTTGCTAGAAAATGTCTAAATCTCCATATGTTAAGTGACAGTGATCCTTTTCCATTCAAGTGTCAATTTCACATTACTTGTTAACTCTGAGACTGAAGATGCATTTATTTGAATTTGGTCTCATATCAAAAACAAAGCATATGGCATTTTTATATTTAAAGAAAAACATGCAAACTTCTGCAGTGAATAGACGGACTAACAGATGATAATGTGGCTTAATTGGGGGATAGGAATAAAGAGGAAAGCCAAATTTACTTAATAGGCTCTTACCCTTATTTGACAGGATCTTAGACTCTTATTGACACAGAGACTGGCTTTTAAGGTCCAGACAGAATCTTTAACCTTTCCTGATGATCTTTACAACAACAACAAAAGCTTCTTTGTTATGACTTCTATCATTTACCTGAAATCACATATAGCATGCAACTTTTGCATTGGCACATCTATTCTGATATGTGTTGGAAAACCCACAATGAGTAATTTGCTACAATGGGGCCACATATGGGTGACAGCAACACATCCTCAGCATCTGTTGCTCTAGGAATTATAATTTACTTGAAATCGATATGACATGCACATTTTGCATTTTGAACATTTGTTCTGATAGGTGTTTCAAAACCCACAAGGAGAAAGCTGCTACAGTGGGGCCAAATATTGGTGATAGCAACATACCCTCAGTATCTGTGGTTTAGGGGAATTGGGTTAGCTGCAATGAAATAGTAGCTGGTAAAGTGTACTTATAAATGATTTTCTTTCTTTCTTTACAGAAGGATGTGTGAAACAGTGAGATACGAGGCCAGGGGCCCTCAAAGGGGTAAGAAAGTCCCCAGTAGAAGCTGCTGAGGGAAAAGTGTCCCTCCCCAGTTAAGCTCAAGATACTATGGACCTTGCTTGCAGACTACCCAGTTTATGGGGAGGCTCGTTTTTGTTACGGGGTTTTCTTTTTGGTTTCCAGATCCTATACTATGGCCCCCGGCTTGCCTTCATGGCCCACAATCTTAAATTTGTCTTAGGCGTGGAAGCAATGGTCCAGGGAAAGATTGATAAAGACATACAGCTGGGCAGGGTTTTTGGCCCCTTCCCATCATCCCCTACCTCTGCTCCTAGGATGCCCCCTCCTGTTATAGTGCCCAAAGTGGCAGCTGGCGAATTCCACCTAATTCACCACCTGTCATACTCACGGGGTCAGTCAGAAATGGCTTCATACCAGATAGTCTATGAACAGTGCGCTACCCTTCATTCGACATGGCACGCGCCTGTGGCAGGGGTGCCTTTTGGACAAGTATGACATCTAATCTGCCTTTCGTCTCCTGCTGGTACACACAGCGGATTTTGAGCTGCTGGGTTTTGCCTTTTAGGTCAGTTCTATGTGGCAGAGCATTACCTATGGGCTGCTCTGTTTCTCGCATGGAGCACTTCAGCTCCTTCTTGGAGGGGGCAGTCAGGAGATGAGTGGGCTCAGAAGCAGTGGGGCACTATCTGTATGATTGCTGTTCATGGGTAGGGCAGATTTTTGGGTGCATGTTAGCACCTGATGTTACAGTTTATAGCCTGGCTGTGTAATTGGGGGTTCCCTTGGCAGCTGGGAAAATGGAGGATCCTGCCCTGGTGTTAACCTTCTTGGGTATCAAGATTGACTCTGGGGCGCAGTGCTGCAGGCTGCCTGGGGAAAAGCTTGAACTGTTGCAGATCAAGATCCTGGAGTTTTCAGGGGCCAAGAAAGTTTTTCCTTTCTGCCCTCCAGGTGTTGGGGGTCTTTTAAGGGGGGTTTATGATGCTATGGTAGGGCTTTCATAGCCTTACCACAAGTTCAGCATTATGGCTGCCTTATGTGTCCATCTGGCTGTGTGGCCCTCTTTCCTGTGGGGCTTCAATGGTGTTTCAGTTTGGAGGGAGAACCGACTCCAGGAGGCAGAACTGCAAGTCCATTTGGATGCGTCAGGGCATTTGGTTTTGGGGGTTGTCTTTGGGACTTCTAGGTGCAATGGTTGCTGACCGCAGGCCTGGATTCAGGAGGGGTTAACTGGGGATTTCACCTTTGATTAATTCTTTCCTAGTGTGTTAGAGGTGGACTTATGGGCAGAGAGGCTTCGGAACTCTGTCCATTTTTGGTGTGATAACATGGCCATGGGCCAAGTTCGTAACTCCCCTATATCTAGGAACACTAGGGTTATGGCCCTTGTCTATTCCTTTGTTCTCCAGTGCCTATGTTTTAATGTTCTCTTTGGGGGCATGGTATGTGCAGGGTATTGACAACAGTGTCGTTGATGAACTGTCACAGAATCAGTTGGAGAGGTTTCGGCAGTGCTGTGCAAACTGCACATTGGGAGACTGGGGAGCGGAGTCGGAGAGGGCCACAAGCCTATCTGTTGCCCCAGCATGCTCACCAGCTATCAGAATGCAGAAGGGATTCCCAGGAGTTCAGGGCCAGCAGGGGCTATGCAAAGGTGTGGCCTATCCCTGTGAATTGCATGCTGGAATTCCTCATGGATGGTAGGAGTAGAAGCCTGTCTGTCAGTGTGCTACCCAATAATGGACACCTGCCCCATGAGGGCATTATAGTGTTTCTTGGATACCTGAGGCTCCAGGCCTGGTTATCTGTTATTCATGAGGAGAGAGCTCCCCTCACAAATTTTCGGTTTAACACTGCAAGGCCTGGGAGCAGACCCCATGGGGGGTTGGGATATGCTCCTCCAGAATTTGAGTTGCCTACATGGCAGTGGAGTTGCCTACCCGGCACAGTCTTGGGTTTTTGTAAACATGGGTGCGGGCCATCGGAAGGTGGAATTATGGGGCGTATAGGAAATATTCACCCCGGGTCGAGCCTGGAGGTCTAGGACCCAACTGTTCACAATTGTTTCTGTTTTTGGCAGGTTGCTGGATGGGGACAAAGCGGATGCGCAGCCTACTCTGCAGCCATGGCATGATTTTATGGGCTGGCCTTGGGGCCGCAAACTCATGTTGGTTCACAGCTGGGCCTCAGATGGTGGGTCATGGTTTGGTGGCTGGGTCGACAGAATATGTGCTGGGATGGGCTCCTACCCATGTTGTTCCAGCAAGGTTTGGTGCAGATGGTTTCGCATGTGGTGGTCATTCATCTGGGTGGGAATGACCTCGGTTACTTAAGGGCAAGGCCCTCAGTTTGCAGGCATGTGAGGACGTGCAGTTTGTGAGGCAACGATGGCCTCTGGTCATCTGATCTGGTCAGACATACTCCCTCACAGGATATGGCATTGCTTGGGGGACCCTAGGGGTAGCAACAGGGCACACAAGAGGGTCAACCAGCAGCTTCGGTTGGCCCTTCTGGTACATGGGGGGGTTGGCTTTGCATCACCCTGACATAAGGCACACGTGGGTTGAACTTTACAGGGCTGATGGAGTTCACCTGACGGATGCAGGGAACACCATAATCCAGATGACCTGCAGAGGTATCTATGAGACAGGGTTCTCGGCAGTGGGGTTCAGGGGGACTAAATAGAGATTTGTCCCCCTTTTGTGGTGGCTAGGTGCAGGTAAGGAAGTAGGTAAGGACAGCTAGGTGGCCCTCGTTGGCACCTTTGGAGGTGATAGGTGGTTCCAGAGACCTGTCTGTCAGGGCTTTACGGCCCGAGGGCAGGATATGGGCTGCTTCTGGGGCCTACTTACCTCATCCACCCGGAGTTGTAGGGCCCCCGGGGTGGTGACGTGGAAAGGCCCCCCTGCTCACCTACAAGTGTGGCGGGGAAAGGGGTAAGCAGAATGGCTTGCCCTTCCCTCAGCAGGGGCTGCTCACCCGATAGCTGTATTGCAGCAGCTTGCTTATGGACAGTTCCTGCACCCATGTTTTCCCTCTGCAGGTTAGTTTAAGGGGTTCTGTTTATAGTTTAATAAAGTGGCCCTTTGTTCAACCTAGCTTGCTGTGTCCATGTATTATTTCAACCCTCGACCGCAATTACTTTTCACTGTCTATTCAGTTAACTAACTTGTATTGCACCTGACAACTAGAGAGGAGTTTTCTTTTGCTGCCATATAGAACATAAATAGTTTAAGTGCTTCAGGTGAAAGAAAGTTTTAACTAGTGGTGAATCTAAGACAAAGGTGGGGAATTGGATCCAGCCAGGAGGTCGGATCCTTATCTCCCCCATCCCGTGCAGGCCAAGTTGGACAGGTGGGAGAGGCCCATTTTTGCATACCGCTGTGCAGTAATCTCTTTGTGGGGCTTCCCTTTTGCCACACACAGCTACCCTATGCTTGACATCAGGTGCAAAGTATGGTTCTACTCTCTAGACACAAATTAACTAGTTTTAGAGTTGTGCTTAAAATTCCCCCTTCACAAAAATTACCATACCCCATGAAAATAGGGGGGACATGATTTTCTGCTGTATTTGGAGTGCGGCAGGAGACTTTGGGTGATATTTGGTGGGTGGGGTTTGCCACTTACCTGACTCAACTGTATGAGGTGGTTAAGGATTTTTTCTTCCTTTACACTTGTTTTTAAAGCTTCATGCCCACTTCTAGCAGCAGCACTTCCTAGAATGGTATGTGAGTTACAACAAGATATAATATCCTCCAGGAAGTGTGGCCAGCCAGGGGGCTAAAGGGAACCTTGCACTACTATGAGCAGGTGCTCAGCTTCTTAAAATTAAAGGATTTAAAAAAAAAAAAGTGGCTGCCTTGCAAAATTAAGCAAGGTAAGTGCCAAGTGCCAAACTGCCCACCCCCCAAACAATTCTCCTACTCACCCCCATCTTTAGGGGGCATATTCATTTAATTCCATTCCACCCACCTGTTGTGCAAATTTCTGTGCTCCTTCTGATAGATGAACATAGCAATTATCCAGACTTTTCATCAGGTGCCCGAACAACTGCGTACCAAAACTCTTTTTACAACACACCTTACTCATCACCTTACTGATCTCAGCTTCCCCCTCCAACTGGTGGGGGCTATCTGTCTGCTTGAGCATGGGAAGCTGCAGGGAGCTCGGCTGGGGAATGTCAGGTTGACAAGGCGGTGCCTCTGGAGCAAAGGGGCATGCCTAATAGAGCAGTCTCTGACAGGGCAATCTCTGACCGTTCAGGTGTGCTCCACCAGGGCCAGGATCAGGGGGGTTGAACTGACAGGGCCAGGGATCTGGGCGCACTGTGAGCTCTCCTTGCTGCTCGACCCCTCCCTCAGCTCATTGCCCCAGTCCTCAAAGTCAGTATCACCCTCGTTGATGCCTCCCCTGCCAGCCTGGGTCACAACAGGACTCCTTTAATCAATCAAGACATAAATGCCTGCCTGTTATGTAATCTACAAAAGTAGCTTATATAAAACATTTTATTTTGCACATAATTTGTAGACTGTAAACAAATTTATGGTGGATAACGCTATCAATGGCTACTAAGCCTGATGGCTATGTTCTACCTCCATTGTCGGAGGCAGTATACTTCTGCATGTCAGTTGCTGCAAAATGTAGGAGGGGAGTCTTGCTTGCAAACTTCTCACAGGCATTTGGTTGGCCACTGTGAGGATAGGATGCTGGAGAAGAAGGGCCACTGGCCTGATCCATCAGGTTGTTCTTATATTATTTTTTAAATTTTTATATGTTTGATTGGAAATTCTGTTCTCTTCTATGTACTAAATAAAAACCTTTGGTGAAATTAACTTTCATACTACTAGCAAGAAATAATGTACCCCTTCTTTAGAGACTGGAAGCTGGCAGAATCATTACCTGGTAACTCTGGTAGATATCTGAAACGGAGTACTCCCAATTCTCCTAAACATGCTTTTGCCAACCTGCCTTTCCCATCAGTCCCTGTCCAAAACATCTGAAGCACCCTTAACAAAATACAACCTTGACTCACCAAAGAATACATTACCAACAGCGTTAGCAGAAAAAATTAGGAGAAAACTGAAATAGTTATGCTATGGATAAGTATAGGTAGCCCCCATCAATAGGAGTTGCCTTGATATAATGACACCCAGGAAAACCACCTTTCAGGTGAGACCAATGGTCCATTTTCCTTGGGTAGCATGACATCAGGTGGGATGTACCAAAGCAGTCCTAGCAGGGAGGGTCCAATTGGGCTGCTCAAGCATGGGAAACTACTGCTTGCAAAACACTCCTCCCAAATGAAGCATCAATAGATGCATGTTGATCTATCTTGTGGTACCTAATGAAGTACAAATGTCCAACAGGGGAGCATTAGTGACAAAAGCAGCCATAGTGGCAGCTGATCTTGTAGAGTGTGCCATGATATTTCTAGGCCCCAGGAACTATGCCACATCAACGGTCACATCTGCAGCCACTGCCCTGCCAAAGTATGGATGTCCTAGCGATCAGAGAAGTAACACATGTAGCTCTGATAGAATTGTAGAGATGTACAGATACATCACACACAACAACTGCCACTGAAATTGTAACTATGCATGTTTCCAAAGATCAGATCCACCTTACTGTAAGAGTAACAATTGTATCCTCCTGTTATCACTACTATTTGGCATAAATACTGATGATAATTATACTAATTTTAATAACATACTTGAAAGCATTGGCCCTAATTCTAATCTGAAAATTTAAAATATTCAACTACAAAGTACGACTGACCTCCTTTTGAGTTTTGTATTCAGTCATTAAACAAAAACCAAAAGAAACAAGTGATGTTTACATCATTTTTCATATTCTGCATTTGAAATGTGAATGTAAAAATTGACTAAAATTCTCTCCCTCTTAGAATTTCTGATACATTCCAGACTAATGGTTCCTTCAAACTGTCACTATTCTGTAGGAGGGATTTGATCACATAGCAGCAAATTTAAGTTTGTGGGTTTGTGCAATTAAAGTGGATTAAAGCATTCTAGCACAACAAATCCAGTTTTTGCTGCAAGGAAAGCAATGAGGAAATGCATTAACAAGTGTGAGATAATGATGAATTGATTGGAATTCATATAACCTCTGCACAAACAATATCAGGATGAACACTCATTAAATAGTGAATGTTATACAACATCCCCACAAACAAATCAGAATGAATGTTCAATAAAGAGGTCATCTAGAAGCAACCTGAGAGGCACTTGTAGCATCTCAAAACAGTAATAAATGCTTTGATGGGTATGGAAGCATAACATCCCACTGTCCACACTCAGTGCAATGCATATCTGAGAAATAATTCCTAGTTAAAATTCCTAATTGCTTACAAATTATTCTGAAATAATCAACAGTGCTATCTTGAAGGCAGACTAGCTGCAAACTTAAATTAACTCACAGATTACAATATTTATAACTCTTAGACTATCAAATACATTGGTAAAACTATCTTGCACTCAACCTGAACTGATTTCCTAGTGTCATTTTTGATACAAATGTTGATATAAATCTTAAGAATGGAAGATTGAATGCTACCCAACTGGATAGTCATATGGGACATTTTTTAAAAAATCAGTTATTTTTAAAGTAGAAACAAGTACATGCAATCCATGGAAATAGGGCTGCCACCTTTTTACTGGCCTTGTTCATGTGGGGAAAAGTCAAAATATAGCACATGAAGCAGTCTTCACAACTTACATCTATGCCAGGAAAAAAACTTCACCTGCTAAAATTCAAGTGCTCATAAAGTCATTGGCCCAGGATCAGCAAGAAAGGTGACAATTCTGGCTATAGTACCTGTCATTACTTATTTGGAAGGGAAAGTTTTGGCTGAATCAGTTTTCTTTACCCTGCACTGGAACAGTCTTGTTAATTACATTTTATCCACCCTTCCTTCAATGTTGACAGAGTGGTATACATGGTGTGTCCCCCACCTTATTTTATCCTCACAACATTCTTGTGAGGTAGTTCAAGATGAGATGAATAATTGTAGCTGAGCAGGGACTGAACTCAAGCGTCCCTCCTCTAAGTCAAACTTCTACATCACATTGGCACTCTGACGTGATAAGCTGAGCAAGACCAGGCTTACGTGCTGCTATTGTTGTTTTAAAAAATGGCAATGCTACAGGCAGCTAAATATGGTCAAAAATAGGGATATTTGAGAATGCTGTTTGGTCTGCATTATTAAAACTTTTTTTTTTTTTTGCACAGACCGTTATGCAGATCAGAATGCATTTCTCTTTTTTTTTCAAGTTCTCTGAATTTTGCCATACTGTTCTGGGCTCAAAGCAAACTTACCAAAGGGCATATAAAATACATATCTGGAGTTAATTGTATACAAAAATATGTATTTTGTGAAAAAATGCTGTTGCCACTTACCTACCCTGCCTTCATTTTGTGTCTTCTGCTCCAGGTATATGAAGGGGAAGAGCTGCCTGAGGCAGCTCCTTGGCGCCGTGCAAGTGCGACGCTAAGTGCGCACTTAGCATCACACTTGGCGTCGTCTTGGGGTTGTTTTGGAGAAAGAAGACAATGGAAGAAATGTTTATAGTGCTATTGGTTATGGAAGATGGGGTTAGGTGGGGAGAAGCTCAAGGGGACATTGGAGAATATGTTGTAGATATTGTTGTAACTGCTATGTTTGGTTTGTTTTATTTATTCTGTTATTATGTTATGTATATTGTTGAGATTTATTGTTTACTTATGTTTATTTAAAATGTGATGTATTGTTTTTCCTTTTAATTGTACCAAATATATATTGTATATTATATATTGTATATTGATTTTTATGTTGTAAACTGCCCAGAGAACTTCGGCTATGGGGCGGTACAGAAATTTAAATAACAACAACAACAACAACAATAATAATAATAATAAATAAGTTCAAAAATAATGTCATTTTTTTAAAAAAAACTGCAGGTTCATATAGAAACTGGATATAACAGACTCATGAATGAACACATCATGACCACAAAATGACACAGGCTGGAAATGATATATCAATCCCCTAGTCAATTATTATAATCCCTTGATGACCATCTCCATATTGAGAAGCCTTTAAAAAGTACAAATACAAGATAAATAAATAAAATATCTGTAAGTGAAAAAGAATAATAAAATGCTATAAAAATCAACACATTATCAATGAGTATCCTTCAGTTCAGTTGCTCAGGAAAGCATTAAGTAAAAGAATGCAGTACATGAGAACCATCAAAAGGGAGCACTTTTGAGCTACTAAAACAGCAAAGCCAAGCCAAAAACTTCAGTCTCTTAGCGATAGACAATGATACTATCTCAGGTATTTTATGCGCTAAAATGATCATTAAAAATTAAGCACCACATATAAGCTGCCATTTAGAATATTAATTTACCTTTACTAATCATCTTTTTAACTTGAGGCTAAAAGAGTTCACTTACCATTCGGGTACTCTGGCTTCATCCACGAGATGTTAAAGGAGTCAGAGGAATAGGAGTGGGCTTCAGGAGCAGGAACACCTCCTGGTGTACTCTCAGTTGTTGTTGCTGAGGTAGTTTCACTTATTATGCATCCACCTCCACTGCAGGCCTTTTACAAAAATAAATAAAAATAAAATAAATCACAACAAAAAATCTATAAATACATCTCCAGCAGATGCCAATCAGAAAAAGCCAGAACTCAAGAAGCTTTGTAAAGACTTATATTGATTATATATTTATATATTTTTAGATCTCAAACAAAACATGATCCCTTCATAGCTTTTTACTTGTTTGTGAGGATTTATTTTAAGTTAAAGTTAAACAAAGCCTATGAAATGTCGGGAAAAATTCTTCCCCCATGAGCAGGCCTCCCCAGAAAGTGTACTGTATATCACTCTCTCCCCATTGCCAGCTTCTTTTTCAATAAGGATGTCATGGAATTAGAGGGGAAAGGCCTGGAAACAGAAGCCACTCATGAAGAGGCAGAGATGAGAGGCCTTTCCACTTGAATAAGTGGAGCTGAAAGACGCAAGGATCTAAGCTTGTAAGCGTTTGCTTCTCCCCCCCCCCCATTCCCAAAAATTCTCTCAAAGTCTAAATGTCATTTTGTGGGCACATCCAAATTTGTTTGTGTGGGTTGCTAACTTGTAGGGGATAGAGATGTAAAATTTCTAGATTGTTTGAAGAAAAATATTGCTTTTTACTTAATTTCTTTTCAAAACTAAGCTTAACTTTACTACTTAACATAACAGAAAATTTTACTATTTGGTATATTTATGAAATGTAAAAAATATAAGTGTCTTCATTTCATGAAAACAGCAATAATAAATTTGCGACCCAGGGGTGAAATAAGACGCAGACACAATATGATGGGTTAAATAACGGGCCACTTTATTAAACCAAATTCATATTATGATAATGAACCTGCAGAGGGGAACATAAGTGCGGGATTCTCCAGATGAGTCAGGCAAAGCCTGCTTGCAGCTATTGGGGCGACCCAAACCCCTGCCGGGCAAGGGGGTGCCAATCTGTCAACCCCTTGCCCCAACCACACTCCTATTGTGCGTAGGGAGGCCAACCTGCATACCGCCCCCCGGTGCCCTGAAACTCCAAGTGGATGAGACCTGTTGGTCCCAAAGGCGACCCATATCCTGCCCTCGGGCCGTATAACCCGGAACTGCAGGCCTCCAGAACCGCCTATCACCTCCAAAGGTGCCTAAAGGTGTCACCTAGCTGCCCTTCACCTTTAACATTTCCCGCACTTCCTCAATAAAGCTACCTTAATTAAAATATTAAATGCAGAACAGCCAAATCAACCTAATAACCGCAAGAACACCCGTGCTAACCCTGAACGCCCTCCCTACTAACCATAGTATGGAGTAGGCAAAAGAAACCTGCCGGCTAAAATGCAGGCAGGCCAAAAATTCCTAGTCGGCCCCAAAGGCGACCAAATGAATCACACTGCAGCAGAGGGAGGGTAGGGTGGGTGCCACAACAATTTGAAGAGCGGGGGGAGGCCGGCGCGAGCCTAAATAGGCTTGGTTGCCCCGCCCACCCTGGCAGTGCATTGTGACGACATTGTGCCAGTCTGGCACGCTTGCCCTCTTCAGAAATGGAGGCTCGGGATTCACCTCGGGCTGCAAATTCCGCCCCGCGACCCTGTAAATCCCGAGTGCGGAGCGGGGTTGCGACCCAGGGGTGAAATAAGACGCAGACACAATATGATGGGTTAAATAACGGGCCACTTTATTAAACCAAATTCATATTATGATAATGAACCTGCAGAGGGGAACATAAGTGCGGGATTCTCCAGATGAGTCAGGCAAAGCCTGCTTGCAGCTATTGGGGCGACCCAAACCCCTGCCGGGCGAGGGGGTGCCAATCTGTCAACCCCTTGCCCCGACCACACTCCAATTGTGTGTAGGGAGGCCAACCTGTGTCACCGCCCCCGGTGCCCTGAAACTCCAAGTGGATGAGACCTGTTGGCCCCAAAGGCGACCCATATCCTGCCCTTGGGCCGTATAACCCGGAGCAGCAGGCCTCCGGAACCGCCTATCACCTCCAAAGGTGCCTAAAGGTGTCACCTAGCTGCCCTTCACCTTTAACATTTCCCGCACTTCCTCGCCACAGAAAGGGGACA
The DNA here is from genome assembly GCF_030035675.1 of Rhineura floridana. Taxonomy (NCBI): domain Eukaryota; kingdom Metazoa; phylum Chordata; class Lepidosauria; order Squamata; family Rhineuridae; genus Rhineura; species Rhineura floridana. Next base: position 171,574,083 of record NC_084483.1, on the reverse strand, counting down.
AACCTCTGTTTAGTTACCCTTTACCCCACATCGAAACAAGATGTCCTATATGCCCCTCCGCAGGTCTTCTAAAAGGATATTGTTACCTACATCGGTCATGTGAACTCCATCCGACCAATATAGTTCTACCCTACTGCGCCTTATATCAGGGTGAATGACAAAACCACCAATAGAGCAAGACAGAGCTGCCTATTCACTTTTTTGCGGGTCCTATTTATCCCTCTAGGGTCACCCATACAATTCCACTGTCTACGGGGTAAAATATCGGACCAAATCAAGTGCACCCCCGGCCAACGCTGCATGAGGGCCCGGAAGTCAGCAGACGCCTGCTCAATAAGGGCTCTGCCCTTCAGCATACCAAGGTCATTTCCACCCAGGTGAATGACCAAAAACTGTGGCGCATCCCGAACCACTGCCGTCTGGAAAAGCGTAGGAAGGAGCCCGTCCCAGCACATCCCACGGCGGGCCAGCCATTGTACAGTAGCCCACCGGCTAAGCCCAAGCTGCGTGCCAAAATGCGACTTTGCCGCCCTGCGGTCTGCCCAAAAGACCATACTATGGCCGCAGAGGAGGATGCGCACTCTTTCGTCTCCCTTCCAGCAGCCTGTCAAAACAAACAATGTAAACGTGTAACAACGACAAAGAACAAGTCACCAACTGGTTTTCTGAACCCCTCGGAAAGGTCTAATATAAGACCTATAGGCTGTAGAACGCCATCTGCCCAGGGACTGTAACCTCTCTTGGGAGAAGCCCAAACGGGCGGCCGTAGATACTGCTCCAATACGGAAAGACTGTGTCCCAAAAAATTTGGGGTCCAGTCCCATATTACTGAGGGCTGTCCTGGTAACCACCCAAAATTGAAATCGAGAAAGGGGTTGGCCATCCTTATGAATAAACAAGTATCCAGGCTGTTGTCCCCGGACTGCCAAAAAAATTCTCAGTGCTGCCACAGGGCAAATCTCGTGCAGCTGTGAGGGGGAGAGCAGCACCATACGGCCCCTCCTGCGCTGATCAGTCTTAGACCAGCTCAACTGCAGGGCAGCCTGTTCCCCCCTCCAACTAAAATCAGACAGTAAAAAGGCACGGAAAGAGATGTCAGCCTTGGACCCCGCAATCACCTCACTGATCCTGAAAGCTCCAAAGAACAGTGTAAGTGTGGCTGCATGAAAAAGCAGTACCTCAAAAGATGAGGAACATAAATACTCCCATTGAGTCAGGAGCCCTAATAGAAGTTCCGGGTGCATAGGGGAGCGAGTATCTGAATTGGTGGGATGTTCCCGTGCCCAGCCTTCCAACATCTTACAGAGTCGGAAGTGATCTGAAAATTCCTGCAAACCGCGCGACTTGGCCAAAAAGGATAGGCCAGAGAGCTTACCTCTAATTGTCCTGACTGAAAGGCCCTTCCTCCTGCCTTCCACACAAAACTCAATGAGGTGGTCCACTGGAATGGGCCACTGCTGTACGTAGCCCCTTTCTGCCCTGAAAGCCAATAGTTCCCTACCTGCTCTCTGGTAGCCGGCCATAGTGCTGGGCGCAATGGACAAGCTTATTGCCCTCTCCGACTCAATCCGCCAATCTCCCATAGATCCAGTGGGACCACGTTCGGCTGAGCCCTGGCCCACGGTGCCAGGTGGCGAAATCTCTCCATCTGGTTCCGTGACAGAGCATCAGCAATACTGTTATCAATACCAGGGATGTGGCGCACCAGAAACAGAATGTTAAACTGGAGACATTGTAAAACAAAGGCGCGTACTAGGTGCATGACTCTGGGGTTCTTTGATTTTATTTATTTATTTATTTATTAAATTTCTATACCGCCCCATAGCCGAAGCTCTCTGGGCGGTTCACAACAAGCACGACAGCAAAAATACAATTAAAACCATTTATAAAACAATTTAAACATACTAAAATACAAATATACTAGCATACTAAGATGCTAAAAATAAATTGAGATGTTAAAATGTTAAAATTAAAATTATTAAATTATTAAATTTATTAAAATGCCTGGGAGAAAAGGAACGTTTTAACCTGGAGTCGAAAAGATAATAATGTTGGCGCCAGGCATACCTCCACAGGGAGATCGTTCCATAATTCGGGGGCCACCACTGAGAAAGCCCTTTTTCTGGTTACCATCCTCCGGGCTTCCCTCTGAGTAGGCACCCGGAGGAGGGCCTTCGATGTTGAACGATGACAAGGAATTAATAACATGCACCGTGGACAGGTTGTCACACCAAAAGTGGACTGTGGAATCGCGCAGCCTGTCTGGCCAAAGATGTACTGCCACCACTATCGGAAAAAATTCCAGGAGAGTCAAATCTCTAATCCAGCCTTTCTGAACCCAGCTCCGTGGCCAACTACCATGGCTCCATGAGTCATTAAAAATCACACCGAAACCAAATGCCCCCGAGGCATCGGAGTGCACCTGGAGTTTGCCCTCCAGGAGGCGGTCCCGCCTCCAAAAAGAAATCCCATTGAATTCCTGTAAGAACTTGGCCCATACAGACAGATCGTCTGTGAGCGCACCCGAAATCCGGATGTGATAATGAGGATGGGACACACCTGACATAGCGTCATACACTCGTCTCAAGAAAGCACGCCCGGGTGCAACCACCCTGCAGGCAAAGTTCAGTGAACCCGCCAGCTCCTGCAGGGTGCACAGGGTAGCCTTCCTGGAAGCCAGAACATGTGATATCTTTTCTCGCAACAACTGCAATTTGGCAAGTGGGAGCCTACAGGACTGGGCCAACGTATCTATTTCGATCCCCAGGAATGTGATAATAGGGACGGGCCTTCCGTTTTTTCCCCTGCCAATGGGACTCCAAGTTCCCTTGACAGCTCCATAAAGTGATCCATAAGATCCTTGCAGTCCCTTGTATGCGCCCGTCCAGCAAATAAAAAATCATCTAAATAGTGAACCACGGAACGTGAGCCAGACCGCCTCCTCAGTGCCCACTCCAGGAAAGAGCTAAAAAGCTCGAATACTGCACATGAAATTGAGCAGCCCATGGGCAATGCACAATCCACATAATAGTTATCCGCAAAAGCGAACCCCAATAAATCAAAATCTCCAGGATGGACGGGGAGGAGGCGGAATGCAGATTTTATATCACACTTCACCATGAGGGCACCAACACCACAACTCCTAACCATGCCTACTGCACAGTCAAAAGAGGTGTAGCGTACCGAACATAAGTGAGGTGGAATAAAATCGTTAACCGACTGCCCATGTGGATAGGAGAGGTGATGAATAAGGCGGAACTCCCCCGGTGTCTTTTTAGGCATGATGCCCAGTGGCGAAACCCTAAGAGACATGGTGGGAGGGGAAGCAAAGGGGCCCAAGACTCAGCCCGCTTCCCTTTCTTTGTTAATCTTATCCAGAACCACCTGTTCCATGCCCAGGACAAACCACAGGTTCCTGGAATGAAAGGCAGTCCTGGGCCCTGAATACGGGATCCAAAAACCAGTTGAAAAGCCCTCTAAAAGGCACCGGGCTTCGTGAACTAAAGGGTAACAACTCAATAAACGTTGCAACTCTGGTAACTTAATTGGGCTGGGGCCCTTTTCCCTGAGATGCGCCCAGGGGTCCTTGCTTCCGTTGTCCGTGGAAGTCCCTATTGCCACCTCGATAAGGCCGGCTCCTAGGGCAGGCGGTGGATGCAAGTTGACCACCGCAGAGCGCACACTCATGTCTATACCTGCAAGAGGTCCTGCCACAGAAGCCACAGGAGCTAAACTCCCAACAGAGCAGGCGGGGTTGAATCCCCTGCCCCGCTGGCCCGCGGGAGGGGGCTGGCGCCAACTGCCTAGCCAGGAGGTGGCCACTATCAGTCCTATCCCCGGCCACTGGCCGTGAATGAGACATGAATTGCAACCACAGGTCAGGTTCCTTCCTGTCCCATGGCAGGGAAGTGTCGTAGGCCGCCCTCATACGAAAAGCCTCATCGTAAGAGAGCCAAGCCAACCCCATGAACTCTGTATAGTCTCGATAGATAATATCCAGATACTTGATCAGGACCGAACCGCGCTGTGGCTGTTTTTGTAGAATCACCCCAATATAGGTAAAGTAGGCAGGGAGCCAGTTAGCCCAGGTGCGCTCAATCCGGCGCCTCCTAGGCTTTTCTACGTCCTTCTCATCTCCTTTCTCCCTGTCCCTTTTAATTGGCTCCCTGTACAATAGCCATCCATATTTATTTCATTACATATAGTTGAAAATAAACAAAATTGGTTAGGTTTCCCCCTTCTAACCATAATCATGCCCAAACAACAATATCTGACAGTCTTTTAAAACAACAACTCAACAAAAGTTGAAGCTGCTTAACCCTTTCATCTCTGGCAGTTTTTTCCATTCAATACCATCCTTCACACACGCACCTTTTACTTTTATACCTTTTTCTCTCATAGAGAAAAAGCAGCTGTTGAGAGCATGGTTTTGAGAGGCAAATGGCAATGTGAAAGGGCTGGGGGCAGAGGAGAAAATCTGCTTCTCTCCTCTGTTTTCCCAACCCTTCAGATCTGTAGCTAAGGGATTGGGCAGATTCTTCCACCACAGCCAATTTCTACAGGTCTGCTCACCCTGCACGTCTCTCCAACAAATCTTGAAGCTATCTAAGGGCTATCACAAGTACATACAATGAGAATGCAACCATTGACAACCTGGTGGCCTCCAGATGTTTTGGACTGCAACTCCCATCAGCCCCAGGCGGCACATCTGGAGCCATCTGCTTCCATCACTTTTGCAATGTAATTCTATCCATGTCAACTTAGCAGTAAGTCCCACTGAACCCAGGAAGCTCCAGTAAGTGGTTATAACACTGCAGCTTCAGTCTCCACTGAGGCTGCAATTGTACTGACTCTTACAATGAAATCAATGGGATTGGAAAGTTCTTAAAGCTGGCTCACTCGGAAACACAAGCTACCGCTTGTAACAGTAGACTATAGGACCTCTCTATCTGGTGTGTAGCCTCTCTTTGTGGGTCCCCATCCCTATGCAGCAATTAGGATTTTTAAAAGCTTCCATTAGTACCAATGGGAAGCTTTTAAAAGCTTATTGCTGCAGGGGATGGGGACAAGGAAGGAAGATACTTGGGGTGGAAAAGAGAAGAAGAGTAAGAGAGAAGTCAGAAATACTTCCATAATGGAATGAAGGGAATGAATGTGCTAGGAATGGGAAAAATATTGATTCAGTTTGCATTTATAGGCGAATTTATCAGTTCGCACTTTCCGAAACAATATGAGAATCAAAATACAGCCATCCTTCAAAATTCACACATCTGAATTTTGCAATGCAGTTCTCCATCCAAGCAATGTTTACAAAAATGCATATATTATTGGAATGTGGGAATAACAATGAATATATTAGTGAAAGTAACATACAAAAATGCATTATATTCAAAGAGGCTGCTTGCAAAACTTTGTACATTAGTCAAAACTGCATACAAAATATATGTATTAGGAGAAATACACACTAAAATGCTGAAGAATTTTCATGAAGATTTTTTTTAAATACATTGGAGGACCAAATTTAAGAATGGAAAAATGAGAAACTGAGAGAAGCAAATTTGACTGATCCTTCCATCCGTAGTGCGTGCGTGCGTGCGTGTGTCTGTGAAAAAGAGAGAAAGAGAGAGGTGTGTATCCTGTACCCAGTGGACAAGTGAAGAGTGCCTTTTCTGCAGCACTGAACAGCTGCAGTTTCCTGCCTCCCCACACTCCTAGCAGTAGAACATATAAGGAGTGCTTACTAGTATCTAGAAAAGATAATTAATATAAAGCCAATGAAGCACTGAGGAGGCCAGTGTGGTGTAGTGTTTAGAGAATCAGCCTAGAACAGGAGAGATTTAGGTTAAAATCACCATTCAGCCTTAAAGCTCACTAACAACCTCACAGAGTTGTTGTGAGGATAAAATGTGGTATCATATATGCTGCCTTGAGCTTGTCTGAGGGAAATACCCCAAAATGAAGCTGAAGCTCAATGAAGACTTTTTTAAAAAAAGGTTATTCATCATGGATGATACATATAAGAGACAATCATACAGATTTTAAAGTCCATTTAAATGGTCACTTTATACTTACAATTTGAACAACAGATGCCACCACATGCTTAAGTTACATTTATCCAGTCCAAATGATTTCAGTTGGACCATGTGTGATGAGTGTGTTAACTGTGTACAAAGCCACAGAAAATGTACATAATACTGTACAGTTTACCAGGCTAAAATACCCAAAGGACAAACAAATTTCATCAACATGGATTCCAAGTCATCCTTAATTAGTCTGAATGTCCTTGCTTTGGTGGGCTTTGAGTCAACCCCTTACTTGAAGATAGATTATTTTCTTTGAAGTATAATGTGGTGTAATATTTAGAGCATTCAAGAACATGTTGAGCAAAATGAATGCATACAGAGTGTCTACACATAAATGTAAATGTATTCATAATCAAGAGCAGAATATTTTTCTATGGCATTTATCAAAGCAAATGTCCTTATATAGGTAATACTATAAAATGATGAGAGTGTTTAAAACAAATAGGGACAATCTCATGTTTATATTCAAGGTATTTTCAGTTGCACCATGGAACTTAAACTGTTCTGTAATCAAAAAAACAAAAGGAAGCAACAGCACAAAAGAATAGCAATGACATTTAAAAGACATTTTAAAATGCTGCTAGTTTGCAATAAATACCTTTCCCCCCTTTGTATTTTCACAAAGTTACTTGTGTGGGGTTTTACAGAGAAATGGCACCAAACCAAAATAAAATTACATGGAAAATGAGCATCTACGGAATTTACACACACAGATAAATGCCTTTATGTAGCAGTGACACAGGCAGAAGCACACACACCTTGAGAGCAGTTGAACAACATCTCTAGTCTTTTTGAATGTGTGCAGAAAGATTGAAAACTGAGTGGATTAAGCAACCCTTCCTACCAGCCTCCTTGTATTCCTCCACCATTTGTGAACTCAGATACTCCCTCTACCTTCTTTCAGGCACTACCCTCCCCACCCCTCTCTCTGTTGAAGCATCTCAGTGGCTGACTGAGGTACAAAGAATCCTAAGGAAAGAAAGTTCTCCAGGGTCTTGACTCAGGAGTCCCAGAGAACTATGCTTTTCCAAGGAGCACTGGGCAGTTGAGTTCCATGGCATCCAGAATGAGAGTGGGAGGGAGGAAGGGATGGGTAGAGGAGGAGAGAGACAGCTTCCTGCTACCAGTATTGATGTCACCACCATGCCACTAAATAGATTTGGAAGAAAGAAATGGGTACAGATGAGGAAGGGAGCAGTAGCAGCGGTGTTAGTATGCAAACTCAATACGAGGCATATCACTCCCAAGCCCAAATCTTACAAAGGGCCAATGCTTGTATTGGGATGAAGCTTTTTTGAAACGAGTAAGTTTGTTCTTAAAAATCAAACTGTACTCCCATCATTAATATGTGGAAGCTATTCTGCCTCTATGATCCACTCTGAAGATTTTGAGGAGCCAATTATTTTCAAAACTATCGGGAGGAAAACTGGTTGGTTTTGCCAATCCCTACTAGGGATGTAAAGATCTGTCAATTTTGGTTCCCTCAGCTTCTCATTTTCCCAATCTTAAATTTAGTTCTCCACATTTCTGCAGCGATTTGCATTTTTTAAAACAATCATAAAAATTCTTTAACATTTTAGTGTGAATTTCTCCTAATCACATTTTTGTGGGCAGTTTTGACTAATGTACACATTTTGCAAGTGATTTCTTATCATATAATGCATTTTTGTATGTTATTTTCACTCGTATATTCATTTTTATGCACACTTTCCCCTAACATATGTATTTTTGTGAACATTGGTTGGTGAACTGCATCACAAAATATGAATGTGTGAATTTCAAATAATGGCTTTGTTTCGGTTCTCATATTGTTTCAAGAACTGTGAATTTGATAAATTGGGCTTGAAATGCAAACTGAATTGAATTTCCCACCCATCCCTAATCACTACTTTTTTTAAAAAAAAACCTCTCAGCTTCTTTCTTTCCATTAATGTACTGTAACTAAACTTAGCTAATATTCCACAAATTTATTAAAATTATCTTTCTGACATCCTTCACAATAGTCAAAAGGAAGTATAAATATAAATATGAACACAAGCTGTCATTCCTTTGTCTCATTAGTATATATGTGTGTGTGTGGTTTGCAACTTACTGCAAGCTTAATGAAGTATTCAGTACCAGGAGAAAGGTGCTGGATGGTATATTCTCGGGAAAGATCTGTAGAATTATAGGTTACATTCCAAACTCTAGTATTTTTCTCATTATTGGCAATGTACAGAATATAGTGGCGTAGGTTTCCATTTACTTCCTTTGGTGCTTTCCACCTGAAAATAAAAGCAACAAATAATGGCATCGGAAAAGCAACTCACACAACTATTGAAATATGTAGGCTAAAGCATGCAAGAGCGGGAGGGGGGGGCGGAACACTTACGGTAATTACTTAAAGGATGAAAAATAATCTGGTCATCAAACAGTTTGGGGAAAGTATTGAAGTAACACATGTGGCAACATGTAACATTCTTTAAAGGTAATATTTGTACTTGGAGACCAAATGATTGTGACAATATCATCAAGGTAAAAGCTTCACACTGATGATATCACAAGAATATTTTTCCTGTGGCAAGCTTTGCCCTGAGGTTATGGCCATATGTAGGATACACTGATTGCATAAAGACAATATGGAAATTAGTTGGCAAGTGATAATCAAAGGTTCACAGAGGCACTAAACTAATCACTTCTATGAATTTAATCATAATAAATTTAATTTTTGGACACAACCCCTATCCCTGATTGAACTCACTGGGATTCTTGCATAAACAGATACAATATCTGTGTCATCTTAAAAGGTGGGGGGGGGGGGAATTTGGCCTACATGTGAATTCCCATTCTCAGTGATACCAGGGTGAGGCAGTCTTGATTACTGAGCTAGATCTTCGCTCTGGTCACCAGGTCATATTATTATTTTTGTTAGATTTATGTAATGCTTACATGCCATAATGGCTAAGTGGTTTACAAACATAAAATCAATTATTAAATCCATACATAATTAAAATATACAATAAAACAATTCCATAAAAACATTAAAAACATCCATATTTAAAATATACAATAGAACAAACCATGGCAAAATTGGATGGGTTCCATTTGCTGATCTTTATGCCCTCACTGGGCAATGGATGGCAAGGCAATTTTTCAGGTAACCAACAACCTCAACAACATTGAGTGAAGGCTTTCCAGGACTCCCAGAAGTCCAAGGATTAAGAAGGTGTCCCATTGCAGTTGTCAGTGGATTGTCAATAACAGTATGAATAATGCTAAAACATCAGAACTCTAACAGGTCAAAAAAGAGAACTTAGGAAGATGCTAAGAAGGGGATAACCTCTTGTTCATGAACCATTCAAAGTTACTGGAAAAGGACTCAAAGCCTTTCAGTGGTGGTGGTAGTGGGGATAATTCTATAAATGTGTGTGTGAATTGACTGTCCCACAGAATTAGCATTTATTTTTGAAACTCACAGTTAAGACCAATGGTACTGGGATAGGGGACACTACTACTCAGATGTAGAAGAACGTAGGAAGCTATTGTGTAACTATAAGTGGCAGCAGGTATCTAAAAGAGATCTAACATTTGTATTTATTTTTAAAATAACCACATTTGTATCCCCCAAAGAGACTTCAGGTGGCTGACAAATAAAAACAGAATGACAAAAATTTCCATAAAAGCCAACAAAAAAGCTCAAAGAATTAACAAATTCTAGCACCACAAAAACGGAACCATCAAAAACGACATAACCAACATTTTTTTAAAAAGGTTTACAGAAAACAACACGTATTGGAAGTGCATAAATATTTTCCACAAAGAGCTACATTTTAATTTGGTATGAAAGATTAATACAATGTGTTTGGCAGCTCAGGACTGGTCATATGTCTTTGCTGGCTCCTTCTACTCAGCTAGGCATAGGAAACCTTGAGCCCACCAGGCCTCTTCACCTGGACCCTATCATACCCTAAGACCATTTCTGCTTCCCAGATTATTAGGAGAGTCCAGTTATCCTAATTGCTGGGCACCAGGTTAGCCCTCCCTTTGCACATGTTATGATGGGGATGAAAACTTGATAGCTGATCCTTTTTAAACCAAAGATTGCAGAAATTGAACATGAGACCACACAAAATATCACCACTGGATCCATTGGCAGCAATGGAAGCTTCAATGCTGACTAATATTTTTTGGGGGGGGCAGGATTGAACCCTTTTCCTTTCATTTTGTTATCTTAATCATCCTTCCCACCCTGTCTCGTTATTTTGAAGGGGAAAAAACCTGGACGTGAAGTGCAACAACACATTTAACTTTACATCTAGTCTGAACCTAAGTCATGAACTCTGCTAAGACCCTGCTTTTCCCCAATATAAGATCATAACATAACATAAGAGGCTCCTGGATCAGGTCAATGGCCCATCCAGTCTAGCATCTTGTTCTCACAGTGTGGAACCAGTTGCCCATGGGAAACCCACAAGCAAGTCCTGAGTGCAAGAGCAGTCTCCCCTCCTCCTTTCCAGCAACTGGTATTCAGAAGCATACCACCTCCAACTACAGAGCACAGGATAGCCATCATGGCTAGTAGCCATTGATAGGCTTATCCTCCAGGACGATAGCCTTATACTTCATGAGATAAGGCCAGTCTGGGAGACCTGGTAATAATAATAATAATAATAATAATAATAATAATAATAATAATAATAATAATAATAATAATAATAATAATAATAATAAATATTTGTTTGTCGCCTATCTGGCAATTAGCCACTCTAGGCGCCACCAGCTTGGACGGCTTTAAAAGAAGATTAGACAAATTCATGGAGGACAGGGCTATCAATGGCTACTAGCCATGATGGCTGTGCTGTGCCACCCTAGTCAGAGGCAGCATGCTTCTGAAAACCAGTTGCCGGAAGCCTCAGGAGGGGAGAGTGTTCTTGCACTCGGGTCCTGCTTGCGGGCTTCCCCCAGGCACCTGGTTGGCCACTGTGAGAACAGGATGCTGGACTAGATGGGCCACTGGCCTGATCCAGCAGGCTCTTCTTATGTTCTTATGTTCTTATGTTCTTATGTTCTTACATTAAAAGAGATAAAATACAATAATAACAGATGTAATCACATTAATAACAATAGGTAAAATACTGGACAGTCATCAATACATATAAAAGCAATTATATTAACAACATACGATAAATGACAGAATCATGGTGATTTACCCAATGACCTCAAAGGCTTGCTGGAATAGCCACGTCTTCAGGGCCTTGCGGAATACATCTAGGGAAGGGGCATGTCGAAGATCACATGGGAGGAGTTCCAGAGAGTGGGGGCCACCACAGAAAAGGCCCTCTCCCTAGTACTCACCAACCTAGCTGTTTTGGTTGGCGGGATTGAGAGAAGGCCTTGTGTGGCTGATCTAGTTGGGCGGCATAATTGGTGGCGGTGGAGGCGCTCTTTCAGGTAAGCTGGGCCGAAACCGTACAGGGTTTTAAAGGTTAAGACCAACACCTTGAATCGGGCCCGGAAAACAACCGGCAGCCAGTGTAGGTCAAATAATACTGGCGTGATGTGGTCCCGTCGGCGGCTGTTGGTAAGTAAGCGCGCCGCTGCATTCTGTATAAGTTGTAATTTCTGGGTCATTTTCAAGGGTAACCCCATGTAGAGCGCATTACAGTAGTCTAATCGAGAGGTGACCAGGGCATGCACCATGAGCGGGAGCTGTTGAACAGGGAGGTAGGGTTGCAGCCTACGTATAAGGTGTAATCGATACCAAGCTGCCTGGCTCACAGCCGAAATCTGAGCCTCCATGGACAGCTTGGAATCAAGAACAACCCCGAGGCTGTGGACCTGGTCCTGTAGGGGCAACTTCACCCCACCCAACACCAGGTCAACATCTCCTAACCCTCCCTTGTCTCCCACAAGTAGTACCTCGGTCTTATCAGGGTTCAACTTCAACCTGTTCCTGCCCATCCATCCACTCACGGATTCCAGGCACTTGGACATGGTCTCCACAGCCTTCTCCGGTGAAGATTTAAATGAGAGATAGAGCTGAGTGTCATCCGCATATTGGTCACACTGCAGCCCAAATCTCCTGATGATCTCTCCCAGCTGCTTTACATAGATGGTAAGCTCCTTCCCTTGCTATCACCTGCAAGCTGATCATTCTTGGAGACCAAGAGGACAGTAGTCAAGTCACGCCAATGCCACAGGAGAAAGAGAAAGTCTGTACTTAACTGTGCATATATTGTTTTAGAATCCAAAACCGTCAGGACTGGTGCATCCACATCAGCTGGAGGCAGCTGTGCTGTAAACAAGGCGACCAGGGAACTGTTTGTACAACCAACAATTGTGCAGGCAGTGATGAGAAACTGGTGTGCTGTAAAAACTCTTAAATCTACAAAAAGAGGAAATGGATATGGCATTTAATTTTTACACTTGGATTTAATAAAGGACTAGATTCAGAAACACTGAAGGGAAAGCATATATCTGCCACATATCTGTGTACGTATTTAAAAAGTTAGGATATTATAAAGTCTGTTAACACAGCTATTGATTTCATTTTGTTCCATGAATCTTGTGAAACCAAGCTACTGAGCTATAGTGAAAAATGTACTATAGAAAAAAGGCATATGCATTAATCTGTTTCATGCTATTTTATGTATAAAACATAATAAACACCCACATACAGAAATCAATCTTAATATTTTCAAAGGATTATTTTCAAAATATTATTTTCTCTCATAAATTGTGTTAGATATTGCATATAAATATATAATTCATATCTCATATGTGAATTTTTCCAAAGGTCTTAAAAATTGTGGCCTTCTGTAAGACTCTGTCTACATTAGCACTCATTTCTTTTCATTTTCATCCCTTCCTCTCCTAGAACTGCGTTTTCCTGAATAAATATGTTTCTTTACACATTTATATGAGCTCTGGGTTCCTTGCCCCATTAATAAATGCAGAATGTGTGCAACTCATGTACCTTCCAAGAGATGTGTTATAGAGTGCTGGGGAAAGTAAGGAAAAGGAGAGACAAACTTGGACATGCGAATGTGAAGCAGCTGGGTTCCAGAATCATGGACCATCTAGAATAAATATCTCCTAAAAGAAATTAGCTGGCAGAAAAGGTGGCCTAGGTGAAGGGTACCATGGTACACTACGACCTGGGAGACCAGGGTTCGAATCCCCACATAGCCATGAGGCTCACTGGGTGACCTTGGGCCAGTCACTGCCTCTCAGCCTCATGAAAACACTATTCACAGGGTCGCCATAAGTCGGAATTGACTTGAAGGCAGTATATTTACATTTTTAAGAAAGAAGAAGGCGGTGAAGCTCCAATAATGAAGGAAAAAGAGCCGGGCAATGTCAAAAAAAGGACACTATCAGCCTGTCTGGATAAATTACTGAATATTTTTTCCTCTTTAGTTTTAGTAAAGATTAGAAGATTTCAAGTGAGAAAACTAAGACATAGTGTACAATGAGTGACATATTTTAAAATTCGTAGTTTGAGAGGACATACAAATAGAAATTAGTATTTCAAAGAAAATACAGTCAGAAATATATACTTAAATATAAATTTAAATACAAATTCTGTGCAATTTTTTTAAAAGGCACAGTGTGGAGGTGGAGAATGGACACATGAAAGTGGAACAGGTCAGAAACAGACTGATTCATTCCTCTGTAGTGACATGAGGTATGTTTTAGGCACAGTATAAATTCCCATAATGAAATATTAACAGCCTTTTACATTTACTGTTTTATGTAATTTTCATTTCAGTAGACCTGTCTTTTCTCAAACCTGTGTCTCTTCTGATAAACAACTACTGAATTAGGGAGCTCTACCAAGAAACATTTCATACTAAACAAATGTATTATCTACATTTTGACATATGTTTTAATGGGAAACCACCTTTATTTATTTAGTATATTCATATCAGGAAGCTCCAGGCATGTTTCTTCTCTCTGCCTCCCCTCTCAATTTTATTCTCACAACAACCCTGTGAAGTAAGATAGATTGATAACTAGTGGTTGGCCTAAAGTCACCCACTGAGCTTGATCACTAAGTGGGATGTTACCGAGTTGCTAAGCTCAACTGGAACTCTATGCATGCTCTCAGACTACTATGTGTGTAATTTGGCTTTGTTCTGAGCAATGAATGTGTTATTGAGAAAGAGACGCACGTAGGGATGCAGGGGAGAGGAGAGGGAGGGGAAGGTCATTGGATACAATCCCCCCTTTTCAAGCCATCCAAGTTGTTGGCCATTACTACATCTCCTGAGAGAAAATTCCATTAAAAAAGGTGTCCATGATTTTCAGTATTATGAGAGTGGGAGAACCTATTCACTTTTTTCACACCATGCATAATTTTATATATCTGTATCTCATCTCAACTTTATCGTTTGCGGTCATTGACCAGCCATAAAGGTACAAGTATTTAAACGCAGAAAGACAGAAGAATTACATATAAACCAGTAAACAAGTTAAATTATATAACTTATATATAAACAAGAAAATAAAAACCGGTATACTATAATTAAGATGTATTAACCATCTGTTTCCCTATAGTACATGCTAAAGCACAAAATTTTGCCATTTTAAAAGTTATTTCATTTCTCAAATCTGAGAGAAGGAAAAATGTGTCAGATCTACCTGGTAAGTTTTTAAAAATTGGAGCAGTATAAAAGGAACAAATGTCCTTATAATATGAACAGTATAACAGGACGTGGGTAATCGATTCAACCTCGCCTGATTGGCATGGGCAGATGCATTGGGAATAAGGAATGCGCAAATATCTCCCCTCCAACAAGGCTGATGGTAAGGAGTTGAACTGAGCCAGTGTAAAGGGTCTATGATACTTAGGGATCTCCAGAGCATAAAGATAGGCTTCAGGGGCAAGATTCTTACTGTGATTCACTGGAAACAAGTAATGTGAGGCCCAAGCTCTGTCTTCTTGAAAGGCAACATCCCTAATCCAGTTCTTAATCATTTCTTTGACCTTTATAGGTCCCAGTTGAACCAGAGCTGAGGGAGAAAACCCGTAAAGATGTAATTTTTCCTCAACCATACTTGCCCAACCAGAGGTCAGGTTGTCTGTTAAAATCAGAGGGGCTCATCTTTGTATCTCTATCTTGTCCCCCCCCTTACTTGTTTTTCTCCTAAACTAAAAAGACCCAAATGTTTTCTCATAGAGGAATTGATCGAACCTCTTGATCATTTTGGTTGTCCTTATGTGTGAATGGCACCAGCTGGTAACTATATCCTGCCTTGAGTAAAGTGTCCATTTTACATTTTCTGAAGAGATCCAGGCCCATCCCCTTTCAATGAGAGCACCTTCAGATCCGATTGGCAGAAATGCCCTTGTGACTTTGCTTTGGCATGTAACTTAGCACACATGACTCTGGAAAACTCATTACCTGTATCATTTGTTATGTAATAATATTAATGTTCAGACATCTGTGAAAGCCACCTTTCAAACTCATATTGAGGCTGACTGATAATTAGGTGCACGGTTGCATCCACAAATTCAGTCCCCCACCATGTTGCTTTTTTCCAGACATGTGAACCTTGCAAATCACTGCGAGAACTCTATTATTCTATAAGTTTAGCTAGATCCCTTTTCCTTGCCTCTTGTTCCCTGTTGCCTTGCTACTTGACCAAGTTTATTATTTTCTTTAGGAATAGTTAGGATGTGGAGAGGTACCATAGTGTCTCTTTAAAAAACAAAGGGAAAATTTGGGGGAAAGATTGGAAGAGTTCATGGCAACCCAGTGACAATAATTACACAGGTATCAGTTTCTCCAACTGCCCATGATGGAGCGACTATTTTGACAGGTGGAAGGATGATCTTAAACAGCAAAACCCCTGTCAAGCATCCAAGCCTAGCTGTGGCCATCTACTAAGTTGCACCCAAAACACCAGAGACTGTGATTTGGTGTTGCCCTTTTATTCTTTCCATGCCACAACAGATTATTACTGTATTTGAACCCCTTTACTCCTTTTTATCTCCCTTATTTTCCCAGGCTCACTAATAATAATAATAATAATAAATCTTTATTTTTACCCCGCCCTTTTTCCAAAACTGGAACTCAGGGCGGCTTACAAATAAAAACTACACATAGGTAAAAAAAATACAAAAATATACAATTAAAATAGAATTAAACTATTCGTGACATTAAAACCACGAAACATACACTTAAGATACTAAGACAATTTAAAACATTAAGAATAGGACCATAGAACAATACAACAGACCTTATGAGGCCCTATCTTAAACATCTTCTAGTCCAAAAGCCTGTCGGAATAAAAAAGTCTTTGCCTGCCAACGGAAGGATAGCAAGGAAGGGGCCATTCGTGCTTCCCTAGGAAGAGAGTTCCAGAACCTGGGGGCAGCCACCGAGAAGGCCCTATCTCGTGTCCCCACCAATCGGGCTTGCGAAGGTGTTGGGACTGAGAGAAGGGCCCCTCCTGAGGATCTCAATGCCCGGGCTGGCTCATATGGGGAGATACAGTCTGACAAATAGCCTGGACCTGGGCCATATAGAGCTTTATAGGTCAAAACCAGCACTTTGAATTGTGACCGGAAACAAAGTGGCAGCCAGTGGAGCTGTTGTAACAAAAGGGTTGTATGGTCCCTGTAACCAGCCCCAGTTAGCACTCCGGCTGCAGCTCTTTGTAGCAGTTTAAGTTTCCGAACAGTCTTCAAAGGCAGCCCCACGTAGAGTGCATTACAGTAATCTAAACGGGATGTAACTAAGGCATGCATCACTAGTCAAGTCAGGCATCTCCAGGAACGGGCGCAGCTGGCGCACCAGTCTTAACTGGGTAAAAGCACTCCTGGCCACTGCAGAGACCTGGGCCTCCAAGTTCAAAGCTGAGTCCAGGAGCACACCCAAACTGCGAACCTGTGTCTTCAGGGGGAGTGTAACCCCATCCAGCACAGGCTGAATCCCTATTCCCTGATTTGCCTTTTGACTAACCAGGAGCACCTCTGTCTTATCTGAATTTAATTTCAATTTGTTCACCCTCATCCAGTCCATCACTGATGCCAGGCTCAGTTCAGGACCAGGATAGCTTCCTTGGCTTTAGGTGGAAAGGAAAAATAGAGTTGGGTGTCATCCGCATACTGATGACACCGAACCCCAAACCCCCAGACAACCTCACCCAGCAGTTTCATGTAGATGTTAAATAACATGGGGGACAAAACTGAGCCCTGAGGGACCCCATATGTCAACAGCCAAGAAGTCGAACAAGAATCCCCCAGTACCACCTTCTGGGTTCGTCCCTCCAGGAAGGAGCGGAGCCACTGCAACACAATGCCCCCAAGTCCCATCCCAGCAAGGCGGCCCAGAAGGATACCATGGTCGATGGTATCAAAAGCTGCTGAGAGGTCCAGTAGAACCAACAGGGACACACTCCCCCTGTCCAACTCTCTGCATAGGTCATCCACCAAGGTGACCAAAGCCGTCTCTGTCCTGTAGCCGGGCCTGAAACCAGACTGAAATGGGTCAAGATAATCCATTTCATCCAAGAATCTCTGGAGCTGGGCAGCCACCACATGCTCTATTACCTTACCCAGAAATTGAATGTTGGAGACTGGCCGATAATTACCCATTATAGAGGGATCCAGGGAGGGCTTTTTCAACAAAGGTCTTACAACTGCCTCTTTTAGGCACATTGGAATTCTGCCTTGTTGTAAAGAGGCATTTACCACTCCCCTCACTCAGTCGGCCAGTCCCCCTCTGGCACTCCCAATGAGCCAGGAAGGGCAAGGGTCTAGCAAACATGTGGTGGCTCTCGCCTCTCCAAGGATCTTGTCTACATCCTCGGGCTGTACAAATTGAAAAGAATCCATTGTTATTGGACAAACAGGAGCCAAAGTTACATCCCTTGAGACTGTATCAATTTTAGTGTCCAAGTCGGAGCAAATCTGAGCAACTTTATCTGCAAAGTGCTGTGCAAATTCTTGACAGCGGGCTGTTGAGTGGTCTATATTACCCTCTCGGGGGCCTGAATGTAAAAGACCCCTGACCACTCGTAACAGCTCCGCTGGACGGCTCCTGGCAGATGCAATGGTGGCAGAAAAGAAAAGTTTCTTCTTTGCCCGCACTGCCACGGAGTAGGCCTTCAAATAGGCTCTAGCCCGTGTTCGGTCAGACTCGTTCCGAGTCTTCCACCAACATCACTCTAGTCCCTGTCTTATTCGTTTCATCGCCGCCAGCTCCCTGGTAAACCAAGGAGCTGGTTTGGCTCCACTCCGTGAGAGGGGACGCTCCGGGGCGATCGTGTCGGCTGCCCTGGCCATTTCCCCATTCCAGAGGTCAACCAGGGCTTTGACAGAATCGCCTGCTGAGGTGACAGGAAAATCCCCAAGAGCCATCAGGAAACCATCCGGATCCATCAGTCTCCTGGGGCGGACCATCCTAATCGGTCCCCCACCCCTGCAGAGGTTCTGAGTCCCAGTGAGTCTAAACCCAACCAGGCAGTGTTCTGTCCATGACTAACTCCTAGATCATGCAAGACTGAACTATCTAATGGTTTACATGTTAACGTTTCCCCTTCCATGTCTGTGTCTGCTCCCTCCATAGCGAAGGGAGGGAGTTCTGTGTAAGCCGATTCTCCACCTTAGTCATTGCATTAGTAATTAAGTGTATGGTCCAGGCAACTCAGGGTGGGTAGCCTGTGTAATTATTTACCCTTCGTATTTTTTTAAAAAAATTGTACTAGTGTTTCAAGCCACAAAGCCTTTTTTAAAAACTTTTAAATCATTTTCTCCTTTAATAAATAAATATTACAATTGCAACAATAGTGTGGCTATTGCCAGCTCTCCAGAGCAAGCTACTGGTTTTTCTTAGTCATTGTCTAATTCCTCAAAGAAAGCAAGGTCATCTTAGCCGATGCAATCCTATCTGAATTACACAATTATTTTCAGTAAAGATCCCAAGAATAGCATTGCTAATAATCCCAAATTAGTTTTTTCATCAATACACATTGCAGATGAGCAGATCTGGCAACAGGAAATGTGATGCATAGCAGAATGTCCCTGATCTGATACCAGTCTTCTGTCACAGTGGTTTTGAGCCTCTTCAAACCTACAACCCTCCTTAATTGCAACATGTTCCATGCAAGCTACACTTATAATTTTTTTTACCATACACATCTCAGTGCTAGCTTCTCTCTCTCTCCTCCCCCCCCCCACTTTATTCTACTTTGTCTCCCTTTCTCAGGGCACAAATCTATTGTCAAGACTAGTCACAATGGATTACCCACTAAGGAAAACAATGGTTATATGACACTTCCTGTATTGAAGAAGTCCGTCTCATGTCTTTCAAACCTAGCATGACAGAGTAACCACCAGAATGGGAAAGAGAGAGAAGGCATATATAAAAACAGCCCAGGTTGCATTTCTGACCAGCAGTGAGCTACAGACATCACACATTTAAATCAAACCAGTATCAATTGCTTGCCACATCTGATCCGATTTGTACTTCTTGTCTGAAATTGACCTATTCAAGTGCTTTATAATGGATCAATTGTTTCAACAGATGCAGGTAGGAACATAAATCCCAGGCATTCTCCTAAAACTCTAAGGTTACTGTTTGTCAAGCCCTTCTGATTACAGCATCTTGTTTTCTATTTGGTTGATTGGGTTATTTGCATAAGGGTAAATGTGGACATGAAAAACAGATCACTCTAAGATGCAGTAGAAATGGATCCACGAGAATTATCCAGAGATGTGCTATGCAGAAATGCATCCCAGTATATGGAAACTCCATCAATTAATGTCAAATAAACTATAATTTACAATACAGATCAGAAATTATATGATATTTTACAATTGATTTCATGCTTTCGTTGGAGAAATTTCATTGATCTCAATTTACAAAATGAACCAATAAGCAGTGAATGATTTTCTTTTAACTCTTCATAGAAATTGAACGGGTTTTATCACATTATTACTCACTCCCACATTAGTAAATTAAAAGCCAGCCATTGCCCTTTTTAATCCAAAAAATGTTATGTGTCTTATTGACATTATAATGCAGTAATGCATGGCATGTCTCTGCCCATTATTCTGTTGAAAAGTTGTGTCTTCATTTCCTTTGCTTCACCACAATTTGTGGCCCTCCAGATGTTGTGGGACAATAACTCCCATCAGTCCCAGCCAGCATGGTCAATGGTGAGGGATTACAGGGTCAATGGAACACAAAAAGCTGCTTTATTCTGAGTCAAATCATTGGTCCCTCTGGCTCAGTATTGTCTACAATGACTGACAATGGCTCTCCAGGGCTTCAGACAGGAGCCTTTACCAGCCCTATCTGGATATGCTTGGGATTGAATCTGGGATCCTCTGCATGCAAAGCAGATGCTCTCATTGAGATATGGCCCTTCAGTGAGCTGTACAACAACAACTTGGGAGACCAGGCCCCCCATCCCTGCATTAACCTATTATGCATCATAAACATTATCCTTCCCTTGGTGTAAGATGTGCTTGTTCTTATGCAAGCAAACAGGACTGAGATGTGGGTATAAACTACTTTAAAGACTGCTGTTATCTCAAAGGCATTGATGACTCCCTAAAGTCATCCCTATGCCACCTCTATAATGTTTCTAGGGAGAACAGGAATGCATGGAGGAATGCAGAGGTCACCTCAGATGTGGTGTTGGAGAACCCCTATAAAGTAGAGTTGCAGGACTTCAATATCCATGCTGAAGCTTCCTTAAATGGCCCAGCTCAGGATTTTATGGCCTCTATAACAACTATGGGGCTGTCTCAGTACATCACTGATCTAACACGTGTAACCAGACATACGCTGGACTTTGCCATAGAGCATAATGGTAATACTCCATTGATTGGGGGCAGAGCTCATTGTGAGTTTGTTGTCATGGATGCATCATTCCCTGGTGAGGTTTGGGTTGAACACAGCTACCTCATGCTGCAGGGGTGAGGGATCTATTGAGATGGTCCATCTGTGGAAACATAGAATCCAATGGATTCTTGAATGCTCTGAGGGATTTTCCGGCTGGCATCACACTGAGGAATGGTGACATGCGTAGAGCCATCAATACGATTGCTACTGAGTACCCTCACCATCACTGCAGAGCACATAGGTCACCTTGGTACTTTATTGTCCTGTGTGCGATGAAACAAGAGGGTAGTCAGCTAGACAACAGATGGCATAAATCTTGCTCTGAATCTGACCGAGCACATGTGAGGTCACATTATCATACCTACCACACACTGGTGGTGGTGGCAAAGAAAGCCGGTTTCTCTGCCACCATTGGATCTGCAAGGAGCCCCCCAGCAGAGCTTTTCCGAGTGGTTAATGGGCTTTTGTCATCTGGTCAAGAGAGCTTTGCTCTGAGCCCTCAGAAGAGAGCTAGTGTAACTTTGGGAGGCACTTTAGGGACAAAATCTCTCAGATTCAGATCAAGTTGGATGCCACGTACAGAGCAAGCCCCATCTTGTCTGGATCAGTTTCAATTATTGTGGCTTGAGGGTGTGGACAAGCTGCTTTAAGAAGTGTAGCTGACCACCTGGCCCCTTGACCTTGGCCCATCTTGGCTTCTTAGATCTAGTCGTGGGGGGTTGATTGGATGGCTCCAAGGAATGAGCAATGCATCATTGGAGGAGGGTAAAGTACCACCTGCCTTGAAGGAGGTGGTGCTGCGTCCCCTTCTTAAGAAGACCTCCTTGGACCCAGAAGTGTTAAATAACTATCACCCAGTGGCAAATATCTGTTTTTTGGACAAGATGGTTGAGAAAGAAGTGGTGGTCCAATTTCAGGCATGCTTGGAAGAGACTGAATATCTAGACTTCAGTCTGGCTTTAGGCCTCATCATAGGACTGAAACTGCCTTGGTCACCTTAATTGATGAATTTGTTGAGAGGGAGATGGGTGGAGTGCAACCCTGCTCATTCTTCTAGATCACTCCTGGTGGGTTTTGATACCACTTACTATGGTATCCTTCTGGAAAGCCTCAGGGGATGGGGGGGGTGGCAGCACTGGACTTCAGTGGCTCTGCTCCTACCTCCAGAGACATTTCCAGAAAGTAGTTATGGGAGGCTTCTGTTTGATACCATGGGAGCTTTCCTGTGCTGTCCCGCAGGGGTCTGTCTTGGCCCCCATGCTATTTAACATCTATATGATGCCACCGGGAGCAGGTGTTTTGGAGTGAAGTGTCACCAATATGCACATGACACTCAGCTTCATCTCTCTGTTCCATTTGAATTGGGAGAGGTGGTTGAGGAGCTAGGCAGGTGTCTGGAGGTAGTGATGGGCTTGATGTGGGCCAAGAAACTGAAACTGAGTCCTGAAAAGACAGAGGTGTTATGTGTTGCAAGTTTCTGAGTCCAGGAGATGGGAACATGGCCTGTTCTGTATGGCACTGCACTTCCCTGGAAGGAGTAGGTTTGTAGCTTGCAGGTACTCCTGGATCTAACATTGTTATTGGAGCCTCAGGTGGCCTCAGTGGCTAGGGGTTCCTATTTCTAGTTTGGTTTGCCAGCTATGGCCCCTTTTGGACAGAAATGACTTGGCAACAGTACTCCATGCTCTGGCAACTTCCAGATTGGATTATTGCAATGCACTATCTGGGGCTGCCCTTGAAGACAAGTCGGGACTTCAGTTGGTCCAAAATGCAGCAAGTCAGATTACTGGGGTTCTTTTAGAACTCATATAACTTGTGTTCTAAAACAGTTGCATTGGTTCTCAGTTCATTTCTGGGCCCAGTTCAAGGTGCTCACGTTAGTGTTTAAAGCCCTAAACAACTTAGGCTTAGAGACCGCCTTCTTCCCTACAGACCCTCTCAAGTGTTAAGATCAGCAGAGGGGGACTTCTTGGTACTTCTGCAACCCTCAGAAGTTATGGGGATGGTAGCCTGGGAGAGGGCTTTCTCTGTGGCAGCCCCTAAGTTGTGGAATTCCTTCTCTATAGAGGGGGGTCTGGCACCTTTGCTGTATAGTTTTCAACAAATGCTAAAGACACACCTCTTTACCCTGGCCTTCAGCATATGAGACATATGTTTTTAGGAGCCATCCTATTCCTGTTTTTATTGTTTTTAATACTGAATTTTTAATTTCTGTAACTCACCCTGGGACCTACTTGTTAAGTGCAGGCAATAATAATAAAATAACAACAACAACTATGTTGATGATTTATGGTGGGGGCTCTCTACCAAGAGAAAGAGTGCAAGTTCCCTGAAAGCAGTTCATTACCATTCACTATCAGTAGCATCCCTACCCATGCTCACAAAATGGTTTAGGAGGAGTTGGATAGAGAGAAATCATCATGGAAGTGTGGGATATTATGAAAAGTGCAACCTGCAAAAATATGATGCTGTATCCCCAGTGCCTCACTACAGGTGGCAGAGTCCTTACTTTTTCACCTTATACATACTGCCACAACCAAGGGGGATCTGCAACAAAATGTTGTACATTAGGAAGGGGTTGTTCTGCCTTCCAGAATCACCTCCTACAGACCACACTAGGGTGGACAGAGCTGAGAGAGCTGGCTGAGGATGGAAGGCTGTAGTCATGTTTCAGGTGCAGAGTTCTGGCTAAGGCTTCAGTTAAGAGCCTCACTGAACTGTGTGCATTCCTTTTTCTGTTCGAAGGTTTACCTCTATAGTGCGTCTGTGTGTTGTTTGTGTGTTGATGTTTTGAAGATTTTGTAGACTTCTGATGACTTCAGGGCTCCTAGTTTTTGTTTTTATCATTTTATAAATTTAGAGCATCACCAAGCATGCAAATCCCTCTTCTTCATTTCTCGGTAGTTTTGACTGCACAGCAACAAAGATGGACCATTTCAGCTTTAGAAGGAGCTTCCCAAAATTTTGTTGTTTCCAGCTTGTTCTTTATTTTCTCAATTATGTGTGTATTTCATTAATTTTTTTAAAAAAATATTTACATGACTTTAACTTATGAAACAAGATAAGCAAAGGAAGGGAATAAAGTAAAGAACCTGAACATGGAAAAATTAAAGCACCGATGAAGCAAGCAACTCTAGAAACATCAATGACAAAAAGGGGTTAGTTTCCTTGCAGTAAAGGACACTTCAGGCCCTTTCATTAATCTTATAGTCTAGGGATGGGGAACCTCTAGACCTCCAAGTATTGTTGAACTACAGCTTCCATTATCCCTGACCACTGACCATGCAGGCTGGAGCTGATGGGAGTTGGGAGTCCAACAGCATCTGGAGGGCCACAGGCTCCCCCATCACTGAGTTTCTCTAAAAGTAGGGTGAGAAATCTGTGCCCTTCCAGATGTTGTTGGACTCACTGCCATCAGGCATCACTGACTGCCAGCATAGCCAATGGTCAGAGATGATGGGAGTTGTAGTCCAACATCTAGAGGACCATCCCTGCTCTAAAGGAACAAACCTTGTACTATAATCCCTGTTATGATTACATAGCCACAGGATTTTTAAAAAGGTGAGTAGCAATTGTTGGGCTTTACAGGTTCTAATCAACTAGGTTAACTTCTTTCCTCATCTCCATTATTTCCATTTTTCCAGAGTCTCTTATTACCTTTTCTGGTTTTAAAAACACACAGGTTCAATAGATTAAAAAAAATTTTTTTAAGTGTGCACAGTTAGGTAGGTAAATAGCAGGGCTGTTAACTCGTTCTGGGTGAACTCAACATCACTAATGGGGATAATAAATTCAGAATAACAGCCACCTCTGAGATTGCAATTCCATAACAGGGAATAAATTTCACTGTACACAATGGGACTTTTTTGAGTAGGCATGCATATGATTGTGCTGTGAATCTTTATTATGTAGACAAGTTCCTAAACCTGGACACATCACTTGTGAGGGAATTGTTTTCTTTTTACACCATTCATCATGTATATGCTTTTAGAAGAATGGGTATGTGTGTGTTATAATTCTGCCCAGCATGCAGAATCAAGATTGCCAGGGCTACAGGTTATGGACATTTCTTTTTGGTTAATAGCACAGCTGGTAAAACACCAGTGGTGATTGGTCATGTATATAGTGACATCGATGTAATAGCTCCTGTCAAAAAGCTGATGTGCATATGAAGTTTCAGAGGCTGTTTTTATGGTGTCAATGACATCTAAACCATTGTGATATTGTGTGAAAATCTAGTGAACCTTGGGAGACTATAAATAAAGTTTCCCAAGGCATCGCTAGCAAAAGATTAACAAAGGCTTCAAATGTGGTTCCAAAAACATTGCTTCCATTTAACAAAATAAGTCTCTCCAAATGCATGGAAACATGCTGCAGATATTTAGTGATGAAGTAAAGGTACTTTGAAGGCTATACTTTTTTCTGCACAGCTTGAAAGATTACTTAAAAATAGTCCAAACTAACCCATATTCTAGTTTTGATGCTAGAACTGTTGAACATTCAGTGGAATTTTTGGGAGTTTTTGGGGAGAAAATATGCTGAAATGAGAGGTGCAAGATAGGGAGGGGGGAGAAATTTGATCCAATTTGCATTTAAAGCCAAATTTATCAAATTTTCACATTCCAAAAAAAAGGAACTGAAACACAACCATCCTTCAAAATTTGCACTTATCCGAATTTTGCACTGCAGTTCTACAACCAACCTTTTTACAGTAATTTGTACTCCAATGTTGTTCTCTCACTATTTATTTAATAGAATTGTAACCCTCTTTTCAACTGGACGACTCAAAGCAGCTCACATCATTCATAAAAATGTATGGAATACATTAAAAATGGCACATGTAAAACAAAACAAAACAAAGCCAGCCCAGTTGGAGTGAGAGCAGACCTTGGGTGTTATAGTCACCTCCCTCCCTCTTTTTCCTGGAATTGTTCCCATAGGTACCTGGTAGATGGTATGTGTGTGTGAAACAGTACAGGTGGGGTAGGAGTAGGCCCTTCTCTGAGTGCCATGTCTGAGGGAGGTCTGGAGGATGGCAATGGCAGAATGGGGCTTTTCTATAAGAGCCCTCTGTGTAAGGAATGCTGTCCCCAAGAAGGCCCCTCTGGTGCTGACTTCATCATTGTTTTGGCACCAGGCAAAAATGTTTCTGTTTTCCTGGGCATCTGGGCAACACCAATGACTGGATGTTCTTATTATGCTTATGTTTTTAATATGTGGATGCATTTTTATTATTGTACTTCATTCTTGTAAATCACTTTGGGACTTTTTGTTGTAGGAAGCAATGCATAAATTCAATAAACCTAACCTATGCTGCTAAAATGTCCTGCAGCTGTTATGGAGGTTGTTCTGTTCTATTTTAATGGAATAATGTATTTATATTTATGTTTTTGTATGTGTTGTAGCTAAGTTGCTGAAAGACTATTGGGTGACTAAAAAGTCTAAATTAATAATAATAATAATAATAAATAACAACAACAGTAACAACAACAACCAACACCTGAGACAGCTTTTGCCTCCCTCCATCTCTGTAATGCATGTAGAAGTCAGACTCTCCTCCTTGAAAAACTAGTCCTCATAATCCCAAAATAGTAGAAGCTAGCTATGGCACGTTACCCAGTGAAAGGAAAGATACTCTGTACATGTTCAAAGACATTCTCATCCTAATTATTACTTCGTATGTTCCAATTTGGCACTGAAAATAAGTTTCCAGCTAGCCTTGCTTCCCTGTGCACTACAAGAAGTAAATTAGGACTGAATGGCAGAACAAATGATGGTGGAGCTATAATGCAATCTATCATGTTCTGCTGTTGTGGAAGTAAGCAGCGGTCAGCCATAGGTGAGGATTCCATTCTCAAGCATGTTTGGAGAAATGTTCATTTCACATTCTTTTCAACAGAACAGATCTACCTGTTTCTCAACGTACTACAACATTGTCGTAACAAGCAACATCCAGCTGCATAATCAAACAGTAAAGTAGCTAAATATCAGACAAGAGATGTAAAACTGGGAGTAACCAAATGAATAATTGGTGCTAAGAGAAGGCAAATAGGAATACCAAATACAGAGGTATACGTCCATTCTGGCTGCCCCTACCCCAATCACCTGGACTTTTCAAGCATTCCTATTGAACACACATGCAAAACGTGATGCCTTTTTCAAAAGAAAAGTTTTAGAAGAAAAACCCAGTGGACTGAATTCTGGCCTCCCTTCCCAGGCAGTGTCCTCCTTGCTTTCCCCAAGGGAAAAAGCCTTGCCTTAGATAAGGGAGAAGAATTAACATGCAATAGCAGACTCACTTCCACATAGGCTTGCAAACAACACTTGTTAGCTGGAATTATAAATGCAGTACCATTTCTTGCCAGGGAATCATGGAGCTTCTTTTTAATTCTAGCTTTTTTATTTGGAGTTGTGGCGTAGGGAAGGAGGCACCAGCAACTTGAAAAGGGGGCACACTTTTTAAGTGTGGGAGCTGATATTTTAAGGGCCCCTCCATAATGGTGAGTTTTGTTTTTGTTTTGGGGATATATTCTGCAACATGTTCTTGAAAGCATAATAGTGCATTAGTGGTAGATTTATACGGGACTGTCTGCACATTATTACACTTTATTAGTTGTTCTGTGATGTTTCCCTAAAGCAGTGTTTCTCAACTGGTGTGCCTCCAGATGTTGTTGGACCACAGCTCCCATCAGCCTCAGCCAGCATTGCCAATGGTCAGGAAAGATGGGAATTGTGGTTCAACAACATCTGGAGGCACACCGGTTGAGAAACACTGCCCTAATGCTACCACATTATTGCTGTCTGGAGGAGCAATAGCCCAACAAAAGCAGGACAACCGCCCTCCCCAAAATTTTGTAGTATAAAAAGTTATGGGATTTCAGCAACAATTACAGGATATGCTCTGAAGCAGTGTGACCATCCCAAAACTTTATTGCAAGTGGGATTGTATATGGCTGCCCCAATAGCATCATGGTCACAAATCAGCATGAATGCACAGTAAAAGGACATTTGGAGGGCCCCCAAGGTCTTTCTCTCTCACACACACATACAGGAGTTATAACTAAATACTACTGGCTTTTAGGCAGTTTAGAAATAATATAATACAAATCAGTCATTTATCTTTAACTGGACTGTCAAACTACAGAGCTCTGATTGTGTCTTGAATGGGGAGCAAGGGTGAGAGAAATGAAAGTCAGGAGAAACACAATCAGCTGGGTTGAAAACAGCTACAACTTTTTATTGCTTCCATTAAGTTGGTGTGAAGTGGACAGGGAAGACACCACGATGTTGTTGACAGCTTGAATGCTATCAGGGAAAACTGATGCATAAACCATCACAATAAACTACATAAACCAAGGAGGAAGTGCAGCATAAGGCAACAGACAGCATGAGCTTCTCCATGTTACCCATAGACACATTGCATTGCAAGCCAGTCCATATCAGACACATCTAATCAAATACCTCACTCCTGCTTGACGACTTCCTATAGAATTTCCCTGCTTGGTGCAAACTCCAGCTGCAATACTGTGAACAGCTAAACACTTGAACCTATCAACTAAAAAAGAAAAAGAAAGATAATCCTTTGGCTATGAGGAAGGATCCATGACCCATGTCAGACAATCCCAAGGTCTAGTTAAAAAAAAAATCCAGTTCAGTGAGTTAACAACCAACAAAAGTCTATGGCAAAGGAAAACAGGTTCTCCTAGTAACTTGAAGAAGGGTAGATGAGTGAGGAAAGCAAATAAAAAAATGGGCCTTTGCCTGGATTGGGGCCCTTTTAAACTCCCAGCTGCAAACTGAAATGAAGCAGTCTCCACTCTAGTCCACCCTAGGAATCCTGTCCCCACCCCATGAGTGCAGGGCTGACTAGCTAGAGATGGAGCCCCAATGAAGTGCAGTGTTGACTAGCTAGAGATGGAGTATCATAATGGAAGATACAGTCAGCAGTAAGCCACTTATAAGCTGCTGTGGTCCTTACAACCCACCATTGTTACCTGCCCCCTTTCCCCATTGTTAATGGACTCAAATGCCCCTGCCAGAAAGTAGATAACCACTATTTCCCCATCCATATCTAATATTCTTTATTGTGTATTATAAAAGCAGAGAAGATTAAAACATTGTGTATATTATTTCAGGATGAATACTTCTTTTCTGTTGACTTTCTCTTGCAACACCCCATAAGTAGCCCACCTGTGAGCTGGTGAGAGCAAGTTTAATTTATCATTAGCAGTTTATATGCCCTTTAATTGGAATCAATGTGCTAGGCTAGGCAAATTGTCTGTGTAGACTCCCCTGAAATATCTGCATACCTTAAATGGCATGATAAGCTTGCTCAAAGGAGGCAGACGATTTACATTCTACTGGTGTGTTATAAATAAATAATAAGAACAGATTAGAATTATGCATTTACGCCTAGTAGTGAGTGTGAGATGCATAATTCACAAGTGGTGAACCCTTAAGAGACTTCTGAATTCCCCAATCTCAAGCGTGCAGATCAAGGTATATTTTTTAATTCCCTCTGTTCCATGCTTCTGTTATTTTCCTGTTTCATGAGGACCAAGCAAGGAGCTTCCTGATCAGTTATTATCAATTAAAGTGGGTTGTTAGAACAGTCTCTTCTGTTTGGAAACTGGTTAAACAAAGCTTTCAGTAGTTCTTTGCAATGGCCATATTAGACTATGCCAGACTGTAATACTGGAAGAATCACATTTGTGAGAAACAAACCTGACCCAGGCTAAAATATGGGGACACTATATACACAGATGGCTTATTTATTTGTATGTTTCCTTTCCTCTAAATTAGGGGTGGCCAGTGTGATACCCTCCAGATGTTGATGGACATCAGTTCCCATCAGTCCTAGACAATGGGTCAATGGTTAGGGATGACAGAAATTGTAGACCAACAACATCTAGAGGGCATCACATTGGCTATCCCTCCTCTAAAGAGTTCAATAAGGCAGTGTACATGATCTTTTATCCTGCCAACAACCCTCTTTCATTGCTTATGCTTAGAGATAGTGACTGGCCCAAAGTCATGCAGTGAGCTACAGAGCTGAATGGGAATTTGATTCTAGGTCTCCCTGGACCAAGTCTAGTGTTTGCATTGCTGACAGCACACTAGCCCCCTCCTTGAATTCATTATGCTCAGTAAGCATTTATTCCATTCAGCTTTGCAGCTCTTTATTTTACATTTCCATAAGCAATTTACCCCTGGTTGCACGGTAGAAGTAACATTCTACTCTTGCTTCTCCACTTCAGTTGTTAAATCCCCACTCGAAACTATGACTGGACATTTTTCATAGTAGTTGTGGAGCTTTCTCTGTTGAGAGGCTTAGCTGGCTCACTCATTGATGGTACACTGCAAGATCTATTTGTTTCACCATGCATTTAGTTGGTACTATATAGTTAGATTTTATCTGGCTATGTTCTTAGTTCCTCTGTTTTTATTTGTTAATCTAAAAGTGATCTTTTTATTGTTGGCCTGGGGGCCCGTATTTGGGTCTAACATCAGGATATAATGTTTTATAAATAAAACCCCAAAAGTTCTTGTAATAAGTATCAGCCATTGATTTTAATTGTTTTCCTAGTAAGAACATAAGAAGAGTCCTTGTGGATCAGGCCAGGGGCCCATCTAGTCTAGCACTCTGTTCTCACAAGTCTGCTTACCAGCAGTTGTTCTAAGTGACACTAGTCCAATCTGCACTTCAAGGTAAAACATAGTTAATGGTTTACTGTGAATCCCCTGAGCTGGACTGTTTTGTTCTTCCCCATCAGGGCTGGGTAGAAACAACTCACAACCAGAGCTTGGAAAAGTTACTTTTTTAAACTACAACTCCCATCAGCCCCAGCCAGAATGGCCACTGGATTGGGCTGATGGGAGTGGTAGTTCAAAAAAAGTAACTTTTCCAAGCTCTGCTCACAACCTCTGGGTTAGTGTTATGTGTGAAACAAGGATTGTGGTCTGTTTTGCTCCTACAAACCATAATCAGTAAGCCAAGAAGAAATCTTTGCTACAGAGTGTAGTTTGTGAGGAGTGAAACAATCAGAATCTCTGGTTCAGATGTAATGCCAAGCCAGGGGATATTTGTTTCCTCCCAGTGGCAGGATCTAGGCAGGGCAAAGCAGGAGCAATTCACTAATGACATGCAAATGAGCTCACAGAAACAAATTGCAGAAATATATAATTTTCTTAATTTATCAAGTTCATTACTGTACCACCCTGTCGGGGTACTCAGCTGATTTAACAAAAAGTAGGATCCCTGAGAGGCCCAAGAAGATTAATGAAGAAGTGCTAAACTTCTATGCCTCCATCATAGCAACAAAAACATGCTAATTGAATATGGGTTCAAACATATTTAAAGATATATCACCTGCAGATGATAATATTTGGGCTGAAAACACATACTACAGGCCACCACAGAGAATACTTTCTCCCGGGCCGCCACCACCACCCAAGCTTCTGAGGGTGGTGGAACTACTACAAGGGCCCCCTCTGCTGATCTCAACACCTGGGAGGGATTGTAGGGAAGGAGGTAGTCTTTCAGATATTTGGGACCTAAGCCATTTAGGGCTTTAAACACTAGTGTGGGCATTTTGAATTGGGCCCAGAAATGATCTGGCAATTAGGGGAAAGGGGACTGTGATCTAAAGATCTAGGATGGGAGGTTAAATTGTATTTCCCCACAAGATTTTTCTAATTAGCTTGGAGCTCTGCCATTCTGCCTCCCCAGCCAGCTGCCTGATCAGCACGTAATAACAAGTGACATATAAACAGGATCCATCTTACAAAACTTAGGAGGAAAATCTTTGAGGAATTTAAGGATGAGAGTGGGTGGTGGTAGGTAAGCAGAACTAAGGGTCAGTTCAAATGCTTACTCCGCCTCCCATCCACATTCCAAAACAAAATAATTTGCCAAATTATTTGTGTGGCAGTAGCTCCATGTCTGTATGCTGCTTTTTGATCATGACTCATGACTGTTGAGTCACCAGAACATTCATTCATTCATTCATTAAATGCATATCCTACCCTTCCTCCCAGAAGGAGCCAGAGCTTGGAAAAGTTACTTTTTTAAACTACAACTCCCATCAGCCCAATCCAGTGGCCATGCTGGCTGGGGCTGATGGGAGTTGTAGTTTAAAAAAGTAACTTTTCCAAGCTCTGGAAGGAGCCCAGGACAGCAAATAACACAATAACAGTTCTGGAATGGAGACCAGCCTGATTCCAATAGACAGCTTACAAGCATTATAACCCATGGGTGGAGCCATAGAATGACAAATGTATAGCAAAGCAATAGCTTGGTTCCACTGACTAGCTTAAAGTCTGCTTGATCTAATCAAAGACCATGTCTAGAATTAACACAGAGTTAAGCAAGCTTAAGCCTATTTGAAATCAATGGGCTAAAGCACACTTAGCTCTGTGTTTGATTGTGGCCACAGTCCCACTTGCTCAGTGTCTCAGAATTATCATAAAACTGTAACATATATCAGGTCATTCTTTTTAGCTACAGGGTCCATGGCAATTCAGTCTCATCAGCATTAATATTTGCTTTTTCTTTAGCTCACTTTGTTTCTACTTACGTCTGCAGACCTTGTGTCACAAAGTACTTTACTGGAATGATTAAATAACAACACTATTCTTAAATTATGAATCCAGATGTTTATTTATATGCCACCATATACATTTGCTAGGAACGGCATAAAAAGAAATCAATATCAGCAGGCTGAAGTTGCATTTATACTCTGTATCTGCAATAATGGAGTTTAGTATTTGCAGTAATGCCATCACTGGAACAGTAATGAACTCTCTTTCCTCATCTCCTTCATGATAAACATCTTCAAAGATTAAGTTTATGTTTTACTTAAAGAATGCTAATCTGGTATTTCTCTTACATACTTTGATTTATGTTCACTTAATTTTAGTGCTTATGTACTATTTATTCTTTTTTGTAGTACATCGTCTTTAACTAGAACCAAATGTATATGGTAAGTATATATCTGTATGATGGCTATGAATATATCTGTCCTATAAAATTGTAACAACTTTTGAAGCTAAACTGCAGTTTATGTAATAAGCTTCAATCAGAGAAAGACAGACATAGAACACCATATTTTAGAGTAATAGTTTAACATTATGGGATGCAGAACTAACTAAAAGACTATAATATTTTATGTAAACAATTTGGGTGATCGGTACAAAACCTAGTTCCACAACTCTGGCAATGCTTCAACGGGGGAAGATGGCTGAAACAGGAAAACACAGCTATAACTCTCTTCATAGCTCTTATAATATTTCACAACTAAACATACTGTAAATTTGAATTTACAAGTTTGGTTAATGCATACTTTTCACTATTACACAGTTTTGAATATGGATGGGGAACCTTTGGCCCTCCAGATGTCCTTGGACATCAATTCCAGCCAGCATGGCTAATGGTCAGAGATGTAATCTAACAACATCTGGAGGGTGACAGGTGCCCCACCCCTGCTTTAAAAGGCACACCTGCAGGTTTGCAAAATATGAAAATATTTCTCCAACACTCTGGCAGGATCTATGACAGCAGCCATGCTATTAGTTCCACATGCTAAAGCAGAGTGTGAATACTGGACTAAACTGAGTTTCTACATTCACTTGCAAGCCACTTTTGAAACTGAGGAAAATTTGTGATATGGTGCAGTATGTTCAAAGAAAAATAATCAAAATCTTACCATGTGCAAAGTCTTTGGCCTCACCTAAAATAGCTGTTTGGATCTTGGCTTCAATGTCAATAAACATAGAATCAAACTAAAAAATTTTCCAGCATCCAGGTCTAGCCATGAGGTATATTTCCAAAGCATGTACACCTTAATCTTGTGGTATAAAAAACTGTCTGCACTATGCTCTTTGTTGTGGCCCAATAAGGCCAAGTGCATGTGCCTTTTCCCACCCTCAGTCTGATGATTGCTCTCTTGATCCCCTACCAGAAACATTCCTGCTGCTCTCATCAGTCAGGTATCTTCCACATATCAGGGGAAAAAATCTTGCCTTTTCTGTCCCCAGTTGTCTATCCAGAGATAACAGCCTCTGATTTAATTTTTATTCTTTGAAGGAAATTGTAATTTTGAGTGAGGTTTTTTTTTTTTACTCAACAGAACCAACATAATGTAGCAAGAAGGCGTAATATTATAACCATTCCACTTGAATATTAAACTACTTTAAACATACATACATGCCACAGCACCATTCTATTCTCATTTGTAACCCAACGTGAAAGATTCAGATAGCTTGAAGTAACATCCAAAGTGGCACAGACTTCCTAGGACTTAGTTTAGATGGAGATGTATATGGTGACAAGATGCAAAGGTGGTCCAGGGCCACAGTACTTTAAATACTTGTGTAGAGGGCACATGAGATTTCAGCAAGAGCAGTCTGTCATTTCACAAAATAGAAGGGGTTACAAAAACTTTCCCCCTGTGGAAATACCTTGTAATCGAATTCAGGGCCTTTCTATCTAACGGAGAGCAAGAAAAACAAAAATCAAAACCAAAAACATAAAAACAGGAAAGTAAAAACATCAATGAAACCTGCTCTTGTGCCTCAAACAGCAGCCTGACAAGTTATGTATATCAGGTTACTGTCAAAGGGGCAGGAGCAGGATAAAAATGTGGCAACTTCCTGTTGAATCCTGGGGTAGCATCCAACTAAACAGTCCCACGATTGCAAGCACTTTTGGCTTCACAACAGGACTTCCTCTCCCTATGCTTCCTCTGAAAATGTTCTGGAGGTTCCTCTGTATTTAGGGGGTACATGGGAAATGGAAAGGTAGAGGATGTTCTGTTGTGCAGTCGAAAGTGCTTGCACTAATGAAGTTTTTCAGTTAGATACCCAACCTTGTTCTCTTGTGGTCTACACCCTAAAAGGATGTACACAGGCAGGCAACAAGGTTTAGAAATTCAGCTGAGAAACTGAGCTAGTTTGTAGAATTAAAACCCAAACCAGAACAACCTCAAAGAATGCTGGTAATTTGTGCCTACGCTATCAAAATAAGCTAGGGGGCATCATGATTGTGTTGATGTATCAATCAATCTTTATTATTTCTATTTTCTAAAATTCTTAAAACCATATTAAACCCTTTAGAAACAAAATAAATATGAAAATGATATAAAAAGCACGAATACCATTTAAAAAAACCAAATGATATAATCAATCTAATCAATAAAAGGTATTATTTGCCCATAAAAACATGCCAACATTATACATATGCTTACATGAAGATGTAAGACATTTATCATACAATTTTATCAATATCTAACCAGAATTGTTTTCCTTTCAAGAATGGTGTGAGCCACTTGTGCCACCAAATCTTGCTCATACCTCATTGGCAGTCAGGTTTAAATGTGTGATGGCTCAAGATACAGAGTAAGTGGAGCTCTGCTATTCTTACTTCCATTTGTTTTTAAACCCAAAGCATCCTGGGCCAGGTAGCATATTAGTGGAAGATAATTAACCCTTCCCTTCCTTGAGTTCAATCTTATTCTTGCCAAGCTTCACACACAAGGTAAGATATAGGAAGGAGATAGGTGCTCAGATCTCCCCACCTCCATGTGAAAAAGCATCTTGGGGAGGGTGATTTTGAGCTGAAAAAAAGAAACCGTTAAATGTTGCTCTACATACAATTCATCCGCTCAAAGTCTTTGGATTCAGTTGGAAGAATCATGGAACTCGACATAATGTAGTATTCCCCTCAGACAGTTAATATTTATAATCACATATTTATAATAATATTTTCTAAAAGATGGGAAAGGGTTTAAAGAAGATGTCTTACATTTAGAACACTGTAACATACTTTAATAGTACTATTATATCACATTATATTCAGTTGGATAATGAGAGAGAATGCATAGGAAAGGTTCTAGTACAGCCAAATGATTAGACATGACATATCAATGAACCTGTTTCTGAATTCAGTCACACAGTTTCTAGTAAGTTAATGGTAGCAAAGGGTGGTTCAGGTTCTCTCCAGAAGCAGCTAACATTTCCGATGGTTTCAAGGTGATCTGCGTCCTTCAGCAGTAAGTGGGAGCTTCCATATAATGTGTAATATTATTCCCCATGTGCCTCAGAGGAGAATACTGTTAAATGTTAAATCTTAGGAGGACAATAATAAACGATCGCTTTTGGGTCTCTTCTACAGCTACTGGTTGTGTTGCCATCAGTCATTACTATCCTAGACCAGGTAGAGTCCCCAGTGTAGCAGGTGCATTTGATGTGATACACCTGTAATGTTCGGTTACAGCCCAGGGGTTAACAGCCAGCCAACAATAATTATCCTGCTATATAGGTCACAGTTCCTGTAATATCTATATATTACACAGTTCGTCTAATATCTATGCTGCCAGCATCATTTTAGTTCAAACACAATTTTTCATTTCCAGTTTACATTTCTAGTTCCTATTACAAAATTCTGTTTTACAGTATTAGTCACTGCTCAGTAATTCTAGGATCAGCTACACTGTGAGTTGCTTACTGTGTGAATTCTTTAATACAATACCTTTTATTCCAGGAAATGTAAAAAGAATGAAACTATAGAAATATCCGACTATGGAAATGCAATTTAGTAAGCCCCATTTTAAAAGAGAATCTCAAACTTAAGAGATCATTTTTAAAGCATGTTAAAAGCAATATAATGTGATTTTGAAACATTAATGGCTTGTTTAAAATGACATATTTGAAAACTTAATTAAAATAAGTAGATATGCTCTACTAAAAAACCAAACACATAGGGGAGCTTCTTGGTTTTCCTGGTTTGGCCTCAGTATCCTAATTTAGCGCTCTCTACATCTGCTGAAACTCTGTTGAAACTCTGACTGCAATCGTGTACCCTGAGTACATAAAGAGATAAATGATGCACAGCAGTTCTCATATGCCTTGGAAAAAATCTCCCTTCCTCCACCTTGCTACCATTGTTGCAAGCGCTTTGCAGTGAAGAGAAGGCATGTACTTACATGGCTATTGCATTTTATCTTCAAACAACCCTGTGAAGTAGGTTAGACTGACGGATAATGCCTGCCACATTTACTGAGTTTCAAGGCTCAACAAAATACATAATTTCCCCTA
The DNA here is from genome assembly GCF_030035675.1 of Rhineura floridana. Lineage (NCBI taxonomy): Eukaryota > Metazoa > Chordata > Lepidosauria > Squamata > Rhineuridae > Rhineura > Rhineura floridana. The sequence goes on along the minus strand of NC_084483.1, from coordinate 171,537,068 downwards.
TGTGTACTGGGCAGTATGCAATTTTGCTTAATATACATATTTTTGTGAATCCATTTTCCTAATATAATGCATTTTGTATGTTATTTCCACCAATATACGCATTTCAATGCACATTTTAGTATATGCATTTTTGTACACTTTGGCTGTATTTGGCTGGAGAACTGCATTGCAAAATTCAGAAAAGTGCAAATTTTGAAGGATGGCTATGCTTTGGTTCACATATTGTTTTGGAAATTGAGAATTAGGTAGGTTTGACTTTAAATAAATTAAATGTAAAGAGAATCTAATTTCTCCCCCATCCCTATCAGCCCATAATCAGATGCATACAACAATACATATAACTGTACAAAATACTTATGTATTAGTACTTATAAATCATGCTTCAGAAAGGGTCTTGAGTCTTCTATACATATTATTTGTATAATATACATACTTTTGTGCTTAATTAGTCAGGTATTGTTGTGTTTAAATAACAATCCACAAGAGTTCAGACATAAGCCGCACTTGATTAATGAGGCAGTCCAATGTGGGCAAAGTTCAATCAGGTCAGAACCGTCAAACTCCGTGTATACATCCATTTAAAACAGATTCCTACTCATTCCTTAATTATCATAATCTGTGTGCTGGTTTTGCAAATTATGCTTGAAGTGGCTCACAAGAACAGTAAACAAATTATCAATATAAAGGTGCAACAGAAACTTAATAGTGTCATAATCCAAAATTGCAAACAGTGTAGGAAACTTCCTTTTCTTACCAACATGTGGATGTGGAGCTGCTAGCAAATCTTTTGTAATATTTTTGTTCTTTTTGTGCCGTTAACTGTGTGTTTGTTTTTAGAAAGTGTTTTCTTAATAGCTCAAGTGCTCAGCAGTCCAAGCAGGGACAATGTGTGTTCTCCCCTGGTTCTTTATTTTACCCAAATTTGATCGAAGGACAAGGGACTCCAGAAGCTTGTCCAACTGTGGTATTATAACAACACCATTAAGTTTTGCTCTATAATCAAGGCCCCTCAAAGTCTACAATGTAGCTTTGGGCTTAGTATCTGTGACAAGGTTAACTGAAATCTGCAGCAAGGATAACCACTTTAGTAAATTGTATCAGTGGAAATATTTAAACACTATTTAAAAGGATTTTAAATAAGGAGATTTTATTTAACATTGCCCAAATGAACTGCCAGAGAAAATGATACAGCAGAGATGCAACAAACAGACATATTGCTTCTTCTCTACCTGGCTGCATAATGTTAAATTGAGTGAATGGATTAAATCCTTCTGTTTTCAGGCTGAAACACTGATATGCCAAACTCAGCTAGCCTGATTTGCCCTTTGGTTTCAGACATGCTGAATCCGCATTCCAGATCTGTAGAATTAATGACACTCAGCGCCGATCAATGGAGATGTCACTGTTGTCAGTCAGACTGTGCCATCTTATGTTTGCATTATAACTCTAACCAAGATGCTTGATTATTCCATAAATCTAGCATAATCAGCCCACTGTAACAGTGTGGTGTTAGTGGTGATTTAGTTTTTTCTTACTGAATCAAAAACATTAGACTAACTGTTCCAGTCTGCATCTATGTTGGAATTGCTTTTAATATGTTTTAAAGCTTTTTTTTTTAAAGATGTTTTTAAAGCTTTTTTTAAAAAAGGTGTTTTAAAGATGTTTTGTTTTAATGTTTTTAAAGATGTTTAATTGATACATACTTTAAAGTCTGTTTTATGATGTTTTAGAGTGTTTTTAGTGCTTTTGTTTGCCGCCCTGGGCTCCTACTTGGAGGAAGGCTGGGGTGTAAAACTAATAAATGAATAGATAAATAACTAAATAAATAGACTGCTGTGTTTTAGAATGTTTTAAACTGTGTTTTAGAATATTTTAACTATGTTTTAGAATTTCTTTTAATTGTAATTGTGTTTCGGAGTGTTTTTAACTGTTTTTAGTAAGTTTTTCTTTTTCTTGTTATATTGTTTTGTTTGTTTGCAACCCTGGGCTTGTTCAGGAAGAAGGGAGGAATATAACATCATAAATAAATAATTAACAAACAAACATTAAAAGGGAAGGTTAGGGCAAGCATGGTGCTATTTCTACACAGGTTATGGTGTCAGTTGCAGCCAGAAGATATTTCTAAATCAAGATGTGGTTGAGGGGAGGGTATCTCTGAATAGGCTACCATTTGTAGGGCACAATGCCCAATCTAAACTATTCATTAATTTGGAACATGTGTCCGAGCCACCTTTTCCTGATTAGTATTTTCATGCTTGGCTCTCCCAGTCTCATAAGGCTAAATAATGTATCTTCAAAAACAAAAACAGCAAAACAAAACCCATGTACACAAAAAGAAAAGCACACAAGGAGGGAATACCTAGGCAAATGAAAAGCCTCTTCCCTCCCTGTTAACCAGTGTGCACATTTCCTGGCAAAAAAGTAAAAATCAGCCTTCTGCACTGCAATACAATCCTATACACATTTCCTCAGTAGTAAGTCACATTGACCTTAATATGAGTTTACTCCCAGGATTGCAGCCTTATTCAGCTGTAGATTCTTTCTTCATCCACCCAACCACCTGCCCTGCTAGGTGACTAGAGAATAGCGTACTTGTAGTGGTGAAGGTCCCCCCCATCTGCCTTGAAAGCACAGTTCTCATTTCAGCCTCCGATAGCTCTTTCATCACTTGAAGCTGCATTACTACTAGTGATGACTCAGCTCAGCTGTGGGTATTTCCAGACTGTCACTATTTTCAGGTGGGATTCACATACCAACAAATTCAGGCTGCACAATTCAAGTTGATTTGCAGAACAAACACACTTTTCCCTCTAACTAGGAGCTTCGTGATAAGGAAAGTGACAGGAAAATGCACTGGAAAGTGTGGAATAGCACTTGTTTGATACAACATCATTTAGTATTTCCCCAGACAAATCATAATGAATGCTCAATAGCCAAAGTCATCTAATTTCCACACAAATTGGGATGAATATTCAACAAACAGATGATCTGGAAGCAACCTAAAAATGAGCTTTTACCCTCCTCAGAATAAGATAATCCTGGCTTATTCCAAAGGAATTAAAATCAATTTGGACAACTAGTGTCTCTGGGAAATGTGTCCTTAATAGGTGCCCTTCCCTATATTCTACCTATTCTGGCTCCTAACCAAAGAAGCAGACTCAGGACTGGGAGGCTGGATTTTTCTGCCTGAAGCTTTATTGCAGAAATCAGTATGTAAACATAGCATCACACTCTAGGCTTGAATTAGGATACAGAACTGGAGCAAACTAATCATGTCTCAGGATACAATACAGGAACCTACTAGTATATCTCAGGAACATACTAGGTACATGGAGGCAACAACATATGAATTGTCACAACAAGTCTAAATAGGCTTTATTACACCTTTATATCAGAGAGGAGGAGGACACTGACTTCTACTGGTTAATTCTGACTCTTTCTCGCAAGGGCTGTAAGAGGGGGCTCAAGGAGCAGAGTGAAATTGACCTAATAGCAAGTGTCTCTTCTTCAGCCTTCTTGACCTTGGAGATATGGTTATATTTTGGTCCTGACAAGTTGCTTTGCTGTGCTCTCTCTGGGAGAATCCCGATCGTTTGTTATAATTTATCTGTTCAATGGCTAGGTCTGGGCTGGGTGCCTGTGAAGACTCTTCACTAGCCAATTCAGATGAAGGGGGGGTCTGGGGTTTAATCATCAATTCGAGTAGCAGGCCCAGAGGCTTCTGGAGGTCTTCCTCCATGCCTTTTTTATTCCTTTCATCAGTACTAGCAATCCCCTCCCCAACAGCTGGACCCCACAGAGCTACCATTCTCAAGAGTTTTCTGGAAAGAGGAAATGACTGTTAACTATGGCAAATTGTAGCTCTGTGAAGAGAATAGGGGTCTCCTAACAACTCTCAGCACCCTTCACAAACTACATTTCCCATGATTCTTTGTGGGAAGCCATGACTGTTTAAAGTAGAATAATAGTGGAATAAATGTCTGATGTGAATGTGGCCTCTGTTGCACGGCAAGCCTCATGGGATATTGATGAGCATTTCAAAAGCAGTTTGTGATAATGGTATTGTGGCCTGCTGTTTAAAGGAGGAGTGTTTAAAAATCTACTGGGCATTTCTAAGCCCTTGGGAAACACACTTAAAAGTAGTTATTGAGATTCTGATCATTAATTTTTTGCTGATATCTCATAAGAACTTCTATAGCTTGCATATTCTATTTTGATTATTATAAAAGCACTTTGGTCATGGTTTCAAAGAAAAGTGGCATAAAAATTATAAATATATAAATTGTATCAGTCTCCAGCTGCTTTCTCAACATTAGTGTCACAGAAAATTCTGCTGTGGAGCTTTCAGTAATGCTTTTAATAATAAAAATTACAACCAATTCTGCTTCTAAATTCGTAGAAACAGAGGAATGAGGCAGCACGCATGCACACACGTACACACAAGATTGATGGAGATCTTGCAAAAAGAAAAAAGCCAAAAAAGATAAACGACGCTACAAGAATATAGGAAAACCTGGAGGGGAGATATTAATTGCACCTATACATTTGATAAATATTTATTTTTTTTGCAGAAGAAAAATGCATACTAGTTTAAACTGTCATTATGAGAACCTCTATCCTATTTTTCATATTATTAGCAATACATAATGTGGTAGTTTATATTCAAAAATAAAACCAAAATGTATATACCACATGTATTTATCTAGAAATACACCAAGGTTACTATGGTTACTGAAAATCCATTACCTTTGAATACAGAATGAAAAAGTTTGACTTAAAGTGTGCACTATTTATTATAGTATACATCAACAGCCTTCAGGGGGTTCTCTAACTGGACTCATTTTTCAGTGTCAGAAGTGACCCACCACACTAGTAGCTTATGGGATGCGCATGGCAAGAAATGTTACCGGAATTACTGTAAGTTTTTCTGTACTAACTCAAAATGAAGAAATTCCACACATTTAAAGACCCTGTATCATCAGAAAATGAGTTGCATCTTGCTCCACAAGCCAGCTAAGCCAGAATATTTTGATTTTGGCCAGTTTTAGACACAACTGAATTTCACATGTTCACATAAAATTGGGATGGGGAGTAAGTAGTTCAGTACTGTGTTCTGGACTAGAGGAATGCAATGAGATAGGCATTCTTCTGTGTTATATGAGCAGATGCATAACACACATGCCCAGTGTCTGCATCCAGCACATGCAGGAAGCTGCTAGGACTCTAGCATCCTGGTAGGACCAATAAGCAACTATGGCTGTCCTGGGCCTCCTGGACCAAGTGGCGAGGTTGGTAATGTAGCCTTGGAGGCACATTGTAGGAAATGTTAAATTGACCTAGCTGCTGTAACCAAATAAGCTTGTTGAACCAGGGTCCACTGACATAAAAGACATTTTGCTGACAACCCCCTCAATCTTGGAGCCAGTTTTGCTAATGCACCATTGTCCAGACCAATATTTAATTGTTTGCCAATTGTTACTTGTGACAAAAATAACCCATATTGGCCAGATGTTAAAGATCTGGTCAACTTAACCATTCCAGTTACACCTTCCTAAGGCAACTCCCCCCCCAAAAAAAATACCTCAGAGTGATGTCAGCTATCCTGGTTGACTGGTACAAGCCAGGCCTACACAGCCTTCTCTGAAATGCATTGGTCCAATTCCAAATGGCAGTTCCGCCATTTCTTCTGCCCATAAAATGGATAGTGCAGATAGTGCAATCTTATGCATGTTTACTTAGAACAGGAGTTTGACTGCTTTAAGTGGTTGCTTACTCCCAGGCAGGTGTGCATAAGATTGCAGACTATGTTAGTCTGTTTCTGGGAACTGGGAAATAGAGAGCTTTTATGGTTGGAACTGGAGTACTCTTGAGCAAGCTTGTTGCTTTTCTTCGTCCTAGGGCTATAGTTGTCAGGGTACAACAGTGAGCCATCTTTCCTGTCGCCTAAATCCTGAAACCATTTGAAATGGTTTTAAAACAGGACATATAATAGAGATATTAACTTTTAGGAACTCTGATAGTATAACACCTTAGGCCACTGTTAGGGATGGAGGAGAAATTTGATTCAGTTTGCATTTAAAGGCGAATCTATCAATATGAAAGTCAAAACAAAGCCATCCTTCCAAATTCACACTTACCCAAATTTTACAATGCAGTTCTACAGCCAAGCAATCTTTACAAAAAAGCATATATTAGGGGAAAGTATGCAAATAAATATATAAGTGAAAGTAACATACAAAATTAGGAAAAATTGTTTGAAAATGTGTACATCAGTCAAAGCTGCATACAAAAATATGTTTATTAGAAGAAATTCACACTAAAATGCTGAAGAATTTTCATGAGGATTTTTTATCTAAAAATTGCTGTAGAAATGTAGACAACTGAATTTAAGATTGGGGGGGGGAGAGAAACTGAGAAAACCTAAATTGATTGATCCTTCCATCCCTAGCCACAGATTTAGAAAGGCATTTTCCTCAGCATTCTTGTATATTTTTCTACTTTTTATGCTTTTTGCCAGTTCTTCCTTTTACATGCAAATTCATCCAATGGTTTTCTTTTCTAATTGCATACTGTGCCTTTGATTGTGAAAATATCACTACACACGCTGTATTCGGGTTCTTCGTTCTAGACATTTTGGTGGCCACAATAGTTAGATGGTGGCAGCCTTTTGAGATTTTGTAGGATTTGAGGGACACAGATTTGAGTAGAAGACAGGAGATAGGGGGAAACAAAGTCTGCATGGCATGCCCCCTCACCATAACAGCACTTTCCCACAACATGTATGCTGTATCCTTTTCCCTGCATCAATTTAGTATAATATGGGGGCTACAGAGGGAGAGATGGAAAGGAGGAGGAGTGTGCTATTCTCTCTATAGTGCTGGCTCAATTAAAAATGGCCTTAAATCCAAACATTCTAACTTAAATGGCTAAAAATCAATGAAAATAAGTTTGATTAAAGTCAAGTATTTGAGCTTAACTGCTTTTGGATCAAACTGTTAGAAATTTATTTATTTTATTTATATCCCGCCCTTCCTTCCAGTAGGAGACCAGGGTGGCAAATAAAAACACTAAAATCGTTCTAAAATATAATAAAAACAGACTTTAAAATATATTAAAACATCTTTAAAAACATATTAAAACAAAAACATATTTAAAAAGATCTTTTTTAAAAAAGCTTTATAATCATCTTAAAGAGCAATTCCAACACAGATGCAGACTGGGATAAGAAATGAGTAAGTCCCTCTTTGAAACAGTACCTTGATCTGCAGAAATGAGCAGGCGAAGCTTTTCACAACATGGGCATAAGCACTCTCATGTGCAGATCAAGTTGCCATTAAAGGAGTAGGACTAGAAGGCACAGAAATGCCAGCAACAAAACAAGGAAGATGTGGTTGGCCTCTTTTAGCTTTAGCCTATTTATAACATTATGATTCTTGGTGATGCAACCTTTGCTAGATCTCTTTTTATTGTTTTTTATCCTTTTTCTTTTAGTGTGTGCTAAAATGTTATTTTGACAATTGTTTGTTTTTGTGTGTTATATGTAGCCTTGATCTCGCCTAGTTAGTGGAAAATGTGACTCATAAATTCTGTCAAGTAAATAAATAAAGAAATGACCAGACTCCAGAGCTCCAGGCAAAACATAGACTTGAAGCTCCTATGTACAGCATTCTCATGCAGAGCCAGAATTTAAAACCTGGCAGCACACCCTGCTAGTTCTGTTTCTCTCCCAACATTACAGTGCAATTGTATACATCCCGACCCTCTGGCTCGTAGATCTAATTAGGTCTACCAGGCCCATGAGGCCGTTTTGGGCAAATTGTGCCCACCTGCCAATCACCTGATGTTATACATCTGGCAGTTAAAGGCTTAGACTGCAGACAAGTTCTGTTTGAGAGGAAAAGGCAGCAGAGGGATCTCTTGTCTCTGAACTTTGATGGCCCCTACCCATCCATTGAAGCCCTCTGACTATTCTTTGTCAGTAAAAGACAGGATTCCTCACCACCCTTACTTCACTGCTGGGATAGCGGGTGGGCAGAAGTATTGCCTTTTACTCTTAAGGGGCAGATTTATCTCTGTGCTGTGGTACTTGGTGATGTGGTACTTCGATGGGGAAATAAAATCCCTCCTCCTGCTTTTTAGAAATCTGTCTAAAAAGCAAGCTGAGGGATTTTTCCAGCCAACTCACCCCAGGGGTAGAGGGCTGGAAATGCTGATTACGTGTGTGTGTGTCTGCATGTCTGGTGTATGTGAGTATGTACGAATGTGTGACTGCATGCAAGTATGTGGGATGAGAGGAAGATGCAGAGAGTGTTGTGTGTCTTGCGTGTTTCTGATAACAGGGAAGTAGATAGAGGTACATGCCAAGGGGTTGTTTTCAGCCATTGGTATGTGGCCCCTGCAAGTTCCAATCTGGCCCTCAGGCTGAAATAGGCACCAGATTATCTGACAAACCACTTCTCCACTACACTGTTCATTGAAAAGGCTCTGCTGACAGTACCACATAGCCCCATGGCTTCTATAAGGAACAGGCCCTTCAGTATTGTGACACCAGTTCTTTGGAACTCCCTCCCTCTTGAAATATGTCAAGTTCCTACAATTGTGTGCTTTTAGTATATACTGAAAACCTTTTTCTTCACTCAGGTTTTTCTAGCTTAGTATTGTTGTTAATTTGTCCACAACCAGCATTTTGCAAAAAAAAAAGGGGGGGGGAGGAAAAGAAAATATGCATCATGCATATTACAGAGAAGTGGGACCTGCAACAACATGTTGCAACACGGAGTGCTTCTGTTCAGGATTCCTGTACCAACCATGCCCTCTCCTAGATACTCAATTCCATTTCCCCTTCCCCTGGTTTTCCACTCCCTCAGATAGTCAGCCAGCATTCTATGGCCATTGGGCTGTTTTGGTCCCTGCAACACACACACACACACACACACACACTTTTAGGTGTGTGCTTCTGAAAACTTTGTGCTTTTCCCTAGTCTGCTGATACTTCCTCCCTTTTGTATGGATGGTGCTATTTTGGGTTCACGAGGACTAGCTCTCAGAATTGAGTATGTATTTTATTTATTTATTTATTTATTTATTAAATTTGTATCCCGCCCTTCCTCCAAAAAGCCCAGGAGGCAAATAGCAAGTGATAAAACAATAAAAATATCTTCAAAAAAATTCCAATACAGTTGCAGATGGCAATAAAGGTATCGTTTAAAAGGTTTGTTGAAAGAGGAAGGTCTTCAGTAGGCACTGAAAAGACTACAGAGATGGCCCTTTCTAATATTTAAGGGGAGTAAATTCCAAAGGGTAGGTGCCACAATGCTAAAGGCCCATTTCCTATGTGATATAGAAGATTATGGACTGGTTTACATGTGCTTGTTTGACTGCAATGTCAAGTGATGACCTGTATGTCTGAATGAACATCACAAATCAGACTCCACAAAATTTAAATTGGGGAAAGGGCTGTAGCTCAGGGGAGGGGTTTGTAGCTCAAATATCCCAGATGCAAACCTGATGTTTCAAGGTAGGATTGGGAAGGACCCCTTCCTGAAACCCTAGACAGCCACTGTCTGTCAAATGAGGGTAGACAATACTGAGTTAGATGGATCAGGGATGGTAAGAGTTGTAGTTCAGCAACATCTGGACAGCCACAGGTTAGCCACCCATGAATAATATGTACACCTTAAAATGTATTTACTTATATTTACTTTATATTTAAACATTTACTTGTCAATGGGGAAAAGGGTTGTTAGATATTTATGTCAAGGATCACCTCTAACATTTCTGAGATGTGAGTCCCTGATCTTACCATGAAACTGGCCATATACCACATTTACAGATGCTTGATTAAGAAAGGACTTTTCTAAAACGTCAAACATGAGGTTAACATATATCTACTTCATTGTGTGTCACACAGGCCTCAAAAAAAACAACACTCACCTTTGACAATATATTTGGTTTCATTTCCAGTATAAATTAGTTGATTATCCATGTATAAAGAATATTGTGTTATAATCCCATGTGGTGATTTTGGTGGAGCCCAACTCAGCAACAGAGATGTGGGAAATGAAATAGCTGTTGGTGGCTGGACATTTTGTGGAGCTGTGGGGAAAAATGAAGGATAATTTATAATAGCAAAAGTAGAGCTTTCATTGAAATGTGTAATAAGATTTAAAACAATGGCATTTCACTGTTTAGAATAATTTCAAAATATAAAATTAAAATATATTGAAATGTATTTTAAAAAATAAAAATCTATCCTGCTTTTCTACTGTGACAAGTATACAACGGTGGTGTGCAAGAAATAATTACTACAATTACGTCAGTGAAAAATACTACTAAACTGCCTGCATAATTCTGTACAAAAGGCTTCAAGCGGAAGCAAGGAGGGCCTGATCTAGTCTGCATGGAAGAGAAAAAATCTGCTAAATGCCATAGCTTCATTGTTTCCTCAATGCCAGTGATGGCCTCCACTTTTTCTCTATCATTGCTCTAAGCTGTGGATCAGCCTTGTGGATCCAAGAACACAGTCTGGTCATTCACAAGCCTTTTGCATAGCATCAGCCAATACTGGTTGGCATGGATGAATGGTTCAATGGGGAAATGATGAAAGCTAGAGGGTATGATTGTTGTCATTCTTCTGTATCATCAGTGGATTGTTACTATGCATGCAGCATGAGCATCCCGAAATAGAAACTGCTTACACTGACTTTGTGTCCAATTCTTCTGAGGGATAAAACACATGTTCCCCATGGCTTTATTTGATTTTTTGTGAAACAAAAAAAAAAACCATTATATACATGACAATACAGCTGCATAAATGAGATTATTTCCTGAATCACCTATAGAATGCTTGTTTTAACTAATGCATGCATTTGGAAGGGAAAAATAAAAGCTGTTTTCTGTTTTACAGAAAAAGATCCCAAATATTATTTTATTCAGTAAAGTCCTTGGTAACACTGGAGTTGCATATTTATGTATTTGCAATTTGTTTCCCCCCCAAAAAAATCCACAAATAATCTAATTTTCATTGATAAACAGTAGCGGAGCATTAACTTATAAATTCACTGTTAAGTGAGTGCATTTAGAAGACTCGAGGAGATGCTAACTGGATTTAGGGATTTGGATTGTGGCTTCAGTATCTCAGTAGATATTTTATTGCTTTTTACTTTTTTTACTGTATGCCGCTCTGGTCTCCTTAAAGGATATTTGAAATACATAAACAAATAAACACTAAAAGATGCATTTCACAGTAACGCTCCATTGTGAATGGCATTTGTGCATAGATTCACATAAATAGGGCACAGCGCATAGTGATGATTATAGAATTAAAAGCCTATCTGCATGATTGCCATATTCCCAGTTTGGTACCATCACAAAACTGGAAATTTGGACAACATGATCCTGTCCCAAGAGCGCCCCAGAGATTCATAGCAAACTGGTTCCAGAGGTATTGCACGCCTCCCATTTCAGGCTTCCTCAAGTTCTAGGATTACCCATCTGAACTCCAGTCAGACTCAATACTATATCAGCACCTGGGAACATCAACAATTATCAAATAAAACTCTCTTAAAACCTAGTCTTAGCCCTTATGATCTATCATTTTTCCCAACTCATTTAACTTTTGATGGAATTGTTCTTACATGATGAGGCACATAGGGATTTATCTAACATACTAACACCATTAAGAAAGAGCTGATATCAGATGCACTGCTTGTGAAACTGTCAGACCCTCAGTACTTAAGGCATATGAGTACCTCAAAAAACAGGCATGGTGAAGACTAGTCGTTCAGTTGCATTAAGGAAGAACTTGATCACTTCCCTCAGTGATACGTTGCCCATGACTAAGGGAAGACAGCAGATCTGGAAGCCAGTGGCACTTGGGAGGCCTTCTAATCAGAGATTGAATGACAGAGAGGCTAGAGGGGGCTGTTCCCCTTACCTTTTGTGATGGCCACTTTAGCCATTGATTTTAAAAAGCTACGGGGGGCATAATTTGGAAAAACATGGATTTAGAGGGTGAGACTTTTAGATTTCATTACAGACCATCCATTCCTCTTCCCTTTTTCATGCAAGCAGTGCTTGATTTCCATTCCTGATCTAGGTGCAATAGGGACTGTTGCTTGAACCCTCCTCGATCAGCAGCCTCAAATGGCACAGGGAGCCAGTGTCAGACCTACAGGGATTCCATTGTGAACCAAGCAGCACCTAACAGTTCCTGACTCTGGGCTTTTGATGCAACATTCAGTAATGGCTGGAGTTAAATGGATTCTACTTAACGATGGGTGAATATCCTGATTTGCTTCCAACACTTTTAAGTTTGTGATCATTCCTTATGAGTACTCACCATACCTCAAGAGGGTTTTGCAAGTACTTGGAATAATTCCAGATCCAAGATGGACCACACAGACCCTTTGCAAGCTAAAACACCACTTCAGTTTTGCTTACAAAGCAGAGGTAAGAAGGAACCAGCATTGAAAGGGAGCTCTTGTTTCCACATATAGACACAGGCAGGCATGCCAGCATCTGCCAGGAAATGATGTTTTTAGCCTGATCTTTTCCAGAAGAAATCCTGTGTTTGTAGTCTTCTCTAGAAAAGGCCCTTAATCTACTGGGAACCAGCATGTCTGACAGCCAAGCGATTCCTTCCAATGCTGGTCCTCCACCACTTTATTTATTTGTTTGTTCGTTTGTTGTTGTTGTTACTATTATCCCATCTTTCCTCCAGGGAGCTCAGGGTGGCATTCAGACATGGCTCTCCACCTCCCAGTTTTATCCTCACAACCCTGCGAGGTAGGTTAGGGTGAGAGACAGTGCCTAGCCCATGGTCACCCAGTGAGCTTCATGGTTGAGCAGGGATTTGAACCCTAGACTTCCAGCTCCCAGTCCGACACTCTAACTACTACACCACATATCCCACTTTCCTCCTAGAAGGAGTCCAGGGTAGCAAACAAAAACATTAAGAACACTCTAAAACATCTTAAAAACAAAATACTTTAAAACATATTAAAACAAACATCTTTAAAAACATCTTTTTTTAAAAAAGCTTTTAAAATAACTAAAAAAGTGATTCCAACACAGACACAGACTGGGATAAGGTCTCTGCTTAAAAGGCTTGTTGAAAGAGGAAGGTCTTCAGTAGGTGCCGAAAAGATAACAGAGATGGTGCCAGTCTAATATTTAAGGGGAAGGAATTCTAAAGGGTAGACTGAAGTGCACAATGTGAGGCGTCCTTCCCTGGCTCTCCCTGTCAGGTTCCTACCTGCTCGTGGTTACTGCCTATCTCTAGGCACCACCAGGGACTCCACCAGTCCGGACCGCACTCTCTTATGGTTTACCTATCCGCTCTAGCACAGATCTCAACAGATCCCCCTGCTAGGCAACCACCAGTAACGTCCCAATACTAGTATTCCCAGAGACTCTGAATACTGGTATTGTTATTCTCTTCACCGCTGCCACCATTTGTTACAGTTCCCCTTCAGCCTTGGTCATTACCTTACCCTCCCTTCTGGTCTGTGAAACCCCAGCCAAGGATCAGGCCTTTGGTAAACCAAATTAAGTATTTATTACAGATAACAAAGCTAACAAGATTAACAAGATTTCTTCTTAAGGCACATAAGCATATGGTTTTACTCAATACTAATCCGAACTCCACCTCCCTCCTCCACTCTCTCCTGTCAAACAACTCTCTAAACCCCACCAAGCAATCCACTCTTTCTCTTCTCTCCCTAGATTCCACTCTCACTCTTCCTTTTATACATTCAGCCATTTTAAACACTCAGCCAATCATCTCGCATTCTACTGCCCATTCACTCCCCCTCCTCTTTCACTCCACTTACCATGTATCTTCTAAAACAACAACACTTACCATATATACATTAATATAGGAACATCACACACAACACTAAAGGTCCGCTTCCTATGTTGTGCAGAACGGAACTCCTAATAAGCTGGTATCTGCAGAATGGCCTCATCTGCAGAGTGCAGTGATTGACTGGTATATAAGGAGTAAGATGATCTTTCAGGTATCCTGGTCCAAAGCTGCATTGGGCTTTGTACACCAAAACCAGAACCTTGAACTTGGCCTGGTAGCAAATGGGCAGCCAGTGCAATCCTTTCAGCAGTGGGGTGACATGTTGATGATACCCTGCCGCAGTGAGCAGTCTTGCCACCGCATTTTGCACCAGCTGCAACTTCCAGACCAACCTCAAGGGCAGCCCCACATACAGTGCATTACAGTAATCCAGGCTGGAGGTTACCAGTGCGTGGACAACAGTGGTCAGGCTATCCCAGTCCAGAAATGGCCGCAGCTGTCTTACCAGCTGAAGCTGGTAAAAGGCACTGAGGTCACCTGGGCCTCTAATGACAGTTGGATCCAAGAGCACATTCCAAACAAAGATAAAGCGTGTTGTTTGCAAGATTCATTCATTCATTCATTCATTCATTCATTCATTCATTCATTCATTTACAACCCATTCTGCCTTCTTCTATATCACTTTATATGCCACGTCTATATCACTATATCAGGCGTTATCAACCTGTGGCCCTTGGGACACTTTTTCCTGTTCAACTTCTGGTGTCCACAGAAAACCTCTTTAGACCAGAACGCATTTTTAGTCATTTCTGATTTTATAATTTTTAACTAATTTTACCTTTATTGTAATTGTTGAGTTAAGCATGCACTTAATGGCAATTGTCATTAACAGGTATATAAATTACCAAAATAGATTAAAAAATGAAAATTTAAAAATTCTTTTAAATCCTCTGGGGGTGTCAGAAAGGAGAAAGAAAAGGGGGTGTCAGAGAGATGGAGAGAGAGGAGAATGAGAATGAGAAAAGGGGTGGCCCCACCCACTTTTGTTTGTGGCCCTGCCCACTGCTAGTTTCAGCCTTACCCACCCACAAGAAGCATGCAGCCTCCAACAGTTTAGTGCTGAGGGAATGTGATCTTCAATGGAAAAAAGGTTGCCCATCCCTGCAGTACACTCAGGTCATTCATGGAGAATCTCTAGGTTCCTGCTTCGAATGAGGTGTAGCAACTAGCAACCATGGAGAGAGACTTTTCATTGGTAACACACCGCCTTTGGAACACTCTGTTCAAAGAGTTTCACCCAGCTTCTGCATTGTTAACCTTTTTGTACTGCATGAATATCTTTTATTACCCAAGACTTTCTAAAAGCCAAGTCTTTAACCCAGAGTATAATCCAGTTTTATTGTATTTTTTCTCCTGTTTTTGTTGTTATAATTTTGTATTTTATTATGCTAATTTAATTCAGAATTGTGTAACCTGAGTTGATAAATTTTATTTGAAGGGTGGGATATAAATCTAGAAATAAAATAAAAATAGGTAAAATAATTTTTTGAGGATTGCATGTTTTTATTTTCTTATTTTGCTAGCCGAGGAAGGGGTATATCACCTCATGAGAGTACACACACCCTCCCCAAATCCACTTCAGAAGCAACAATTTGGAAGAAATGAGCCCCACTTCTTATGTGCATGGAGATTCTAAAATCATTGGGCAACCATCTAGGATGATTAGAGTGAATGATAGCTGATCACAAGAGAAAACTGAATGTTGAAAAATGTGGTGTGAATTTTGTCAGCATTACTTTTTGCTATTGGATCACTTGAAGGTAATTTTTTTAGAATATCATCCCTATAGTATAAGACTAGGCAAATATGATCATCTTAACTTATAGGCTTTCTTTGAAATAGTAACACTGGTCTTATTTTTAGCACTTAAAATAATATTAGGGCTTCTCTCTGTTGTGGTGGTATAAACTTGCCATCAATAAAACAAGTAATTTTGATTTCATGAGGAAACTGTGGAGTTACAGTGGTGTAAATTTACAATCTGACTCAAGTTTTTTTTTAATGTTCAAGCTAAAATTCCTGCACATCTTTTGAGAACCCTTTCTTCAGTAATTGATATATAGAAGTTACTGAGCTGCTCTTTAAAGCCAAAACTGGAACATATTTTGTCTTTCTTGCTGCTCTTGTACTTAATGCCAGCTTCAGAGCCGATACTTTATGCTTGCAACTTCTAAGTTTCAAGTACAACAGATTAATAAACGGCCCAATTGACATTTTGAGGTTCCATCAGGCTGAAATAATTGTTGCCTGTGCTGGTGTTTAGCAGTTAAAAGAGACCATGGAAATCAACCATTTGATTCTCAATTTCATACTGTGCCATACAATCAATTCTTTTTAGTCAGACTGTCTCTAGATTTACTTCTGAGCCATAGTAAAATGAGGAAGCTTTCATTAATCTTTCAGATGCTTCATATTAATGACAAGGCTCTTGCATGAACAATGTAACAGCAATTAAAAAGCCCATTAATCTGCATTACAGCTATTAAAGATGCATGTCATTAAAGGGTATGGAGTTTGATTCATTTTAACACCCCCCAAAAAATGGAGCAATTATGGTCTGGCAATGCACTTTGTCATCAAATTAGGTTGGGGTTTTCCAGCAAATGGCTTTGCAGCATTTAGCTCCTCTCCTATTTTATTATTCATGACTGAAATGTGGAAGTCAAGACCTCTGAAATTACTTTACCTTCTTGTGGAGTTGAGATGTTCAAGGCATGTGAGCTCTCAGTACAGCCAGCCAAAGTGCAAGCTGTTAGGGTTACAGCATACTTTGCAAAGGGCTGCAAGCCAGTCAGCATGCCTGCAAGAGAAATAAGCAATGCTTTGTGAGTGAGTGTGCAATAGGCAAGGATCAAAGAACATGAAGATATGCCCTAAGATAATTTAGCACAATGGTGAGTTTAGTTGTACATCATATGTTTACAATGGACAGGGCTATGTTGAGCCTCATCTGAGAAATATTGATAGCATAATTGAAAAACTTCCCTTGAGATTTCTCAGAGCTTTTGCCCAAGCCGGATGTTCCGATTTAACCTTAGCCCTGTTTAGATGTTCTAAAACTAGGTACAATCAACACACAGAGGGAGAATCAGGATTGTGCCTGCTGGCCTCATACGTGGCCTCCCCAAGTTAATCAGTCTGTACATGTTGATTCTGTATACATTATGTGCACCCTGTATTTTAACACGATACAGATTGCACACACAAAAGACCAAATTAGATGTGACATTAATTGCATGAATGCAATTAACATGTGGTGGGTTTTTTGGTATGTAAATAGCAGCCACAGGAAAGCCTGAGTAGTCTTGGGACTGGGAAGGGGGGGGAGGCAGTTTCCCTTGAAATACCAATAGCGGTTTTGGAGAGGGAATGTTTGTCAGGACCACAGCTGAGTGAAAAAGAGTTAAACTTCCCCACCTGCAAGATTTGGAGGCTTGACTGTGGCAGCTATTTACATAAGGAAACTGTTTGAGGTAATTGCATTCAAATCCTCTGCTTTTGCCCAGAACCTATTGATGTAGGTTCTGTGTGGAAGGAATAATCAATATGTGGAAGTCAGGGCCAGGACTGGTGGGCCCAATCCCAATCCCCCATCCACAAATTGATTTTACCCATTGATTTAGAATGCTTGAATAGTGATCAAGACTTTTTATTTAGGTTAACTTCAGGGGCAATCTAGGGATGGGCAACTCACCCTTCCAATCCATCTAAACTCCCCCCCTTGCCCCCACTTCACTAAAAATCCCTTTGGCGCAAATGTTTTGACCAAGGAGGAGCCCAAGTTTGCCTTTTACTTTTGTTTCAGGCACAGTTAATAATAAATAAAAAAATAAAATTTTATTTGTTAGTCGCCCATCTGTCCGAGTCAACGGACACTCTGGGCGACGTACAGCAGTTCAAAATACAATATAAAACAATATACAAATCAACAGATCACAACAATAACATCAATTTATCTAAACCATCTTTCAATTAGTACACCATAAAACTAATCCACCCCAGAAATCCCATAGGACTGCCTGAATAGCCAGGTCTTTAAGGCTCGGCGAAAACCCATCAGGGAGGAGGCATGTCGAAGGTCAAAAGGAAGCGAGTTCCAGAGGGTGGGGGCCACAATCGAAAATGCCCTCTCTATGGTCCGCACCAGCCTAGCTGTTTTTACCGGTGGGACCGAGAGAAGGTCTTGTGAGGCTGATCTTGTTTGGCGGCATAATTGGTGATACTGGAGGCGTTCCTTCAGATAAACTGGGCCGAAACCATATAGGGTTTTAAAGGTCAATACCAACACCTTGAATTGGGCCCGGTAAACAACTGGTAACCAGTGTAGATCTACCAACACTGGGGTGATATGATCCCGGCGACGGCTCTGCTTTATCAAGCGTGCCGCCGCATTCTGTACCAGCTGCAATTTCCGGACCGTTTTCAAGGGTAACCCCACGTAGAGTGCATTACAGTAGTCTAAACGAGAGGAGACCAGCGCATGTATCACTCGTGGGAGCAGATGTACAGGAAGGTAGGGTCGCAGCCTTTGTATCAGATGTAGTTGATACCAAGCTGCCCGGCTCACTGCCGAGACCTGAGCCTCCATGGACAGCTGGGAGTCAAGAATGACCCCTAGGCTGCGGACCTGGTCCTTCAGGGGTAATCTTACCCCATTGAGCACCAAGGTTAAATCTCCCAACCTTCTCTTATCACCCACGAGCAACACCTCGGTCTTATCGGGGTTTAGCTTCAGTCTGTTCTCTCCCATCCATCCACTTACGGACTCCAGGCATTTGGACAAGGTATTCACAGCCAACTCTGGTGAGGACTTAAATGAGAGATAGAGCTGAGTATCATCCGCGTATTGGTGACACTGCAGCCCAAAACTCCTGATGATGGCTCCCAGCGGTTTCATATAGATGTTGAATAGCATGGGGGAGAGGATAGAACCCTGTGGCACTCCGCAATTGAGAGGCCAAGGGTCTGAAACCTCATCCCCCAATGCTACCCGTTGATGCCTACCGGAGAGATAGGAACGGAACCACCGTAAAACAGTGCCCCCTATTCCCAATCCCTCCAGGCGGTTTAAAAGGATACCATGGTCAACGGTATCGAAAGCCGCTGAGAGATCCAGGAGGACGAGGAATGTGTATTCTCCCCTATCCAGCGCCCTCCTCATATCATCTACCAGAGTGACCAAGGCTGTTTCAGTTCCGTGTCCAGTCCTGAAGCCCGATTGGAAAGGATCTGAGTAATCTGCTTCATCCAAGTGTGTCTGTAACTGTTTAGCCACCACTCGCTCAATCACCTTGCCCAGGAATGGTAAATTAGAGACTGGGCGGAAGTTGTTCAACTCTTGGGGATCCAAGGAGGACTTTTTCAGGATGGGCTTTATCACTGCCTCCTTGAGGGCTGATGGCATTGCACCCTCTTCCAAGGATGCATTTACCACTGCCTTGATCCCTTTGCCCAGTCTCTCTTTGCAGCTCATAATGAGCCACGAAGGGCAAGGATCAAGCAAGCAAGTGGTTGGCTTCACAGTAGAGAACACCTTGTCCACTTCCTCAGAGAGAAGAGGCTGAAACCGATCCCAGTAGACCGGAATGCAACTGGCCAACTCTGGTCCACTACTTGTAACCACGGCGCACAGAATCCTACTCTTCAGGCGCTCGATTTTATCAGCAAAGTGTTTGGCAAAAATGTCACAGGAGGCTTTAGAATGCTCCATAGGTTCCTGAGCAACTGGACCGACCAGGCTTCGGACCACTTGGAACAACCTCCTGGGACAACACTCTGCCAACGCAATAGAGGCAGCAAAGAATTGCCTCTTTGCTGCCTTTGTTGCCCACTGGTAGGCCGCTATTGCCGCTCTAACCAGTGTCCAATCGCCTTCAGCGCGAGATTTCCGCCACCGGCGTTCTAGTCGTCTCACCTCCTGTTTCAGATCCCACAACCGTGGTGTATACCAGGGTGCAGTCTGAGTTCTATTCAGGGGGAGAGGACGTTTTGGAGCCACCCGGTCTATTGCCCCAGTGATCTCCCTGTTCCACTCCATCACCAGGGTCTCAACCGGGTGTCCTTCAGTCAGCTCCAGATCACCCAGCGCATTCAGGAATCCCTTAGGTTCCATCAGGCGTCTGGGGCGGACCATCCTAACAGGTCCTTGTCCCCTGCGGAGGATATGCGGCATTGAGAGATCCATATTCACCAGATAGTGATCTGACCATGACACGGGGTTGGAAGAAACAGTCCCCATTTTCAGAACACTACCCTCCTCTCCCAAGACAAACACAAGGTCAATAGTATGACCGGCTACATGGGTGGGACCTATATTACATAGGTGCAGTTCCCAAGAAGTCATGGTTTCAATGAAATCCCGAGGGGCTCCAGTTAAAGCGGTCTCAGCGTGCACGTTGAAGTCCCCCAAAACCAGTAAGTTGGGGGAGAGCAACCGCACATCTGAGACCACCTCGAGCACCTCGGTCAGGGAGTCTGCCGTGCAGCGGGGTGGGCGGTACACAAGCAGAATCCCTAAACTGCCCTTTGGTCCCAACCTCCAGTGCATACAATCAACAAACTTGGTCTCGTGGAGAGGAGGTCTGGCGAAAACCAAGGACTCCTGGTAGATAACTGTCACTCCCCCTCCCCGCCTACCAATCCTCGGCTGCTGTGCGTATTGGAAACCTGCTGGGCACATGGCCTCAAGTATGGGAGCTGAGGCCTCATCCAGCCAGGTCTCCGTAATACACACCAGGTCTGCGTTCTCATCCAGGATAAGATCATGGATGAGCGATGTTTTCTGAACTACAGACCTGGTGTTACACAACAGCAGTCGAAGGTTGGATGGAGTCTGACATCCCCCAGTCATCTTCTGGTTGTGAACAGGCCCGGAACAGAGGATGGGTATGATGCATCTATCCCTTGTTCCCCTAAACTGGCGCGGCCTGCCACCTACACCTCTCCAGGATCTGCTGCCTAGCCTTATAATGTCATGGCTCCCCATCCCTCTCACTGCACTCCCCTCTGGCCTGCACATGTCCCCCTCCCTGACTGCCGATCAGGCAGGCCCCCCACCCCCCATAAAATTTTAGAAATTGCCCGTGCCTCTTTTGGCCCAAAATAAAATTGGATCGATCCACCTGTAGTCGCTGGATCTCTTCTTCTTGTCTCCTGTCGCGGCCAAAGCAGCCAAAATGCCCTGTTCTCCTTTCCGATCCTGAGTCTTGTTTCACTATCGTGGCCAATGAAGAACACATTGAACCAAATCGCTAGTGCACAGCCTCTCTCCTCTCAACACTATGGCCAAACGTCGAAACCACAGCAGGCAACAAGAATACACTTGTCGCACCACACCCACTGCCAGCCACTTCTTCGCCTGAACAAAAGCGCCCCAAAACTGCCAAGAAACGCCGCCCTCGGAAACAACCAAGCGGCGGTGGTGGCGGAGCGGCACGGGCCGCGGCGGAGAGCGTCGGCCGCAACAGCGGTGATGAAAATGCACCAACTGCAGCGGGAATCACAGGCTGCAGCGGTGGCGCCTAGGCAACAGAACAGTACGAGCCGCGGGCGAGGACACCGGCCACAGCGGCGGGAAAAAGCACAAGCCATGAGAAGGAACACAGGGCACAGCCGCAGCAGCAGCGGCAGGGCGACACAGCCGCAGCCCTGAGGGATACGGCCACAGCGGCAGCAACAGAGGAGGCACAGACCACAGAGGGATGCGCAGGCCGCAGGCGGCGACAACAACGGAGGAGGCGCCAGCCTCCCGGAGAGCACAGGCCACAGCAACGGTGGGCAGCAAGATGACCCAAGCCGCAGCGGAAGACACAGCCGCAGCCGCAGCACCAAATTCAGTTTGACAACTCTAACAAGGAAGAATTATCAAAAATTAATTAGTTACAATTTGTCCAGTTTTTATGGACTACTGGAACATTTTCACTTCTCGTTTGTCCTTTTCAGACTAAAGCAGAGGGTTTTTTTTTCAACTTGGGCTACTCAACCTAAAAATAAATAACATATTTCTTCATATATTTGATTATTATTATTATTTTACTTTAAGAAAGGCAGGAAATGTCTTAGGGAGCCAAAACAATACATTTTAAAACAGTGTATCTGCTTAAAAACATTTCAAGCATATATATATGAAAAATCACTTGAACTGCCACATTTCAGGGGGATTGTACAAATCTGTGTATTTGTTCCACAGCAATGTAACGGGCAAGGGATTTAAGAATCCTAAAAGAGGAAGTACTTGGGGAGTACCTTTTCCTATGACTAGTGCACTAATATATAATAGCCAATCACAACAGTATCTAGTAACTTTTTAGGGCTTTACAATACTCAATGCAAATCACATACATTATATTTGTAATCCTCACGACAATGCTGTAAGGTAGGCCAATATTCTCTCCATGGGACTGTGGGTGAAAGAAAATAGCATTTCCAGGACAACCGAGTGAGTTCATGGTAGACTGAGGGTTAACTAGGATTTCCAGATTTAGCAATTCAAGGCCCTCACCAAGAGCAGGGGGGTAGAACAGAGCAATGGATCCACTGCCACATCCGAAGCTTATGCAGGCCAGGGTGCAGGAGAAGGAATTTTTAAAAAATTGTTAGTATGTCAGCAGCAGGCTAGTGACGCAGAAGGGCCCAGATCAGGTCTCTTTCTGGGAAATGGGTCAGCTTTGGACTCAGCTAATCCATCATCTGCCCTGCTCTACTCCCACCTCATCTCCATAATGCCCCATATTGGGGCCTTAGAAGGAATACTGCCAGAGAGAACTCCACTGGCAGAAGTGTGCACTCTGCCATACTTTTAAGCAGACACAGCAAGGGCCTCCGCAACAATACAGCCTGGCAGCAGGGCACACATGACTGGGGTTGGGATTGCTCTGTCAGTCTCTTAGCCACTACACTCAGGGCCAAACTATGTGTGGAAAATGGGGGGGGAGCGTAAAGCATTTCACTCCCTCTCCCATCAATGCTCCACTGGAAATAGCCTCCACCTAAAGCTGCTTTTCCCTTGAAGAAACAGTCATTGAGCTTTAAATATAGACATTTGTATACACATATATATGTGACCACAAAGGAAGCGGAAAGTGATCCTCAAATTTTATAAATAAATAGATACCACTACACATCTAGGGACCAGGAAGTTGTCTTACATCCAGTCAGACCATTGGTTCATCTTGCTTAATATTGTTTACGCTGGCACTGGCTCTCCAGGTTTTCAGACAGGAGTCTCTCCCAGCCTACCTGAAAATGCCAGGGATTGAACCTGGAACATTTTGCATGGAAAGTATATGCTTTACCACTGAGCTACAGCCCTTTCCCAATACACTTACCACATTCACTGGCTCCATTCACATTTAAGGACAGCAAAGCATGCTAATGCTGTGCCCATCTGGTGCACTGAACACTAGTGTGCTATTGCTACACATAAATGGGCTGCCATGACATGTATTTAAACATGATGGGACATGTCTGAATCATTTACAAGAAAAATAGCTTTACTTGAGAGATGAGTCATATAAATCAGACCTCTGCATTAATCAGTCAAGAATTACTACCATCATTTGCTTCCCCAACATGATTTAGAAACCCCATTTTACTCATCTCCATTAACTAAAAGAGTAGCCACCATTTATTTGTTACTGAATCATCTTGGTTGCAAATACGAAAGTGGTCAAATGATTCCATCTTTTGATCAATCCACAATGGGTAAACTTGCTAAGCCTTTTTTTTTTTTTGCCATTTCCCATCAAACACGGCCAACTCATATTTCAAGGGTGCATCTTATTTATTTAAAGTTGTTCACCCCTCGAAGATTAATGCACTCTTGCAAGAAGGGGGCATTTTTACCCTGCCCTGCAAAACCAATTATATTCAACTGGTACAAACACCCAGAACTACCCTGAACTACCATTTAAACCATCTTTATCACTGAACATCTCTTGAATGTTGCTCGGGGACACAATGTTGTTAGGAATATTGAACAGGTAATTGCTTCATTTGAAATCTTCTAGGGTAATTCTAGAGTATGTACTTGCTATTTAATCAAGTATATTTAATCACTTTCATTTTAAAAAAGATAGAAAGACAATAGAAAAGCTGGATATTTGAGCTTCATTTCATATTTGTTGTTGTTATGTGCCTTCAAGTCGATTATAACTTATGGCGACCCTATGAATCAGTGACCTCCAATAGTATCTGTCATGAACCACCCAGTTCAGATCTTGTAAGTTCAGGTCTGTGGCTTCCTTTATGGAATCAATCCATCCCTTGTTTGGCCTTCCTCTTTTTCTACTCCCTTCTGTTTTTCCCAGCATTATGGTCTTTTCTAGTGAATCATGTCTTCTCATGATGTGTCCAAAGTATGATAACTTCAGTTTCATCATTTTAGCTTCTAGTGATAGTTCTAGTTTAATTTGTTCTTTTGTTGTTATGTTCCTTCAAGTCGATTACGACTTATGGTGACCCTATGAATCAGTGACCTCCAAGAGCATCTGTCATAATTTGTTCTAACACCTAATTATTTGTCTTTTTCACAGTCCATGGTATGCACAAAGCTCTCCTCCAACACCACATTTCAAATGAGTTTATTTTTCTTTTACCCGCTTTTTTCACTGTCCAGCTTTCACATCCATACATAGAGATTGGGGATACCATGGTCTGAATGATCCTGACTTTAGTGTTCAGTGATACATCTTTGCATTTGAGGACCTTTTCTAGTTCTCTCATAGCTGCCCTCCCCAGTCCTAGCCTTCTTCTAATTTCTTGACTATTGTCTCCATTTTCGTTAATGACTGTACCAAGGTATTACATAAATCTTTTGTTGTCATTACTTTAGTCTTTTTGACGTTCAGCTGTAGTCCTGCTTTTGTGCTTTCCTCTTTAACTTTCATCAGCATTCATTTCAAATCATTATTGGTTTCTGCTAGTAGTATGGTATCATCTGCATATCTTACATTATTGATATTTCTCCCTCCAATTTTCACACCTCCTTCATCTTGGTCCAATCCCACTTTCCGTAAATGTTCTGCATACAGATTAAATAAATAGGGTGATAAAATACACCCCTATCTCACACCCTTTTCCATTGGGAATCAATCAGTTTCTCCATATTCTGTCCTTACAGTAGCCTCTTGTGCAGAGTATAGGTTGTGCATCAGGACAATCAGATGCTGGTGGCACCCCCATTTCTTTTAAAGCATTCCATAGTTTTTCATGATCTACACAGTCAAAGGCTTTGCTGTAATCTATAAAGCACAGGATGATCTTCTTCTGAAATTCCTTGGTCTATTCCATCATCCAACGTATGTTTGCGATATGATCTCTGCTGCCTCTTCCCTTTCTAAATCCAGCTTGGACGTCTGGCATTTCTCGCTCCATATATGGCAAGAGCCTTTGTTGTAGAATCTTGAGCATTACTTTACTTGCATGAGATATTAAGGCAATAGTTCGATAATTACTGCATTCCATGGGATCCCCTTTCTTTGGAATTGGGATATATATTGAACGCTTCCAGTCTGTGGGGCATTGTTTAGTTTTCCATATTTGTTGACAAATCTTTGTCAAAATTTGGACAGATTCAGTCTCAATAGCTTGCAGCAACTCTATTGGTATGCTATCTGTTCCTGGTGATTTGTTTCTTCCAAGTATTTTAAGAGCAGCTTTTACCTCACATTCTAAAATTTCTGGTTCTTCATCATGTGGTTCCTCAGTGAATGTCATCCTTGCATCTCTTTGATAGAGTTCTTCAGTGTATTGCTTCCATCTTTCTTTTATTTCATTCATCTCGGTCAGTCAGTGTGTTCCCCTGTTGATTATTCAATATCTCTGCTCTTGGTTTAAATTTCCCTTTCATTTCTCTAATCTTTTGGAATAGGGCTCTTGTTCTTCCCTTTTTGTTGTCCTCTTCTGTTTCTACACAATAACTATTGTAATAGTTCTCTTTGTCCCTATGTTCCAGTCACTGTATTATTGCATTTAGGGTTCTGACTGTGTTTCTATCTCCTTTTGCTTTTGCCTTCCTTCTCTCTTTAACCATTTGAAGAGTTTCTTCAGTCATCCATTGAGGTCTTTTTCTCTTTTTAACTAGAAGCATTGTCTTTCTGCATTCTTCCCTGATAATGTCTCTGACTTCAATCCATAGTTCTTCTGGTTCTCTATCAGCTACATTTAAAGCCTCAAATCTGTTCCTTATTTGATCTTTATATACTTCTGGGATGTTATCTAAATGGTATCTTGGCATTACGATTGCTTTGTTGTTGTTCTTTAGCTTTACTCTGATTTTCGATATTACCAGTTCAGGTCTGTACCGCAGTCTGCTCCTGGTTTTGTTTTCACAGAAAGTATGGAACAGCTCCATCTTCTGCTACCAATTATATAACCAATTTGATTCTTATATTGACCATTTGGTGATGTCCACATGTACAGTCGTCTTTTCGGTTGCTCAAAAAATGTGTTTGCAAGAAACAAATTATTGGCTTCACAGAATTCAGCAAGTCTTTCTCCTGCTTCATTTCTGTCTCCTAAGCCCCATATTCGCACAATTCCTAGTTCTTCTCTGTTCCCTACTTTTGCATTCCAGTCCCCCATGATTATCAGCATTTCATACACTGTCTAGCAATTGTGGTTTTTCAGTGAGAATTGAATATGATAAGAGGAATTTTAAAAACCAGTGCCTGATGCTACAACATTATTGGTTAATAGAGCCTCAAGGTTTGTCTTCCTAAACAGATATTAAATATTACTAATAATTAAATAGGGCCTATTTTAATAAAACCAAAAACTTGCTTTGCATACCAAGTAGAGCTCTTATGCTAGGTATGATTTCAGTTCACTGCTACACTCCTAACTTTACATCCATATTTAACAAATGACATTATTCAGTTTCATGGGGTCACTGTGTCAAAATGTCTGTGTTGGAATTTTAATTTATTTCTAAAGGTTCCCTTCACTGGGCAGAAAGAGTGGTACCCTCAATTGATTTACTGTCTGTAATCTACCATGTACGTTAAAAAAAAAAGACTAGAACTTTTGCTGTGACATAATTTGTTTTTTAAAAAAAGGAAGAACCTGCCTGCATTGCAGTAGTATTACACTGCAAAGATGACAAGGGATCCAAATACTGTTGACACAAACTATATGGGCAGTGATTAAGACAGAAATGTGTGTATGTGTGCATTTATTAATTGTTATACTGCATAGAAACTTTATTGTGTTTTTTAATATTCCATTATTTTGTGTCTGTGTCTGACAATAATGTAAATTAATAGGGCAATCATATACATGTATACTCAGAAGTAAATCCCATTGAGTTCAATGGAGCTTATTCACTGGAAGGTGGGTATATATAATTGCATCCTAAAAACTGAAGAAGATAAATGCTTGAGAAGTCGTAATTATTTTATCATTGTGATGGTGGTGGTGGTGATCAGATAGAATTACACACCATTTTTCAGCCCAATTCTCACTTTGTCGGCTACCACATTCTATCTAGAAATTTCCCATTTAGCTTTTTTAAAAATATTGAGTAGAGATCCATATATGTTGTTGTTGAACTCCAACATTTGGGCACACTTGTATATTCCTAGGGCAATATAAAACTGATGAACAAATAGGGCAAATACAGATTTTGAAGGAGCCACATCCGGTGCCTCATCATCCACTCAACAGTCATAACTAAAGCATGATTTTATAATAAAAGTTTTTTCCAAAACCCACTATAAGCACCTATGACAGTCTCAGAATATTTTCATAACAATGCATAATTTAATTTGCTCAGCTATACATTAATGTGTTTGTGTGCATCAAGGAAGGTCTTAGTTATGGGGCTGCTGACTTTGTATTGCAGGATAGGCAGGCATGGAGTATAAATTTCACTGACTGACTGGAAGTGCAGAGGAATGAGTGGGTAATGAGAGCAGAGCAGCCAGTTCTTTAATTGAATTAAAAGCTGGGTGACACCAATGCAGACACCTGTCCAATTACAGATAGGCCAAGGTGTTTACCATTGCTGTACAAGCGATTTGAAGATGACAGAAATCTTTCCGCCCACAGATTAACATAATGAAGGAGAACAGATTACAGTGGATGCTAGCCAAACAGTTAGGTTGGCAGCTGAGAGAAGAGGAAAATGCACCTCACTGAGCTATGTAAATAAGGTGCCATTTTTCATACCTACCTACAGCAGCATTTGTGTGTGTAGCAAATATCCAAAGAACCAAATGTTGGTAATTCCAGAAGGGTGAGGTGCAACATGTAACAGATTCCCCAAGACTTTCTTCACAGTTAATGCATATCATCACATAAGTTTTTTCCAGGATTAGACAGATGTCTGTCTTTGGCCATTTTCTGCCCACTTCTGTCCATTTTTAACATGACAGACGTGACTCTCATGGTAAAGAGTTTTGTACCAACGTTTTAGAAAGGAATTTTTACAAAGAAGGTATTTTAAAACACATGTACAACTAATATGACTAAGGATGGAGGAGAAATTTCTTCTATTCATGTCGTACTCTGACCTTGTCTAATATGCACAACCAGGACCAATAATAAAAGCAAACACAGCAATCCTTTGAAATTCACACTTCTCTGAATTTTGAACGATGCAGTGCTGCAGCCCAGCCAAAACTGCATATATTAGTGAAAACAATGTACAAAACTAAATTATATCAGGAAAAATGGCTTGCAAAATCTTCTATATTGGTCCTGAAGTTGCAGCTGGTACAAAATGCGGTGGTGAGACTGCTCACTGGGGCAGGGTATCACCAACATGTTGCCCCGCTGCTGAAAGAATTGCACTGGCTGCCCATTTGCTATCGGGCCAAGTTCAAGGTTCTAGTCTTGGTGTACAAAGCCCTATACAGCTTGGGACCAGGATACCTGAAAGACTGTCTTATTCCTTATATACCCAGTCGATCACTGTGCTCTGCAGGTGAGGGCCTCCTGCAGATATCATCTTATCAGAAGATCCATTCCTCACAATATAGGAAACGGACCTTTAGTGTGGCGACACCTACCCTGTGGAACTCCCTACCCTTAAATATTAGACAGGCGCCATCTCTGTTATCTTTTCAGCGCCTATTGGAGACCTTCCTCTTTCAACAAGCCTTTTAAGTTGAGACCTTATCCCAGTCTGCCTCTGTGCTGGAACTGCTTTTTAATATGTTTTTAACCTTTTCTTTTTTTCCCTAAAGATGTCTTGAAAGCTTTTTAAAAATGTTTTTAAAGTTTTTTGTTTTAATGTATTCTAAAGTCTGTTTTTATGTTGTTTTAAAGTGTTTTTAGTGCTTTTGTTTGCCGCCTTGGGCTCTTGCTGGAAGGATGGGATATAAATCAAGTAATAAATAAATAAATATATTAGGCAAAATTAGCCCAACCAAATTGCATAAAAGATGCACATATTATGAGAAATGTGCACAAAAATGCGTATGAATTGTGTAGTTATTTGAAGAAGAATTTGCAAATTGATGAGGAAATGGGGTGAACTGAATTTAAGTCTAGGAAACTGAGAGTAACCAAAATGGGGAGATCCATTCATCCCTAAATCTGACACAAATGGGCATAATCTTAACAAACAAAAAAATAACTATTACATTATTGTTTAGCTGGTCTTGTTTCCTACAGCAGTGACTGTGCTAAATTCCCAAGCGGCTTTTTAAACTCCTTGTGTGTAAATATCAGCATGTGATATAACAAGGGATGTTCTCAGAGGAAAAACAAAAACAAAGCATGAGAGCTACCCTTTGTGCCATTCATCCCTACAGGTTGCTACTGGATTGGGAGCAAAGAGCAGTATTCAGCTAACACACCCTATCAGCGAAAGGATTTCTGCTTGCTCAATGGGTCTTTCCTCTCTCTTCCCAAAATCTGCTCCAGAGGGCTTGGCGAACCGCTAGAACATATTTATGGGGTGTGGAAGGGGAAGAGAGGGGCAGAATGTTCTGCTGCACAAGCAGAATCCTTGCGCTGGCAGAATGTTCATGTAGCACTATGTTGGATACAACCCAAGGGATGAAAGCAGTTAGATATTATAACAGAGGTGAGGAGCCTTTTTCATCTGGAAGGACGCATTACCTCTTGGGGATCCTTCTGGGGGCCACACACCAATGGGTGGGGTCAGCAACAAAAGAGCAATGGATGTGACTCTTATCTTTGTGCAGTAGGCTAATTCTAACCATTCAAGTTAGTGGTTTACACACAATCACACACACACACCCCTCCATCCAGGCAAGCAGGAGGCATTACCACAGTTCAAAAACACATTTCAGATAAGCAAAAGCAAAAGGAATCGAGGAGGGCGTGGAGCAAGGTCAGTGAGAGGTGTGGCCTGCGATGGGCGCATGGCCTAGGAAGAGTCCTGAGAGCCAGAAAGAAAGGTCTGGGGTTCCCCACCCTTGTATTATAGTCTCATACAAATTAGTGACACTTAAAAATTGATTATATCTATATCTATATCTAGAAAGAGAGAGAGAATGCAAGACACAGCACAGTGACAACATACAGCAGTGGCTTTTGATAATGGACCTACAAGACAATCAGCTGCAGGTTTTTGTGGGCAACAGAATATCAGTGGAGCCCCTTTGGCATTCTTCTCAACACTCTTCCAGTCTTTGGCCCTTCTCCTTTGGGCTTTCCCACTTTAAACTAAAGCAAGTCTTATGATATGGTATTGTAGTGATATGTGCAGCAGACAGGCACTTTACTGCAAAAGCACTTGATAAAACGCTTGCTTGGTCCAGACTCTGAATCAAAATGAAAACTAAAATAAAAATCTGTATTACTCCACTGATTACACTGTGGGCCTGTTCACATGGCAAGTTACTGTGAGATGGGTGCTACTTGCATCCCCATTGAATTCGCATGGTTCACATGATGTTGCAAGGCAAAGAGAAGCTAGGACGCCATTTTCCCCTTTAAATCTTCATTAAACCAATCCAGGGATAATGCAAAAAGTGAAAGAAAAACTGTCTCTGCTTCACTGCATTCCTGCATGTAGGTGCTTTGCTCCAATGTTTTTTGCTGGGGGTGTGGATCGTCACTTTCAGATACTCCCCTTTCTCCGCCCACTAAACTCTCCATGAATTCCATTTTGTTTCCATCGGCTTAACAAGCAACTTCCAACTGACAGCTCCTGAACTGTTGCAGCCCTCCTTTCTTTCACTCCTTTCTCCCCTAGCAAACTGCCTTCCTTCAGTCCTGTTTTTTCTTTCTTTTTTTAAAGTCTGGCATGGTTCTAACTCTTTCCACCCAAGCTCCCTTTGGCTTTGCAAAAGCAAAGCTGAACTACCCCCACGACTTTCCCACACAGCGCCACTGATCTGCAGGAAGGAAGGGAATGTTGGGCTGCGAAGCATGTGGCGGCGTTGGCATCTATGCCCTGGCGCAATAGAAAAGGGGCAGCCCAGACTGCATAATGTGTAACTGAGCAACCAGAGGGAGTACACATGTAAAATTAGAAGGTAGGGTCAAAAGGAAACAGCGATACTAAACCTTTTCAGAGGAATGCCGACTACTGTGAATGGAAAACAGCAGATTGGAAGGGAGCAAGTGTGAACCTTGCAGATCTATTGCAATGGCAAAAGCTGTGCCTTTAATATGATGTTCAGCTCCCATGTGAATCAGCCCTGTATTTGTGTTCATACTGTTTGAACCAGGCACAGTTTGAAGGACATATAATCACGAAGGCTGCGATTCTAAACTCTCTTACTAGGGGGCATGACTAGAGGAGGGTGGCCAGAATGGTGAGGGGGATTTTTCTCTCCCTTTAAAAGCCCATTGCAAAAATGTCAGAGTACCAAAATTCAATGCAGCTCTATAAAAAGCTGCAATGACTTCCCAAAGATCAGTAGTATCAAACTACTAAAAGATTTTGGGGAAAGACCATAGCTCAGTGGTAGAGCATCTGCTTGACATGCATAAGGTCCAAGGTTTAATCCCCAGCATCTCCAGGTAGGACTAGGAATGTCCCGGGTCTGAAACCCTAAAAAGCTGCTGCCACTAGGTGCAGACAGTACTGAGCCAGCTGCACCAAGGATCTGATTCAGTATAAGGCAGCTTCCTATATTCCATTCCTATCATTTGCTATAAAGATACATAGCTCCGTCTGACATTTTTATTTTTCAAAAACATATACAAACATCACATTTAGATATTTGGTTCAAGCTTTTGCTTACCGGCTGCAGATAACTGAAACCTTGTGTTGTTGCTTCTGTTGTTTAACCCTACCACTGTGGCGAGTCACACTTTGTCAGTGTTAAGCGTTAATGCAAAATGCATTAGCGCTTAGTGGTGAGATCTCTGGATCGGCTGGTGCCAAAGAGCTTAATAGAGATGCCAACACTCCTGCATTACATGGAATGCTAACACTTTGAAAACATCAATAATGCTTACTTTATGCTTATTGAATGCACTTTCAAACTGCTCCTTTCCATCAATGGAACATTAGAGACAAGGTCTATGATGCCTCTTCTGACCCTGCTTTGACATCTGTTAATCTTCTGTTGCATTTACATTAGAATCACTGATGGCTCAAAAGCTATGGCCAGAAAGTCTAGTTTTCATCTTGTGCTAAAGCTGACAATGTACTTGTGCAACTAAAGGCAAAAGGTTATGCTGCCATAATATCCAATAAGAGTCAAACCAACACCAGAATTTTGAAATTTGGCAGAACAGGATCAAGAACACCTACTTCAGTATTAAACCTGCCAGAGGACCATGGAGAGAAGTGGGTATTCTTTTAGAAATGATGCAATACTACATGATAGTATGTTGGCATGGCTTCTTTGACTCGAAGAGAAGATGGATCTTTTGAAAATAAACAAAGATAGTAAACAGTGCCTCTGTATATCAGCTGCTTGGAATCACTACTGTGAATAGTGATGTCCCATGGGCATCTGGTCAGCCATTGTGAGAACAGTGCTAGACTAGATGGGATTTTGGCCTGAACCAGCAGGGCTTTTCTTATGTTCTTTGTGTGAGCAACCAGAAGCTGTATAGTAGTTGCATAAAAGGTTACTATCAGCAAATGTCCTGCATGAAGAGGTGGACATTTGTAGCCTTTGACCACATGGTTAAAGTCTGTTGTTACCATTCCACACTAAATTGATTGCTAAGAGATATGGAAGGGGGATACAACTAGTTTTACGGTACCCTCTTAGATGAAGATACAGGTTATCTTTATTTATTTGTTTTAATTGTTTGTTGCTTTCTATAACCAAAGGAGCCCGGAAATGACTTACAACAGCATTAAATTAATTTTTAAAAATACAATACATATTGAAACAAAATTACACACTAGAAGTGTTCATACATAATCAATCAATTGCAAAACAAATATATCCTTCCCCATTCAATAATATCATAAATATCTAGATACTATTGAAACAGCCGCTAAAACAAGAACAGTACAAATGCCTGGGAGAATAAAAATGTCTTGTCTGCCCCCCAAAAGTTGACAATATTGGCACCAAGCTAACTTCCCTAAGGAGACTGTTTCACAAGCAGGGGTCTACCATTGAAAAGGCCTGTTCTTTCATTGCCTCCCTCCAAACTTCTCTCACAGGAGTCACACCAAGAACAGATATGGTTTGAGTAGGCTCATATGTGGAAAAGTAAGTATTGGAGTTCCAACCCATATAAGGCTTTATAGGTCGAAAACAGTATTGGGCTCAGAAATAAATTGGCAGTCAGTGCAGCTGGCCTAATGTTGATGCTATCAACAAATCTGACTGACAAATTCTGCATTAGCTGCAGTTTCCACATGCCTTAATAGGCAGCCCAGTGTATAACACTTTGCAGTAATCTAGTCTACAGGTTACCATTGCATCAAAACTAGGCTACCCCATCCAAGTGGAGTGACAGCTGGGCCCTCAGTTGAAGCTGGGAGACGGTACTCCACACCACAGAGGCCAATTGTGACTCCAATGACAGTGGTGTGAGCAACCAGGAGTACCCCAAGCACATGTTCTTCAAGAGGGAATGTGATCCCATACGGAACCTATTGCACCTCACCTATTTGTGTTATGGAACCACCTATGAACAGTTTCTCTGTCTCGTCTGGGTTGAGCTTCAGTTTGTTGGCTCTCATCCAGTTTGTGCCAGGGGAACAGCTGCAGCACTGAGGGAATGGAGAAGACCTGCCCTGGGAGTGAGTATCTGAGCATCCGGGTGCTTGGTTGCTCGCTCCTCTGGGCTGCTGTCTCTTGAGACAGAAGAAATCCCTGGTAAGTGCTGCAAGGACTGGGGGGCCCTGCCTGGCCCTGACTCCAGAGAGAGCCTGCATTCAGTCTTGCAGCCTCTTGCATGAGCTCCTGGCTGGATCAGGAGGCATAAAAGCCCAGCAGCCCTTGGTTGATGGGTCTGCCACCAGTGGGGTTGCCACTGAAGCTCTTTAGGGAGTCCCAAGGGCAAGGGTACTACCTCCTTCTATTTCTCTCCCTTTTTAACCAATCTAGAGGAGATTGGTAGTGGGGAGGCGTATGGCGGGTCTGTAGTTCCTGCACAGGGTGAGAGCCTGTGCAATGAACTGAATGATAGGAGAAAGTCACCAGATGCCTTCAGAGTGAGAATCTGCAACTGGCAGAAGGCTGGCCCTCCCTGGGTGTGAGACGGGAGGAAGTATATGTGCCCTATGTGAAAGATATTTATTTATTTATTAAATTTATTAGTCGCCCATCTGGCTGGTTGTCCAGCCACTCTGGGCGATGTACAAAATAAAAACATACAAATACATTAAAACATTAAAAATCTCAACAATAATAATAAAACCTAACCCACCCCAAAAGCCTGCCTGAAGAGCCAGGTCTTCAAGGCCCGATGGAAGTTCATCATAGAGGGGGCATGGTGGAAATCATTTGGGAGGGAATTCCACAAAGTGGGGGCCACAATTGAAAAAGCCCTCTCCCTAGTTCTCACCAGTCTAGCTGTTTTAACTGGTGGAATAGAGAGAAGGCCTTTTGAGGCTGATCTTGTTGAGCGGCATCTCTGATGATGTTGGAGGCGCTCCTTCAGATAGACTGGGGCGAAACCGTATAGGGTTTTAAAGGTCAGAACCAACACCGTGAATTGGGTCCGGAAAACAACCAGTAACCAGTGCAACTCCTTCAGCACTGGAGTGATGTGATCTCGCCGGCGGCTGCCTTTAATCACTGGATTCCTGAATGTCATGGGGGAGTTTCTAGTAGATAGAGCAGGTGACCCTGTTGAAGCCCTTGTCATGCTGTGGAACAGCAAGGTGCATCAGGACACAGTGCATCTTGACACAGTTATCCCCAAACACCCTCTCCGGCATTGTGGAGCCCAGTTTGCACCAGTGAGCTAAGGGCAATGAAACAGGCTGGATGTCGGCTAGAGTGCAAGTGGTGAAAGACGCGCTGTGAGGCTGATCAGGCATGAGTAAAACATCATAACCATGCCTGCTGTGTGGCGGTGAGGGCAGTGAAGAAGGCCCACTTCTCTGCCACCATTGCATCCTTAAGTAGCCGTCCAGCGGAGCTTTTCCATTCTGTCAGGGGTCTGCTGACATCAACTCCCAGTGGGAGGCCCACTGTGAATTGTTTGCAAGGCACTTTGAGGGTAAAGTTTCTTCCCTCTTGATGCCCCATCCACATCTAATATAGTCCCCAGTGAGGTGTCCAGTGCAAAGTCTGCTGCAATGTCTTGGGAACGGTTTCAGTTGATGCAGCCTAATGACGTAGACAAGGTGCTTGCGACGATGCAGCCAGCAACGTGTCCTCCTGACCCTTGCCCTTTCTTGGCTCATTAAAGGTTGCCAAGGGGGGTTGACCAAGTGGATCCAGGGTGTGGTCAATGCATCATTGTGGGAGGGAGTGGTTCCAGCCTCACAGAAATGTTCATGGATCCAACCGCTCCTGAAAAAGCCCATCCTGGACCCATTAAGTTTGTGACAATTACCGACCAGTCACAAATATCTCCTCCTTAGGGAGGGTGATTGAGAGGGTTGTGGCGCAGCAATTGCAAGTATTCTTGGATAAAACAGATTACCTTAACCCATTCCAGTCTGAGTTCAGGCCTGGTTATGGGACTGAATTGGCCTTGGTCGTCCTGATGGATGACCTTTATTGGGAGAAGGACAGGGGGGAGTGCGACCCTGTTACTCTTACTTGATCTTTGCTGGTCTTGTACCGAAATAAACAAACCAATCAGTCTCTTACTTGATCTCTTGGTGGCTTTTGTTACCATTGACCAAGGTATCCTGCTGGGCCAACTCAGTGAGATGGATATTGGAGGCACTGTTTTAGAGTGGTTCCAATCCTATTTCCAAGGGCGTTTTCAGATAATAGCATGGGGTGATTGTCTTTCGGCCCCCTGGCAGTTGTGCTGTGGAGTGCCACATTGTACCACCTTGTCCTCCATGCTGTTTAACATCTATATGAAGCCCTTGGGCATGGTTATCAGGAGATTTGGGGCTAGGTGTCAGCAGTATGCTGACGATAGCCAGCTCTATTTTTCTGTAACATCTGAATCGGGAGAGGCTGTGCAAGCTCTGGATCACTGCCTGGACTCGGTGGTGGGCTGAATGAGGGCCAGTAAACCGAGTCTGAATCCTAGCAAGACAGAGATGCTGTGGGTTGGTGGTCGCCATAAGTCGTAGTCAACTTGGAGGCACATAACAACAACAAACCAGTTGCTGTATTATTGCATTTAGAGTTCTAACTGTGTTCCTATCTCCTTTTGCTTTTGCCTTCCTTCTCTCTTTAACCATTTTAAGAGTTTCATCAGTCATCCATTGAGGTCTTTTCCTAGAGGCATTGTCTTTTTGCATTCTTCCCTGATAATGTCTCTGACTTCAATCCATAGTTTTTCTGGTTCTCTATCAGCTACATTTAAAGCCTCAAACCTGTTCCTTATTTGATCTTTATATTCTTCTGGGATGTTATTTAAATGGTATCTTGGCATTATGATTACTTTGTTGTTCTTTAGCTTTACTCTGATTTTTGATATTATCAGTTCAGGTCTGTACCGCAGTCTGCTCCTGGTTTTGTTTTCACAGAAAGTATGGAACAGCTCCATCTTCTGCTACCAATTATATAACCAATTTGATTCCTATATTGACCATTTGGTGATGTCCATGTGTACAATCATCTTTTCGGTTGCTCAAAAAATGTGTTTGCAAGAAACAAATTATTGGCTTCACAGAATTCAGTAAGTCTTTCTCCTGCTTCATTTCTATCTCCTAAGCCCCATCTCCCCACAATTCCTAGTTCCCTACTTTTGCATCCCAGTCCCCCATGATTATCAGCACATCTTGTTTTGGTTTGTGATCAATTTCTTCCTGTACTTCTCTGTACAATCTCTCCAATTCCTCTTCTTCTGCATTTGCCGTTGAAGCATAGATTTGGATGATGCTTATGTTAATAGGTTTCCCTTTTAATCTCACTGATATCACTCGCTCAGACCTTGTGTTATAGCTCCTAATTGCTTTTGCTACATCACGTCTTGCTATTAAGGCAACCCTGTTTCTTCTTAATTTCTCATTTCCTGCATAAAATACTTCATAGTTGCCTGATTGAAAATATCCCATTCCTGTCCATTTTAATTCACTCACAGCATGTATTGTAATGTTGATACATTACATTTCTTGCTTGACAATGTCTAACTTTTCCTGGTTCATGCTTCTCACACTCCATGTTCTTGTTGTGTGCATCATACAACTCTGGACTCTCCTTTCACATCTGTGCACATCAGCCTCTGGACTTCCATTTGGCTTTGACCCAGTGGTGTCATGAGTCACCGCTCTACTCGTACTTTGTTCTTCCCCAGTAGCTCGGTGAGTGCCTTCTGACCTGGGGGTCTCATCTTCCAGCACTATCTCATGTTACATTTTGGATAGTCCATTCATAGGGTTTTTATGGGGTATTCAGAAGTGGTCTACCATTGCCTTCCTCTGAGTCTGGATGCACCTTAGTCTGGTGTCTCAGCCTTGACCATTCCGCCTTGGGTGACCTTGCTAGGAGTTTAGCCTCTTGGTGTATACTCCTGACAGCATTGCTCTCAGCTTCTTCAACACTCTCAAACCCCCTCACCACATTAAAGTGTGCATTCTAGAGGAGTGGTCTAACACTGGAATAAAAAATTCACTGAATTCCACAGAGCCTCTGTAAAGAAGGATTTCCAGTTCCAGTGTGGGATGTGAGGTACATGGATTTTCTCACTTGGGTTATCTGCATTAGAAAAAGGTAACGTATGAAGTATCCTTGAAAGCATCCTTCTTGCATACATTTTGTGGTAGTAGTTGATTTTTAAAAATAATATAAATCTTTATGGACAGCTGTCAGTCTTCTGAAGTAGTGAGACACCTTGTCAGATAAGGAACTTCTTGGCTAGTAATTTGTTTTTAGGTGGAAGGGGTTTGAATGGCCTTGAAACTTGAGTGTATGTGAAACTGCAGTGGAAAGGAAATACAATAGTGGCTATATTGTTATGCAGTTATTCCAGAAGTCATACATGTATGGGTAATTATATGATATCTTCATATAATTCATATGTCTGTATGCCAGAGGGGGAAATGACTTTCCTGAATACTTTTTTCTGGATTTTTCTTCATCTGAACTTTGCCTCTTTTGCAAATGAGATTTCAAGCTTCAGTGAATCAGATCTGCAGTCAGACAAGTGGAAAAATGTTTTTCCTGCTTGATGCTCTATATTTACCATGGTATTATCTAATGCACAATCTAAAATCAGTATTGCCAAATCAAAATTCCTGTAATTTGTCTCCTTTCCTTTAGGTATCTGGCT
Source organism: Rhineura floridana (assembly GCF_030035675.1). Taxonomy (NCBI): domain Eukaryota; kingdom Metazoa; phylum Chordata; class Lepidosauria; order Squamata; family Rhineuridae; genus Rhineura; species Rhineura floridana. Next base: position 171,498,454 of record NC_084483.1, on the reverse strand, counting down.
GCAAAATACTTGTGTTGTGCCCACTTTACGAACACTTGTGCAGAATATGGACCATTGAATTGTTTTGATCTTTGGTCTGAAATAACCCAGGCTGTCTGGGTTATTTTTATTTATTTATTTAGAAGAGCCACTGTTTAGTGTAAAACCATCAGGGTGAAATATACAAAATAATAAAACAATAGATACATGAATTCACTATGAATTTTTAAAAAAACACAAAACATGGAACACAATGAAGACAGCAATGAAATATAAGCATCCCACCTGAAGGCACTGAGGGTAGAAGTCGTGTATGGCAAACCTGGAGGGCTTCCTGGGAGAAAGCTGCTCTGGGAGTAATGCCTCTCACATTTCTATCGAGGTATCTCTTTGTCAAGGAGAAGGGTGGGAGCAGGAGTCATGTGCACAAGGAAGGACAGAAACTACAACAGGCAGCATTCTGCTTAATCTAATTGCTCAGAGGAAAGGGCAACACAAAGAGAAAGGAGAGCTGGAGGTTCTAGTCACAAAGTGTTGGGGCACTTTTAAAGGAATTGTTCCTGGGTGTCCATTTTTTCATTCATATGGCTTGCACATGGAAGCCTCTCCACCATGTATAAGCCCTGACATTTGAACTGAGGCAAAAATGGTTCAGACTGAAAAAGATAGTGAATAAAGCCTTGCAAATGCATTTACTCAAGTTACTAGCCTAGCAAAATTCTTATTAGCCTGCCCACCAACCATTAAATACATGACTAACATCATGAGAGGGGTGTTTTCAGCTTGCCCACTACCTCCCACCTTTGGAAGCCTTGTAGGAAGCTGCTGCAGGAGTTGGACTCTGACCAATATCATGGGAGGAGTGTATATATATGATATTGAAAAGGTGGTTTTGTTTGCGTTATATTTGCTGTTATGTTACTGTTTTATTACTTTTATTATTATGAAATTGTTTTTGCAATTGTTGATTCTGAGATGTATTTCTGTTCACTTTGTTGTAGGCAGTTTGAGCACAATTTCTTGTGGAAATGCAGCATACAAATAAAATGATAATGATGATGAATTAAAAGGCAAAGTCATTATAACCATCTCTAAAACGCTAGCTTCAAAAGTTATAAAAATTGGGTAAAAACACAAGTGTTCTGATATTACAAAAATATATTTGGGGATTGTTTTTAATTTTGTTTTGCAGTAACAAAGTATTAAAAAAAACTATAGGCACAAAATTAAAATGAAAAACACTGAATCCTCTAATGCCAGAACATTAAGATCACAGAAGAATTGTTCTGGGATTAGACAGGACTGAAAATAAAAGTTTTGTTTCATTTTTATATTTTGTAGTAAAAGAGCAATGACTTACCTTTCTGCAAAGGTTTTCTTTCCCCGGACCCTCCAACCTTTAACATCTATTTAGAATCCATTAGAAGAATTAGAATCCATTACAAGAATTGAGTGAATCAGGAGCCCAGAGGCACTTTGCCTACTGTGATGGTGCTGCAGTGCTAACTTCCCAGTTGCAGTGTCATTGTAGCTTATGAGGAGGGAGAATGGCAAGTCAGCAAGGAGATTGGTGTGGTGAAGATGCACCGGCTGGAGCACTGGGTTGGTTCCACTGGTATGCCCGCAAAGTGCCAATTTCTCTGCCAACTTGCCCCTCCACTTTCCCTACTGATAACCAGCAGCAACCCTGTTGCTGGAAAGCTAGCATTGGAGCTCCACCCCAACTGGTGAGCTGCTTCTGCAGGGGCTGGGACTCATGTCTCATGGCCAAAGAACAATCAGAATTAGAGGGCAAACCAAGAGCCAAGAGAAAGACTAGATATGTAACATATACCAAAGCTCAAGTAGACACTGTTGCTTATGCAAAGCACAGTGACTGAAAACTTTCTTATACTCCTTTCTGCACAGGAATAGCCAGTGACCAACCTGGGTGGTTGGAGGTTCTGCGTCTGGAAGATTTTTACCTCAGAAGGTGCAGTTATACACTTCACCAGTTGGGACAATGGCCAGCAGTTCCTGACACAGGATGTGCTTGGTTTACCTAATGGGGCAGTGGTTTGACAGCTTCAAAGTTTATCAAAATCCAATCCTCTCCTGTGGCTTTGAGGGGGAACTGTTGTCTGGGGCTCTCCATTGATTCCCATGGTGGTGTTTTAATTTAGGCATCCTCTTTTACAGTTATAACTTTTTACGTTGAGGATATGACTGATACTGAGCAAGCATAGGATTCTGATTAAAAACTGGTCCTGCTTTCAACAAGCCTTTTAGGTTGAGACCTATCCCAGTCTGAGTCTGTGTTAGAATTGCTTAATATGTTTTTTAATAATGTTTTAACCCTTTAAAAAAAATTTAATTTTTTTTAACGCTGTTTTGTTTTAATGTATTTTAAGATCTGTTTTTATGATGTTTTAAAGTGTTTTTAGCACTTTGTTTGCCGCCCTGGGCTCCTGCTGGGAGGAAGGGCGGGATACAAATTAAATAATAAATAAATAAATAAAAGGCGGTCCCACATAGAGCGCATTACAGTAATCCAGTGCATGGACAATAGAGGTCAGACTATCCTGATCCAGAAATGGCCACAGCTGTCTCACCAGCTGAAACTGATAAAAGGTGCTCCTAGCCACTGAGGTCACCTGGGCTTCTAGCGACAAAGATGGATCCAGGAGCACCCCCAGACTATTGACCTGCTCTTTGAGAGGGAGTACGACCCACCCAAAGCAGGTAACTGACCAATTATCTGAACTCGGGAACCACCAACCACAAATTTTAGAATGCGAGGTGAAAGCTGCTCTTAAAATACTTGGAAGAAGCAAATCACCAGGAATAGATGGCATACCAATAGAGTTGCTACAAGTTACTGGGAAGGAATCTGTCCAAATTTTGACAAAAATTGTCAACAAATATGGAAAAAAAAACAATGGCCAACAGACTGGAAGTGTTCAATATACAATTCCAAAGAAAGGGGATCCCAGGGAATGCAGTAATTATCAAACTATTGTCTTAATATCTCATGCAAGTAAAGTAATGCTCAAGGTTCTACAATAAAGGCTCTTACCATATATGGAGCGAGAAATACCAGATGTCCAAGCTGGATTTAGAAAAGGAAGAGGTACCAGAGATCATATCGCAAACATACAAAGAACTCAAAGGTGAAATTGCTGATCTGCTAACTAAAATATGTAACTTGTCCCTCCGGTCCTCCTCCGTGCCTGAGGACTGGAAAGTGGCAAATGTAACACCAATCTTCAAAAAGGGATCCAGAGGGGATCCCGGAAATTACAGGCCAGTTAGCTTAACTTCTGTCCCTGGAAAACTGGTAGAAAGTATGATTAAAGCTAGATTAACTAAGCACATAGAAGAACAAGCCTTGCTGAAGCAGAGCCAGCATGGCTTCTGCAAGGGAAAGTCCTGTCTCAGTAACCTATTAGAATTCTTTGAGAGTGTCAACAAGCATATAGATAGAGGTGATCCAGTGGACATAGTGTACTTAGACTTTCAAAAAGCTTTTGACAAGGTACCTCACCAAAGGCTTCTGAGGAAGCTTAGCAGTCATGGAATAAGAGGAGAGGTCCTCTTGTGGATAAGAAATTGGTTAAGAAGCAGAAAGCAGAGAGTAGGAATAAACGGACAGTTCTCCCAATGGAGGGCTGTAGAAAGTGGAGTCCCTCAAGGATCGGTATTGGGACCTGTACTTTTCAACTTGTTCATTAATGACCTAAAATTAGGAGTGAGCAGTGAAGTGGCCAAGTTTGCTGACGACACTAAATTGTTCAGGGTTGTTAAAACAAAAAGAGATTGCGAAGAGCTCCAAAAAGACCTCTCCAAACTGAGTGAATGGGCAGAAAAATGGCAAATGCAATTCAATATAAACAAGTGTAAAATTATGCATATTGGAGCAAAAAATCTGAATTTCACATATACGCTCATGGGGTCTGAACTGGCGGTGACCGACCAGGAGAGAGACCTCGGGGTTGTAGTGGACAGCACGATGAAAATGTCGACCCAGTGTGCGGCAGCTGTGAAAAAGGCAAATTCCATGCTAGCGATAATTAGGAAAGGTATTGAAAATAAAACAGCCGATATCATCATGCCGTTGTATAAATCTATGGTGCAGCCGCATTTGGAATACTGTGTACAGTTCTGGTCACCTCATCTCAAAAAGGATATTATAGAGTTGGAAAAGGTTCAGAAGAGGGCAACCAGAATGATCAAGGGGATGGAGCGACTCCCTTACGAGGAAAGGTTGCAGCATTGGGGGCTTTTTAGTTTAGAGAAAAGGCGGGTCAGAGGAGACATGATAGAAGTGTATAAAATTATGCATGGCATTGAGAAAGTGGATAAAGAAAAGTTCTTCTCCCTCTCTCATAATACTAGAACTCGTGGACATTCAAAGAAGCTGAATGTTGGAAGATTCAGGACAGACAAAAGGAAGTACTTCTTTACTCAGCGCATAGTTAAACTATGGAATTTGCTCCCACAAGATGCAGTAATGGCCACCAGCTTGGATGGCTTTAAAAGAAGATTAGACAAATTCATGGAGGACAGGGCTATCAATGGCTACTAGCCATGATGGCTGTGCTCTGCCACCCTAGTCAGAGGCAGCATGCTTCTGAAAACCAGTTGCCGGAAGCCTCAGGAGGGTAGAGTGTTCTTGCACTCGGGTGCTGCTTGCGGGCTTCCCCCAGGCACCTGGTTGGCCACTGTGAGAACAGGATGCTGGACTAGATGGGCCACTGGCCTGATCCAGCAGGCTCTTCTTATGTTCTTATGTTCTTAATATAACACACCAAGGAATTTCAGAAGGAAATCCTCCTGTGCATTATAGATTACAGCAAAGCCTTTGACTGTGTAGATAATGAAAAACTATGGAATGGTTTAAAAGAAATGGGGGTGCCACAGCATCTGATTGTCCTGATGCACAACCTATACTCTGGACAAGAGGCTACTGTAAGGACAGAATATGGAGAAGCCGACTGATTCCCAATCGGAAAGGGTGTGAGACAGGGGTGTATTTTATCACCCTATTTGTTTGATCTATATACAGAACATATACGGAAAGTGGGATTGGACCAAGGTGAAGGAGGTGTGAAAAATTGGAGGGAGAAATATCAGTAATTTAAGATATGCAGATGATACCATACTACTAGCAGAAACCAGTAATGATTTGAAACGAATGCTGATGAAAGTTAAAGAGGAAAGCACAATAGCAGGACTACAGCTGAATGTTACTTTGAACGACAACAGAAGATTTATGTAACTTTAAAGGTGACAATGAGGACATTGCACTGGTCAAGGATTATCAATACCTTGGCACAGTCATTAACCAAACTCGAGATAATAGTTAAGAAATCAGAAGAAGGCTAGGACTGGGGAGGGCAGCTGTGGGAGAACTAGAAAAGGTCCTCAAATGCAAAGACGTATCACTGAACACTAAAGTCAGGATCATTCAGACCATGGTTTTCCTGATCACTATGTATGGATGTGAAGCTGGATAGTGAAAAAAGCAGATAAGAGAAAAATCAGCTCATTTGAAATGTGGTGATGTTGGAGAGCTTTGTGCATGCCATGGACCACAAATAAGACAAATAATTGGGTTTTAGAACTAATTAAACCAGTACTATCACTAGAAGCTAAAATGATGAAACTGAGGTTATCATACTTTGGAAACATAGTATGAAGACGTAATTCACTAGAAAAGACAGTAATGCTGGGAAAAACAGAAGAGAGTAGAAAAAGAGGAAGACCACACAAGGGATGGATTGATTCCATAAAAGAAGCCACAGACCTGAACTTACAAGATCTGAACAGATGCTATTGGAGGTTGCTGATTTATAGGGTTGCCATAAGTCATAATTGACTTGAAGGTACATAACAACAGCAATGAAATGTTAGACTGTTCATGTAAATAAATCCCCTCATGTGATTTCTTAAATGCACATGTGCAATTGCAATATTTTCTTCCCTGGTCCTCTCATCACGGATCCGGAGTGGGGAACCTGTTGCCCTCCAGATGTTGCTAGACTACAACTCCCACCATTGCTGTTGACCACTGGCGATGCTGTCTACAGCTGATAGAAGTTGTAGCTCAACATAGGTTCCCCCACCCCTGCCATTGGGAGAAGATACCAAGGACATTGTGGGGATCCAGCATTCATTTCACTGTAGAACCTCTCTGGTTTTAGGAGATAAAGCCTGCAGGATCTCCCCAGTTCTTTGAGTATCTTCTCAACTCACTGAGAGGAGCAAAGAAGAAGCATGAGAGTCTCAAGCCTTCTGCTCATTGTCTGAACAGGTGCACAGTCCTTGCAGATTCATTTTCACAAAATACACACATGCAGAATGAAAAAGACAAACCATACTTTTAAGTTTTACTTTAAAAATAACAATTGTTTCAGTGTTAGTCCTTTATAAAATACACATCCCCTTATCTGCTTTAGGCGATTTAAGTTGATTTGCAGCCTTTTCCTTTAAAATAACAAAACATCTTTTCAACTGAAGCAATATTCTCCACTAAGGAAACAAATGCTTCTAGCATAGGTAAACCTGCCCTTACGGCTTTCTGATTTATTGGCACAACCTGAGCTAACAGCCAGCAGAGTTTCAGTTCCTGTGAGGTTTCCCATGTCCTCTGCATTAACTCATGTGTTAGTAGGTGGCCACCTGTCCGGTTCAGAGCGGGAATCACGAGTCGGAGACGAGGGTGCAAGGAACTCTTGCTTTATTAATGTAATGGATACATCAAAGGCTGAGCGCCTCATAGAAAAGACCCTATGCTAACTCACTGCAAGTCCCTAACTACCCTCTAGATATGCTCTGCAACGTGTGATGAAAGTCGACTCAATGCCCCATTCACAGTGCAGCAGTCTTAAATAGAAGAGGTCTTGGAGTGTAACCTCTCAGTCATTCGCACACACGCCCTCTGCCCTGTCCGCTTCTCCCTACGTCGTGAGCGCGGTGAAGGTGGACGAGTCTCCACGGGCTCATCTGACAGAACAGGGTCCTTATCTGCAAGTGGGAAGGAGAGGGCATGAAAGTGTCAGGCATCTCTGGGATACTGCTTGGCACAGGAGGAATTACTGCTCTTTCAGAATCTTCCCCTAACGGCTCTGTGGGGGGTGCTTGATGGCTGAGCGCTGTCCCATTGAGGGGCAGGGCCATCCGTGGGAACTGGGGGGGCGGCTAGCTCGCTCTCTTCCTCAAGGTTGGGCTAGACTCAACAACAGCTGGATCGTCCATGCCCGCTGACAGCTGAGGCGCCTGCAACTCATGCCTTCCCCCTCCTTGATCCTCAGGAGAGAGGCTGGGCTCAACACCCCTGGGCTCAACATCACCTATCTAACACATTTCCCAACACCTGCAGACCTGCCCAGCTGTGCAAATTGCTTTGCAATCAACCTGCAAAAGGCAGGCAGAAGGAGAAGTCACATCCCAAGACTACTAGATTTTCATCAGCTCTTTTTCTTTTATAAGTTGGCCAAAATGCTGCTACTACAAGATTTGCTTTGTTTCGGCAGAGCTCTACCAAAAGCTCTGAGAGGAATTGTGACTATGCACGAAACTTAGCAGCTAGGCTGACTGTCTGAATTGTTATACTTTATTTGTAAAATCATTTATATACCATCTTTCAAAAGGGCCCAAAAGGTGTTTCCGATATTAAAATACTAACTAAAACAAAATTACAAAACCAGAGCATTTAAACCAGGCCAACAAAATAAATCCACAAGGAGGTAGAAATTAAATAAATCAAAAACTTGTCAGAATAAGAAGATCTTAACTGCCTAACTAAAAATAATCAATGAACCTTTCTGAGGAAAGAGTTCCATAATTGGGGTGCCGCAAATGAGAAGGCCTTGATTACCTTTACGGACATAGCTGTCACTACAGACAGCCTTTCTACACATTACTTAGCTGCAAAACTGCATTGCAAAATTTTGAGAAGTGTGAATTTTGAAGGGTGGTTGTCTTTCAGTTCTCATATTTTGGAAAGTGCAAATCATCCCTTTTGGTGTAGTGGGACTGTATGGGAAGGAAAAGCTTGTTCAGCTACATGCATCTAGGCCATGATCCTGCAAGGCAAAAAGAGTTCATGAGTGTTTGGCCAGAATTGGCCATCAATGGAGTAGAGCATCTGACTTTTGCCCAAAGAGAGCTTATGTGCATGTGAGGATGAGTACTAATTCTGTGTGTGAGATATACTATTGCTCGCTGTTGGAAGAGAAGAGTATTAGAGCAATACAGTTCACAGATGGCAAAGAGCTGATGGGGAAAAGACATAGGAAACAGTTGCAGCAGGTCTACTTTGTAGCATAGTTGCCCCTTCCTTTTCTTACTTGTGGTGGATGCTCTGTCCTGGCACCCCCTTTTGTTGGAATGGAGTGGAGTTACACTGACTGGTTATGTCTGGAGTCTCAAGGTGAGCTATATGTTGGAATTCTAGGAAGAGAAGTGTTAGCAATAGTAGTAGTAGTGTTTTCCGCTCTTGATGAGGGAGTGAATGAAGAGGGCTATAGGTGCAAGTATGCATGTCCACTCTGCCACTCCACCCGACACATGACTCTGTCTGCCCCCATGAACAACGTATCTTCATCAGCAGAACAACTGCACTGCAGAGTATTCCAGTGGCATATATGTCTTAGCAGTGATGTATCTTGTGTTACACCTGTGAAGTAAGCTTCTGCTATGTCCTGTAGCCCATGGGTGAGGGACCCTTTTCAGTCCAAGGTCACATTCCCTTCTGGGCAACCGTCTGGGGACCAATTGCCAGTCGTGGGTGGGACACAGCAAGGCAAAGTGGACAGAGCAACAAATGTGAATTTTACCTCTGTGCTGGAGGCTAGTTTCTACAAAGACTCAAACTCCTCTCTATCCTCCATCCAGACAAACAAGAAGCATTGTAAGAGTTCAAGGGCACATCCTAGCCAGGCAAAAACACTCAAGGAAGGTGCAAAGCAGAGCCTGGGGAGACGGGTGTGGCTGGGAAGGAAATGTGGCCTGAGAATCCCAAGAGTCAGACAGAAAAGCCTGGAGGTTTGCATTTCACCCCTGGGCCTGAGATATCCCATCCCTGCTATAGCCCTTCAACTGGCATTAGTTGAGTATAAGATTAGAGTGACACAATATTTCATCCACAGAGGCCATGCAATTAGAACTGTGTAAGAGAGGTTTCAGTTATTATTGTTCAAACTAGCCCCCTTTTTCATTTTCCATTTCGGCTCTGTTTTGAACCTGAAAAGACGTTCAGAAGCATTTTGTAATACAACATATGGGTTTACTATTTAAAGAGAAAATTAAAAATATTCTACTAGACTTATTGGAAAAATAAGTTTTTTGGATCCTACCCAATGATGGGATGGTGTTTCTAATGTTACCTACATTTAATTTTTTTTCTGATCCCTTGCTGATTGATACCTTTTAAATCAAGAACAGAATCGATGACAAAGACTGAGCAATAAACAGAAAATGCGGCTGTTTGTTCAGGATTATCTTGTGGATATCAATAAGAAGAACTGTCATTCCCCAAATATTTGTGCTGGCAAAATCTGTTCATGTGAATTTAAGCAAACAGCAACTAAATAGGTGTAAGACATGTCTGAACTGAAAAGTCCTTGAAATACATTTGCTTGACCACAACACTCTCAAAATAGGACTCAGCTAGCTTGCTGACATTTAGGTTTGATTGGTTCTAAATACCTAAATCAGTAAGGTATTTTTATTAGTAATGATCAAACAAAATGCAATTGCCACATTTAGTTTAAACTGGTCATTTGCAAACAAAAGTCTTCTGGAAACTTGAAATCTATACATACCGAATCCCTTTTGAACAGACACATAAGTAATATCCCTCTGTATAGAAAGCCAAAATGAAGGGATTTTTGTGTGTGTGCCGTTGGCAGTAGTGACCATTTGGGCTGGTGGGGCGCTGGGCAGAGCAGCTAACAAGAGGTGGAACCAAGAGTCACAAATATGCTACATTTCTCACCCCACAAAAGATGCAAGCACACATTTTAGAGTAGACAGGCCATTAATCAAGACTGCAGAGTATGCCTATGACACAGCAAAATAAAACCACACACCATATTTCAGAGTAACCAGTGGAGTCAGTAGTAAGTCCCACTGAGGTCAATGGGACTTATTCCCAGACAAGTGTATATTTAAAGGATCATAACCTAAGGCTGATTGTAGCCTCAATGGAAAAAATGTAAAAGGGAGATGAGAATGTGGTCAAAAAGACAATACCTCTAGTTGAAAACAGAGAAAGACCCCAATGGACGACTGAATAAACTCTTAAATGGTTAAAGAGAGAAGGAAAGCAAAAGCAAAAGGAGATAGAAACACAGTCAGAACCCTAAATGCAACAATACAGCAACTAGTACGTAGGGACAAAGAACTATTACAATAGTTACTGTATAGAAATAGAAGGGGATAATAAAAAGGGTAGTGCAAGAGCCCTGTTCCAAAAGATTAGAGAAATGAAAGGGAAATTTAAACCAAGAGTAGGGATGTTGAATAATCAACAGGGGAACACACTGACTGACCGAGATGAAATAAAAGGAAGATGGAAGCAATACACTGAAGAACTCTATAAAAGAGATGCAAAGATGACAGATTCATTCACGGAGGAACCATATGATGAAGAACCAGAAATTTTAGAATGTGAGGTGAAAGCTGCTCTTAAAAAACTTGGAAGAAACAAATCACCAGGAATAGATGGCATACCAATAGAGTTGCTACAAGCTACTGAGACTGAATCAGTCCAAATTTTGAGTAAAATCTGTCAAGAAATATGGAAAACTAAACAATGGCCCACAGACTGGAAGCGTTCCATATACATCCCAATTCCAAAGAAAGGGGATCCCAGGGAATGCAGTAATTATCAAACTATTGCCTTAATATCCCATGCAAGTAAAGTAATGCTCAAGATTCTACAACAAAGGCTCTTGCCATATATGGAGCGAGAAATGCCGGATGTCCAAGCTGGATTTAGAAAGGGAAGAGTCATCAGAGATCATATCGCAAACATTAATAATTTAAGATATGCAGACGATACCATACTGCTAGCAGAAACCAATAATGATTTGAAACGAATGCTGATGAAAGTTAAAGAGGAAAGCACAAAAGCAGGACTACAGCTGAATGTCAAAAAGACTAAAGTAATGACAACAGAAGATTTATGAAACTTTAAAGTTGACAATGAGGACATTGAACTTGTCAAGGATTATCAATACCTTGGCACAATCATTAACCAAAATGGAGACAATAGTCAAGAAACCAGAAGAAGGCTAGGACTCGGGAGGGTAGCTGTGAGAGAACTAGAAAGTCAGGATCATTCAGACCATGGTATTTCCGATCTCTATGTATGGATGTGAAAGTTGGACAGTGAAAAAAGCTGATAAGAGAACAATCAATGCATTTGAAATGTGGTGTTGGAGCAGAACTTTGCGGATACCATGGACAGGATTCATTAGAAAAGATAATAATGCTTGGAAAAACAGAAGGAAGTAGAAAAAGAGGAAGAGGAAGACCAAACAAGAGATGGATTGATTCCATAAAGGAAGTCACAGACCTGAATTTACAAGATCTGAACAGGGTGGTTCATGACAGATGCTCTTGGAGGTCACTGATTCATAGGGTCGCCATAAGTCGTAGTCGACTTGGAGGCACATAACAACAACAACAAATTTCTTTAAGGAGGGGGACTCTTCTGTTCTGTATGCAAAATGGGTAAGAACTTTTGAAACATATTGTATTTGAAAGCAAGTAACAAGATATTTGAAAAGTTTTCAGCTACTCAAATACTGACAGTTTTGAAAGCAGGAAGGCTTGGACACAGCAGAAGCATTTGGTTATAAGGTGCCACCCTCACCCCCTTATTGCTCAACAGACACACTCATCTACTGGATTGCAAAAGCACCCGGACAACATGTCTGGACAAAAATCTTTAGTCTATCTTTAGTCCAAAAGCAAAAAAAAAAAAAAACCATTAACAAGTTTATTTCCAAATAACCCCCCCCACCATTCATCTACTTGTATCATTTCTAAGCATGTTTGCTCAGAAGTGAGTCCCACTGAAATCAATGAGGTTACCACTAAGTAAGGCATGCTTCTATCCCTTCCTTCCTCCCAGAAGAAGCCCAAGGTGGTAGACAAAGGACAATATACTAAAAACATCTTAAAATATTTTAAAAATAAAACATCTTAAAATCATCTTTTAAAAATCTTTAAAAACATCTTTAAAAGCCATTCCAAAACAGACACAGACTGGGACATGCTTTAGAGTCAGCATATATAGTATTCCCATGTTTATCTGGGGAAAAGGGGATACTCTGGCAGGCAGAAAATTCAGGGCAGACGATAAGAAAGCTCCACATAATGCATGCATTTAATTTCACTTATTGCAATACTTTAACTTATTTATTATCACAAGATGTGGTGATGGCCACTGTCTCAAATGGCTTGAAAATAATATATTATACAAATTCATTGGGGTGGGGTGGTGGAAGACCTTGTGGGTATTAGCCATCCACCATTTTACAAACCAAGAGGAAGTGATAAAATTTCCATATCCATGAACATACACCCTCACCATAGATTATCAATCCACCATTATACACCAAATACTAAAAACAATAATCCACTTGCAGAAATCCCCTATCCATGCAAAAAACCCTGCCATAAATTATCAACCTAGTCAGCATTTCAACAAATATAAAGAACAGAATCCACTGCCAGCCATTCATCCATTCAAATATTACAAGAACTTTTTTTAAAAGGTAAAATGTCTGGCCAAGCCACAACCTCAGATTAGTGAGAATTACTTCTGAGTAATCAGATGCATCCTGAGAGGATCTAGCCAGCACTAGCTGCAACAATTGCAGGCACAGCAGCACTAGAAAATCAAAAGCCTTGTACACTGGACAGACTTGGAGAACCAGCAGATTTATGCAAGGCAGCAGGGAGGGAGGTTGGGGAAACTGATCGCAGTAAAGCTTAGGAACCCAGAGCTTGGAAAAGTTACTTTTTTGAACTACAACTCCCATCAGCCCCAGCCAGTATGGCCACTGGATTGGGCTCATGGGAGTTGTAGTTCAAAAAAGTAACTTTTCCAAGTTCTGACCACCATCCTGTTGTAGAAGGCTTCTTGTTCATCATAGAGCTGGTTGTTGGATTTCCTATGTGACCTGATTAACTTGATTAAAGAGGGCAGATGGGATAATCTGCAGCTGCAAGGAAGGGAAGGGAACCATAGCGCTGCTATGGATCCCTGCAGGGATGCTATCCTGCAGCACTTCACTACGGTGGCAATGCAACTTGCTTCCATGTAAAAATGTAATCTGAATCATATGGGGGAGGAAAATGTCCCCATCCCATTAGAGTGCTTTACTGGCCTCCCTCCTCCCTATTTCAGTGCAGCAGAACATGAAGCACATTAAGGCTGCAATTCTATAAACACTTCCCTGGGAGCAGGGATGGAAAGATCTGTCAATTTTGGTTCTCTTTTTCATTTTTCCAGTCTTAAATTCAGTTCTCCACGTTTCTGCAGCAATTTTCATTTTTTTAAAAAAGAAAATCCTCATGAAAATTCTTCAGCATTTAGTTCAGATTTGTTCTAATAAACACATTGTTGTATTATTTATTTATTTATTGAATGTATATCCTGCCCTGCCTCCCAGAAGGAGCCCAGGGCAGCAAACAAAAACACTAAAAGCACTTTAAAACATCTTAAGAACAACTTTAAAAACATCTTTAAAAGCAATGCCAGCACAGAAGCAGACTGGGATTGGGCCTCTACTTAAAAGGCTTGTTAAGAGAGGAAGTTCTTCAATAGGTGCTAATACTGATATTTTATGCATACTTTTCCCTAACATGCGTTTTGGTAAACATTGCTTGGCTGGTAAACTTCATTGCAAAATTCAAATAAGTCCGAATTTGAAAGGATGACTGTGTTTCAGTTCTCATACTGTTTCAGAAAGCGAACATTTGATAGATTCGGCTTGAAATGCAAACTGAACTGAATTTCTCCACTATCCCTACCTGGGAATAGGCCCCATGAATTGAATATGACTTTTTTCTGAGCAGGCCTGTATAGGATTACACTATAAAGGGGCACGTCAAGAGTTTTGTTGCTGTGCTGACAGCAAAGACATGTCAGGGGACCAGCAAAAAAAAAAGCACTTTTTTTGACAACCTCTTTTCCTTAGCTCCCTTCCCCACTCCTCCCTTCCTGCCACCTAGCAACTTCCCAGCTCTTGGAATGAGGCTAAATTACAATTCTGTCCCAATGTGGTGAACCTTTATCTTTGCCAAGCGCTTATAGCCCAATCTCACTGTTTAATCAAGTTCTGAAAATATGGACCTCAGTTATAGCATCATAGCTAAACAGTATTATAACAGGATACACAGAGGTGCAGACAACTTAGTGGAGGCACTTACCAAGGCATAGTTGCATCCGTCAGGAGTACGCCTCCATCGCACTCAAGCCTTCTCCTCTCTTGCTTCATTGCTCTCAGCTCCGGGGTATACCACGGGGCTGCATGAGCTCTGCATGGGATAGGGCGCGCAGAAGCGATCATGTCCACGGCCCGGGTAATTTCCGTACTCCACAGTTCGACCAGGGCTTCGACAGGAGCGCCTGTCTTATCAGCCGGAAAATGCCCCAGAGCCCTTTGGAAACCCAAAGGATCCATTAGTCTCCGAGGTCGGACCAGCTTAATAGGTCCTCCACCCTTGCGGAGGGAAAGGGTGGCTGTAAGCCTAAACTTCAGCAAGCGGTGATCTGTCCATGACAATGGAGTCGATAAAAAACTCCCCACCTCCAGATCACCATCTCCATGTCCAGTGGCAAAGATCAAATCAAGAGTGTGCCCCGACACATGCGTTGGGCCAGTGGCAAATTGAGACAGCCCCATGGTTGCCATGGAGGCCATGAAGTCCTGAGCCGCCCCAGATAAAGCAGCCTCGGCATGGATGTTGAAGTCTCCCAGTACTAATAGTCTGGGGGACCTCAACAGTACCACCGAGACTACCTCTGACAGCTCAGTTAGGGAAGCTGTTGGGCAGCAGGGTGGACGGTACACCAACAAAATTCCCAGTCTGTCTCTTTGACCCAGCACAAGGAGGAGGCATTCCAAGCCAGTCGTCACCTGGACAGGGTGCTTGATGAGCGAGAGAGAACTCCTATAGGCCACAGCCACCCCACCTCCCCGACCCTCGGATCTACCACAGTGCTGAACCGTATACCCAGGTGGGCAGAGCTGGGAAAGAGTAACTCCTCCCTGATCACCCACCCAGGTCTCGGTTATGCATGCCAGGTCAGCCCCCTCATCAACAATTAAGTCGTGGACGAGGGAGATCTTATTATGTACCGACCTGGCGTTTAGAAGCAGCACTTGGAGATCCGAGAGCTGGCTGATAGGACAACCAACAGTCCTGCGGATGTGAGAAGGACCGGAACAAGGTACAGACACAACTTGTCTGGGACGAGTTCCCCTTACCTGACATGTTCTTCTCACAACACCATACCTCCCACTACCTGTCACTACGTTATTTGGGGCCCCCGAAAGTCCCCCCGGTCGAACTCTCTCTCCCAGGCACATGACAAAACACACATAAATTCACGCTCATGCACTCACACACTCACTCAATCCTATTCACACCAAACACAAACCATAAATCAGCCACACAGAAACCCAGACAACACATTCATACAAAGTCTCAAACTCATCCACACCAAACAGCCACAGCTAAAACAACAGCAGCAGACGTCAAAACATTCAACATTCAGGCAGGCGGGACAACAATGGCCGTCTTGGCTGATCCACAGCCAAGCAGCAGCGGCGGCAGCGACGTCGGTGGTATCCACACCCGAGTAGCAGCAGATGACAGCAGCAACGGTGGCGCACACCTCAGGAGAGACAGCAGCGTCAACCGGGCCTCATTGATCCATGCCCAAGCAGATGACGATAGATGACAACAGCGGGCGCGACGACGATGACAATGACAGCATCTGCATCCATGCACACAACAGCGCCCGCTCAAATGGCAATGGCACAACAACAGTCTCGCACTCCAGGACAGTCCAGCGGTGGCAACAGAAGCATCCACGTCCCAGGCAAGCAGCAACGGCCCGACCCGTCCCGCAACGCCACGGGAATTGGCTGCAGCGATGGCCGCGCCCAGATTGACGGCAGCGGCGGCAGCCAAAATCCGAAGCTGCGGCACCACAGAGATCGAGGCCGCAACGATGCCCGGGCTCGGGCTCCGGCAAGCCGCAACAGTGGGAGAGAAATAAAAAGCAGGGAGCAAAAAGCAGAAAGCGGGGAGCCCCCCACCTTCCAGCGGCTCCCGACAACTCCCAAAAGCAGGCGATATCCGAGAACGCCTCCTCGCTGCCTCCTGGGCCTTCTTCGCCTCCAAGGCCCCTCAAAGCCGCGTCATCCACCAGCGACGCTAACGAGGAAAGTGGGCCGTCGAACAGGGGCCTCCAGATGGAACAACAAGGCCGCACTCCTCTCCGTCCCAAACCAGCCCCGAAAAACGACACAGCAGGCAACACAACGGTCAAACAGACACAGGAGGGACCACATCGAACCACACCAAGCCGGCCTGGCATGCTTTGTTGTTGTTAGGTGCCTTCAAGATGATTACAACTTATGGTGACCCTATGAATCAGCAAACTCCAAGAGCATCTGTCCTGGACCACCCTGTTCAGATCTTGTAAGTTGTAATTCTGTGGTTTCCTCTATGGAATCAATTTATCTCTTGTTTGGTCTTCCTCTTTTTCTATCCCCTTCTGTTTTTCCCAGCATTATTGTCTTTTCTAGTGAATTGTGTCCAAAGTATGATAACCTCAGTTTCATCATTTTAGCTTCTAGTGCAGAGCTTGGAAAAGTTACTTTTTTGAACTACAACTCCCATCAGCCCAATCCAGTGGCCATGCTGGCTGGAGCTGATGGGAGTTGTAGTTCAAAAATGTAACTTTTCCAAGCTCTGTTCTAGTGATAGTTCTGGTTTAATTTGTTCTAACACCCAATTATTTGTCTTTTTCGCAGTCCATGGTATGCACAAAGCTCTTCTCCAACACCACATTTCAAATGAGTTGATTTTTCTCTTATCTGCTTTTTTCACTGTCCAACTTTCACATCCATACATAGAGATCGGGAATACATGGTCTGAATGATCCTGACTTTGGTGTTCAGTGATACATCTTTGCATTTGAGGACCTTTTCTAGTTCTCTCACAGCTGCCCTCCCCAGTCCTAGTCTTCTTCTGATTTCTTGACTATTGTCTCCATTTTGGTTAATGACTGTGCCAAGGTATTGATAATCCTTGACAAGTTCAATGTCCTCGTTGTCCACTTTAAAGTTCCATAAATCTTCTGTTGTCATTACTATAGTCTTTTTGACGTTCAGCTTTCCTCTTTAACTTTCATCAGCATTCGTTTCAAATCATTACTGGTTTCTGCTAGTAGTATGGTATTGTCTGCATATCTTAATTTATTGATATTTCTCCCTCCAATTTTCACACCTCCTTCATCCTGGTCCAATCCCGCTTTCCGTATGATATGTTCTGCATATAGATTAAACAAATAGGGTGATAAAATACACCCCTGTCCCGCACCCTTTCCAATGGGGAACCAATCGGTTTCTCCATATTCTGTCCTTACAGTAGCCTCTTGTCCAGAGTACAGGTTGCGCATCAGGACAATCAGGTGCTGTGGCACCCCCATTTCTTTTAAAACATTCCATAGTTTTTCATGATCTACACAATCCAAGGCTTTGCTGTAATCTATAAAGCACAGGGTGACTTCCTTCTGAAATTCCTTGGTCCGTTCCATTATCCAATGTATGTTTGCGATATGATCTCTGGTGCCTCTTCCCTTTTTTAAATCCAGCTTGGACATCTGGCATTTCATGCTCCATATATGGTAAGAGCCTTTGTTGCAGAATCTTGAGCATTACTTTACTTGCATGAGATATTAAGGCAATAGTTCGATAATTATTGCATTCCCTGGGATCCCCTTTCTTTGGAATTGGGATGTATATAGAATGCTTCCAGTCTGTGGGCCATTGTTTAGTTTTCCATATTTCTTGACAAATTTTTGTCAAAATTTGGACAGATTCAACCTCATTAGCTTGTAGCAACTCTATTGGTATGCCATCTGTTCCTGGTGATTTGCTTCTTCCAAGTATTTTAAGAGCAGCTTTCACCTCGCATTCTAAAATTTCTGGTTCTTCATCATGCCCTTCCTCTGTGAGTGAATCTGTCATCCTTGCATCTCTTTTATACAGTTCTTCAGTGTATTGCTTCCATCTTCCTTTTATTTCATCTTGGTCAGTCAGTGTGTTCCCCTATTGATTATTCAACATCCCTATCCTTAGTTTAAATTTCCCTTTCATTTCTCTAATCTTTTGGAATAGGGCTCTTGTTCTACCCTTTTTGTTGTCCTCTTCTATTTCTATACAATAACTATTGTAATAGTTCTCTTGGTCCCTACATACCAGTCATTGTATTGTTGCATTTAGGGTTCTAACTGTGTTTCTGTCTCCTTTTTCTTTTGCCTTCCTTCTCTCTTTAACCATTTTAAGAGTTTCTTCAGTTGTCCATTGGGGTCTTTCTCTCTTTTTAACTAGAGGCATTGTCTTTTTGCATTCTTCCCTGATAATGTCTCTGACTTCACTCCATAGTTCTTCTGATTATCTGTCAACTAAGTTTAAAGCCTCAAATCTGTTCCTTATTTGATCTTTATATTCTTCTGGGATCCCTTCTAGCATCACTGCCATTAACAAAGATGGCAGCAGAGGCTTCAGCTCGTTAGGAAAACCTCAGCCGCCATCTTTCTTAAGGGCACCGCTGCATGCACAACCGCAGAACAAGGTAAGTTAAGCAAGGGGATGGCGGAGTCCCGAAGCTCTTGCCGTGTGCGAATCGTGGAAGGAGAGCGCTGGGGCCTGGGGTGGGCTTTTGCCCAAGGGCTCCAGCATGTCTGGGGTTGGCTCTGGGTGCACGCACGTGTGTATGTGTGCGTGCGCACATGCGTGCCGGGGCCCAGGGCAAGCTGGTGCCCAAGGCCCCCGGCATGTCTGGCACCGGCCCTGGTTTTCATGGTAAGAGATATTCAGAGGTGGTTTACCATTGCCTTCCTCTGAGTTTGGATGCATCTTAGTCTGGTGTCTCAGCTTTGACCATTCTGCCTTGGGTGCCCCTTCTAGGAGTCTAGCCTCTTGGTCTAGACTCCTGATGGCATTGCTCTCACCTTCTTCAACACTCTCAAACCCCCTCACCACATTAAGTCACAGGTGTACATCCTAGAGGGGGAATGGCATACTACCTGGGGAAAATTAGGCAAATGTCATATGAGTAAAAAAAAATATCCAGTTAATGATTCTCTTGTACCTTTGTATAAAATTAGAACAAGGTTATGCCCTGGATCATCACGTTGCACCTCTGTGAGTTTTTGTTGTTGCTGTTTTCAGTGAGTGTTTATTATATACATCGGGTATGGTAGGAGATACATCAATTTGGCAACAATCTATTTAATCAGAATTTATAGTTTAGCCTGTAATCCAAATTCCCCTTACACTGAGTTGGGGGGAGGGGCAGAGCTGGATTGATTGCAGCCGTCCCTCTGCTCACTTCTGCTAGCTCTGCTGTCCTGTTGGTGTAGACCTCCCCCTTCCTTCTAGCAAATGTGTGAGCAGGGAGAAGGTCTGCTGGCGATATCCCTGCCAGTGGAGCTCAGTGGAAAGCCTCAAAATGGGAAATTTTGAGGGTGCTGACTGGCAGGGCTCAGTCAGCTTGGGATATACTGTGAACCACTCTCACAGCTGGCACTGGCTGACATTGGGTTCAATTGCTGCACCAGCCTGGAGCTGATGCAGGGATCAAGCCTGATCTGCCTCCCCCACCCACCTTCTGCCACTGCTATGAGAGGCCAGGCAGTAGATCTCTCTCTCCATCTAGGTACAGCTGTGCAGCTACCCGAGATTTGCTGTTGCCCTATTGTTCTTCCTCCCTTCCATTCTACAACAGCCTTCACTAGCTCATATTCTGTAACTAAGCTGACTTTATCTTTTATTGTCTTTTAAGAAATTTCTTTTCTAGGTGAAGCCCTTAAGTCTTCCCAACAACTTAACTGAGACAACTATGTAGATTTTTTTTTAATTTACCTGCACTATACTCCTGGTATTTTAGTAAATTGTGCTAGTATTGGATTCAGCTCTGTTGGAATGACAGCAGCCTGTCCTCTGGCAGGAATGGAGCCAGGGCTGCAAAGAGAAGAGATTCCTCTAGCACCAGAGCGGTTCCTAATCTTGTTATTTCTAAGGGGCATTGCCTTGAACATGGAAGTAAAGTCATGGAAGATTATCTAAGCAAGCACAAGCCAATAGGCCAAAGGAGGCCACCTTTTGCTCTCTAAGCCATATAAAGACTTCCAGGTCAGGCTTCCTCTCCTGTCCTGGAAATAAAGATATGGGTTGGTCCTCTCTGAATATTTGCCTTCGGGTTGTTTCCCTTCTGGCTTTACTCCACTCCACCCTTGATTGCACAGGAACTGGGCCTCTTTCTCTCATACTCATGAACACACTAAATTATTTTGCAGTGTCAGAACACAATTGCTCAGCCTATCAACAACAGATGAAAAATACTGCTTTAAATATATATTTATTGGCATGTACCTGTGAATGCACTAGTATTAGAAATCTCTGTTCTGACAGTAGGTATGCTGGGATCATCTCTGCTGGACGCCTTCAGAATATACTTCTCAATTACACCTTTGACCCCAACTGGTTCGTCCCACGTAACCTCAACATTGTAACCATTTATGCTGTGAACTCTTGAAGGTGTTGGCACATTTTGTGGGACTGTGAAAGGATAAAAGAGAGATAGAGAAAATAGCAGTCTTAAGAAGACTATTGCCCCATTCTTCACTTTTAATAGTTGCAGTAAATCAGATTCACCATTAACATAAATACAATTTATTAGAGTTGTAACTTTCCAGCACTGATTTAATATGACTGCACATCTTGAGCCATTCAGTTTTAGCTATATTTCAAAACCATCAGAACTCCATCTACATAACATTCTTCTTTGTCTAGTTCAGGTTTTCAAAAAAACATTTAATGTATCAAACATGTTGAAACATCACTCACAAGGGATGGAGGTAGACTGTAGAAGTTTAAACAATATAATGATCTGTCCGAGTAAGACCACATAATTAGACTGTTATTATACACTGCCATTTGAGATTTCATTGCTAAGAAGTAAAACTTTTGCTAAAATGAGGTCTTTTTCTAAACAACTGCTGTTTCAACTTCCCAAATATTAAAGTTCAAATTATAAAACCTAGCAATACTGTGTGCAATCAATCTAATTCTGTATTATCAGTGGAAATTTGTCCATTAATGTGAACAGAATGTGGGTTGCAGTGAATGAAGCTACCATTAAGAAAGAAAGCTTAATATTTGAGAGCAGGTATTTATATGTGTAACTTTTGCTTTGGGTCAGTTCAAATAACAAACTAAAGGTCATTGCTTTTTTGTTTCTGTAAATGAAGATGATTAAAAGAACTTGCAAAGCTGGCTCACATAAGCCTGACAACCCTTGTAAAAATCATCTTATTTCCAATAACCTTTAACTATTTGTTAGATATTGCTATATCAAGTAAAGTTCTGGCCAGAAACAACTTCATCACAGATGACTGCACAAAGGATGCCAAAGAAAGGCCCAAGGAAAACTATGGCAGGATGATGGATGATAGTTTTGTTAGAAATGCATGTGTAAGAGTCCTGGTGATTAGGACTGCTGTAGCCTCTCAGCATCAAGTACCCCACTTTTATGCCCTTATACTTTAGACTCACAAATAATCTGGTAGGAGGAAAGTCTGTATAAGGGATTTCAGTATGTTAAATTTCAGAGGATTTGGCTATGATTCTTTCTGAAAGAAGCAATAATCAAAATGCAAATCTTCAGGTTGCTGACAATACTACAGTAATATGTTGATTATATTAGTTCTGAAATGTATCACAGGGAAAGGTAAGGTACTGTATAGCAGATGGTGTTCTCAGAGGGGACACAACAAAACAGACTCAAAAATAATTAAATAGTGCAATCATTTCCCACCCCTTGGGAACATGTAGCCACACCGTGCTATGGTCAGACTGTAAGTATAAATTTATGGTCAGAGTTACTCTGGTCAGACAATTAGAGCAAAAATATGACTGTATTTGCTCACTTTCAGGTGGTCAACCACATGATGGCATTAAGTTGTATAAGCAGGACATTTGCAAGTCAAAACTCTGCTTTAATAAACGGTGTTGGAAAGCAACTTTTGTCATGTAAACATATTACTATACCAATTTGCAGAGGGTGATAATTGGGGAGGTCATATGCCAGAATTGTTTCAGACATTTATATCAGCAATTGAAGAATTCTGCTAGTGTCCAAACCATACTGACTATAGTACAACAATTAATGTAGTAAGAGAATTCAAAACGTTTAGGTTCAAATACATTGTAAAACCCACCCTGGACTCCTATTGGGAGGAAGGAAGGGATATAAATCAAATAAATGAATGAATGAATAAATAAAATGGCCATCCCCAAAAGTTAATCATCTTCATATTTTTGTCTTGAAGTTAGAAGGCCTGAGCAAAAATGTCTTCCCAAAATTCTCCACCCCATTTTCAGGGAGTCATGTGCTAAATGTTCTTGCGGGGCAGATGGAATTCTCCAAGAGCTGGGGAGGAGAGAAAATTATCTTCTGAGAAATGTTGGAGTAATTAATACTGAATGAAATTATATTATTAGTTCAGCTGGTGGGTGAAGGAAAGGCTAAAAGAGAAGGACTGGAAGAACAAGGAGCCAAGCCCATTGGCTCTTTCAATAATAGCTTAAGACCAGGTTACCTAAAAATCCTCCTTGTCCCTTTTACACCAGCTAGATCACTGGGAACATCTAGAGAAGCTTTCCTGATGGTCCCACAGTTATCACATATACTATCCAAAGTCGCATAGCAATCCTAACTATAAAAAGCTGGCATAAATTACACCATCTTAAGTTACCCCTATTCCCAACCATTCAGGAGGAATTGGGAGGAATTTTACTGACACCACCCTTTTTGTAGGCTACGTTATGTCAGGTTGCTAGTTACGTGACTGAGCTGAAAGGAGTTTGGTAGAGGAGTCTTTGCCCTTTTCCACCCCTGTCATGCCACATCTTCAGAACACCCCATTTGGGTCTTACATGTCATATGTTCTGCTAGCTGAGCCCCGGAGAGAAGGACTTATGCCAGCATATCTCCAGCTTGGCTGGAGTGTGGGACATACGCTGGCTTTTAGTACAGTGACACCAGTACTTTGGAACACTATTTCCATTGAAATCAAACACAATTCTGGTATTTTGCCATCTGCTGAAAACGTTTTCAGCAAGCTTTTGAGATTTAGTGTTGGTCGTTTGCTCTGTGTTTTATGATTTTATAACTATATGATGTTTAAATCATTTTATTGTACACTACTATGAGTTGGCGGCTTAGAAATATCCCTATACATAAATAAATATTAAAATCTTAAACAATATTAAAACAATGCACAATAGTTTCAAAAATTCTTGTCGCCATTTGTTGTGAAGAATTAGTTGGAAAGCATTTTACCAAATATTCTCAGGATGGGCTGAAATTCTCCAACAATTTTTGTTTTTTGGGGGGATCCTGTCTTTTTGCCCAGTTCTATCAATGATTTCCACACATACATATTCGTCAAATTTCCAGCACTTCTATGGATTATGTGTGGTCTTGCAGCTATGAAATTCAGATACACCACTAAAACAGGTATATTATCAATATAGATTGATGTGTGTGCATATGCCTCTTTCCCCCACCCCACCCCACCAAGTGTATGCTCAGAAAACACCCTTAGATTTACAATGCAAAACTACCCAGTTGTACATTATAGGAAAACAAAATTGTGATTTGGTAGGAAATCAAGTCAACACATAGTTTTGTTGAACATTTTAAAAAAGACATGAAAATAATGAAATATATGAAAATCATGCACTTCAGATATAGACCAGAATCCAGTACAGTTTTATATGTGCTATAACCCACTGAAAACAACTAGCATAAGCATACTTAATCCTATGTTGAATTATAGCCATAGTCTTTCAAGTTCCAAATAATCATGAGCTTGGGCTGAATCCCTTTGATTTTAGTGTGTAGTCTTTCAAGAGTGTAGTCTTGGTGTGCTTTTCCTTTTTTTCACAATGGTTATCTAAAAATTGCCAGTAACATCAAACTAGTCTTGATAAGAGAACAAAATGTAGAAATGTTAATTACCCGATTCTCTCGTGTGGCCAAGGTCCCAGGCACTAGATACAGATCCTCCTTCATTAGAAGCAATTACCCGGTACAAATATTCTTAAGAGCAAGAGAGAGAGAATGTGTGTATAAATGTGAGAATAGATAATCAGAAAATAAACTAAAACCATACAGCTGTTCACATAAGGAAGAAGCCAATGTGGTACCTGTAAATGGCTGTAGACCATTCTCATAAACACTCCTCTCTTTTCCTCGGTACACTAGGATGGAGTCATTCCCCCTGCAGTTAGCAGCACTGTCAGTTGATAGGCATCCATCCAGATTGACTCTGACAGCACTGCTGGACACAGATGCCAAGTTAACGACAGCACCTCGTGTAAATTTAACATCCTTCATGCAGCCACCAAAACCTAGCAAATAGTAAGGGATTAGTATCTCATAAAGGGCTTCAGTTGTTAATTAAGAATCATGTTTTGCTTCTTGCGGGGCTACATTTCAGTGATAAGGGGAGCTAGATGTAAACGTTAAACTTCAAATTATGTTTGAGAAATGATTAAAAAATATTTAAGCTGATACAGAACAATCATTCCTGAATCTCTACCACACTGAAATACACATGGATTATCCAACATTTCAGCTGACACAGAAAAACCTTAATTTTGCCACTTGTCACCATATGTTCATCAACAGGTGCAAAATACTGAATTGGAGTAAAACCTATCACAAATTGTATATGGGATATAGATAACTTTTATGTTATTTGTTGTTAAATGTTATTCTAATGACAGGAACAGTGTAAAGTGGCTATTATCACAAAATGAATAATGTTTTACACTCTAATTTATTGTAACCATAATATGGAAAAAGAAGAGTATTTGGCATGCCTTGCTGTAATTGAGCGATAGTAGTTGGGTGTGTACTTGTGTGCATTCTATTGCCTAACTCCATTCTGAAATTACACACAGAGCAAATGTGATTACAAACTCTAATGATTGCTTTTGTTAGAGAAAAGCCACTTCAGGAAAGTACAGTTTGCAGTGAAAAAGTGGTGGTGGTGGTGGTAAAGTCTTTAACCCTTTCCCATCTGCTGCTCATTTTCTTTTGTCTTCCCCCCTCCAGTTTCTTTTCACTCATGGAATTCCAGATGCACATTTAGCTGGTGAGAGTGTGGGTATGTGTGGGTCACAGCTTGGAAAAGTTACTTTTTTGAACTACAACTCCCATCAGCCCCAGCCAGCATGTTGTAGTTCAAAAAAGTAACTTTTCCAAGCTCTGGGGGAGCTGCAGAGTATGCAGAAAAAGTCTTAAGATAACGGTCACTGCTTATCTTCTGAAAAACCATCCTCTCCCAAAAAGCAGCTTTTCCATAACAAAAGCAATGCAAATTGTGTTACACACATTTGAAACACTTAAGTAAACAAAAACAGGCAAACTCCAAATCTGAAAGGCACATATGTATTAATCAGATGGCATTCCCATGATTCAGAATATATAATATAATAATAATAATAAAATTTTATTTCTAGGCCGCCTATCTGGCCGAATTAACGGCCACTCTAGGCGGTGTACATAGACTAAAATATAACATAGAGTAAAATATAACATATAATACAAAACAAAACCCCAGTAGTCTATAGACATCCCGAGCAGCAGGTTCACGCACACATACACACACACGGTCTCTGGCCCCTTCAGCAGTTGCTGCTTTTGTAGCTGGAGAGAGACAGGGCCCCGCCCTTCCAGGCCAGGTGGAAATCAGCCAGAAATGCAGGGAGCAGGTCTTGCAGAAACTCACACAGGTAGATGTTCTCTGGCCCCTTCAGCAGTTGCTGCTTTTGTAGCTGGAGAGAGACAGGGCCCCGCCCTTCCAGGCCAGGTGGAAATCAGCCAGAAATGCAGGGAGCAGGTCTTGCAGAAACTCACACAGATAGATGGTCTCTGGCCCCTTCAGCAGTTGCTGCTTTTGTAGCTGGAGAAGTGCTATGCCCACCCTGCGTAGAAGTATTCCCTAACATACAGACAGTTCATGTCTTTGGCCAAACACATGAGGGCATAAAGTGTGTGGCTGCAAGGTGTATATATTGCCTTTGTCCCCAGAGTCCATGTCTTCTCCATCCCTGACTTTCCCATGTTAAGCAAGAAAGTCTGAAGAAGGCTTCCAAGTGCATTTGGCTGAACAAGCTCGGAAGCCTCCCTGCAATCAGGAACTCTGCGTTATTAGGGTTCCCACTTGTGGGGAGTCTTCTAAGCACTTTCACCCAAACATGCTTTAGGAACCTCCTTCAGATCTCCCTGGTCAACATGGAAAGTTCATGAATAGAACAAACAGGAATGCTGGAGGCAGAGGAAGTGCATTATCAGGGTTCCTGGTCAATGTGGGAAGGTCAAGATGGAGCATGTATGGCCAGCACATGTGGGGTCTCTACACTCTGTGCTCCTTACACACTTTATACCTTCACACGTTTAACTGAACATGGTTAGTAGCAGCATAGCAGTATTTCTTCCTAACTCCTGATGGCCTATTTGAGAGGGGGTTCTTCAGCAAAGACCAAGTATGAATCTCTGGAAATCTAATTTGTGAATTGGCACATAGGTCATTATAACTATTTTAGACAAGTACAGCACAAGATTGGCATTGCCAATAACAGTAAGAAATACAAACCCTAGTAGAGCCCTCAGACTTCTGAAAGCTCACTAGACAATCCATGGGTCTAGGAACACTAGCACCCTGGCCAAAAAGTAGGGATGGACGAATCTGTCCATTTCAGTTCTCTGACATAGGTTCTCCTAGTTTACCTCCTACCCCCCCAATCTTAAATTCAGTTTTCCACATTTCCACAGGAATTTGCAAATCTTTTTTCAAAAATCCTCATGAAAATTCATCTGCATTTTTGGCACAAATTTCTTCTAATACACACATTTTTCTACGTGGCCTTGACTAATATACCCAGTTTTGCAAGCAACGTATGTCTCCTTTGCTACCTTCACTGCCACTGAGGAGTCTAGATAATGAATGAGCACTTACTAGTGTTTAGTTGCATTCATCTGGAGTTTTCCTCCACTTGTGTTCAAGCCATCGCCCAGCTTGTTTCATTGCCCTAAGCTCTGGTGTACAAAGCTCTTGTGGGCTCTACAAAGCAGGACAGGGCACTCAGAGGCAATCAGGTCAACAGATTGGGCTATTCGCATCTTCCACAAATCAACTAGGGCTTCGACAGGAGCATGTCATATCAGCTGGAAAATCCCTGAGAGCTGTCTGGAAGCCAGTTGGATCCAGCAGCCTCCAAGGTGGACCATCCTAATAGGTCCCCCACCTCTGCAGAGGGGAAAAGGTGCTAAAGCATAAAACACAGCAGGAAGTGATCCAACCACGACTAGGTACTGATGTTAATATCCCCCATTTTCAGATCACCCTCTTCTTGTCCAGTTGAGAAAATCAGATCCAGAGTGTGGCTTGCCACATGTGGCAAGCCAGTGACATGTTGGGACAGCCCCATGATTGTCATGGCAGCCATGAAGTCCTGAGCTGCCTCAGAATTAATGGCCTCAGCATGGATGCTGAAACCCCCAAGAAGCAACAGTCTGGGAGTCCTCAACACCACCTCTGAGACCATCTCTATCAGCTCAGGCAGGGAGATTGCTGGGCAGTGAGGCAGGCAGTAGACCAGCAGAATCCATTATCTGACCCAGTTATTTAAACTGTTTGTAAGCTGCATTTCAGGGTTAATCCATCCCACTGCCTCATTTTTGTATACTTTCCCCCCATTATGGAACCTGCAGCATGCACATAGGGTTCTCCTATTAGTTAAATATATACATATTAAATTTAATTTAATCCAGAGAGCTAGATACTCAAATCTGTGAGTAGAGATCAGTTTATGGAAGAGAGAAGGATGATAATTTTTGTGACAGTAGTACTCACTGGTACGGAGTACTGTCACTTTTTTTTTTTTGCTGCCTATGGTAACCGTTTTGTGCTGACACCCACAGTAGTTTTATCAAGGTATGAGTACCAGCACCTTTTTTTCCATCAAAAAATCCCACTGATTTTTGCCTCTGCAGCCCCTGAAAATCTGCTCTGAAGGATTAGCAGATACACAGACCAGCATGAGAGGTGACAGAGTATCAGAGACTGCAGGGAAAGGGGGAAATCATCATAAATTGCTCCCTGCTCCCTTCCAGGAGTTGAGGTCTTTGCTGAATCACAGAGCTTTCCATCTACAGAAAGGGCATTTCATGAATGGAAGGATTGCTTCCATTGCCAGAAGCAGTGCTGGCTCCAGGTCCCCAACCAGAATGAGCCCACCTGCTGTTGCAGCATTCTATCTACTTCCTCAATCTGTGTAACTGTTCAGAATATTTACATGCTCAAAAAAAGACAGTAACAGCAGAGCAGAGCAGGACCAAGAGTTTCTCCGTGGGCCTCCTGCTGCAGTGTGGGCTTTGGCAAGTGGCTACTCCTGACACCGCCCCTGCATGGAACAACTACTCTTGATCCAAGTCATAAATATTTCCTGCCAGGATATATGCTACCCACCAAAGCCAGCACCAGGCATGACTGGGCCCTTAGACACCAGCCTGCCCAGGGCCCATGGCACTGTAGCCCAACACACACACCACATACAGGTGACACACACACAGCATTCACACTGATGGGAGGTAGTTGGGCATGTGCACGGGCTTATTGAAGTCTGTGCTGCCTGTATTGGGGGAGGATGCCTGGGAGCTCCCTCTCCATGATCTGTGGCAAGGTCTGATTGTAGGGCCCAACACTGCCACCGGATCATGGAATGGGAGTGCCACTATCCCACCCTAAGGAGGGGTCCTTCAGGTGCCCCTCTGGGCTGTAGAGGTCCTCATCCAGGACCCAACCTGACTGCCCTCTGGCACCAGCCCTGCTACCCACATAGAGATATCATTGCCCTCCTTCCAGTAACACACCTTGTTCTAATCCGAGCTCTTTAAAGGCATTCCGAATGTCATCTGGGATTCCTCCAATGTAGACTGGAGAATTTACATATAGTTGCTCTAAACCAGGTTCCATCACATGCTCTGTCAATTCATTTATACTTGCTGAAACTACAAATCCTCCTTTTTTCAGAGTAACTTTATTCCATTTTCCATCGCAATAGGATAATCCTAACCAGAGATTCACGTGTGTCGAAACGATGCCATTGTTTAGCAGGAAAGACAGGATTCCACTTTTTAGTTCTGCCTGTAGTTTGAAGTTAAAATAGAAAAATAAAGGACTGATGATAGCAAGAAAGGCAAAGTTAATATATACTATGCTATTAAGCAATTCAACAAATGTTAATAGCACCTAAATAATATTCATCAAAATCTCAGTGGCTGTGTTAGTCCCAGAAGAAGAAACAGAAATAAATAATGTGTATTGGTAAATTAAAGAGCAATCGTATGTTTCCTGGGATATGATTTGTCAGATCAGGGCATGTGCCCGTAAACACCTCCTTGTTACAACCACTGTTAGTATTCCAACAGACGAGCAGAATGCAAACTTTTGAGTCACATAGGGCACTTCTTTAGACTGGTTGCTTGGGTCAGGGAATTATGAACATGGGTAGCCTAAATTTGATTATTTGTTTGTTTGTCTTTAGAATAAGAAAATTGATGCAGATGTACAGCACAATCTTACGTGTAGCACAATCTGAAGTAAGTCACACTGTGTTCAATGGGTATGCTTAGGATCACAGCCTTACTTAGACTAGAAAATAAGGACAGCAGAAGTGTTAGTTGAAAAATGTGTGCTCTTCTGGGGATATAACTAAATGCATATTTTAGTGCCCACTAGCAACACACCTAAATACATTTTCAAATTATAGGAATTATCTAAAAAAATAGCACTTTTAATTCCCATTTATTTTGATAGAAACATTAAGCGCATGGTTTTCTTCTTTCATTGAAATCAGCAGACTTTTAAAAGTCTTTGGCTGGCCATGATCTTTATTTCTAATCTGTGTGTTAGATGTTTATAACTTTATTACTGAGATTTGCATGACCGATAGGAGAAAGAAGGCTGACCTAAAGTATGACTTCATCTTCTAAACATTTTACAAAATGAGAAAATAAGTTTTTGTCAATTTCATTATAAAGAATATTATGACAAGTCCTTTGAGTAGGAAAACTCAGATTTGCTTAAACTAACTGCAGTGCTAACTTTAAATTTACCAGTGTACTGAAAAACTACTGATCCTATATGAATGTTCCTTGTTTATTTTTTGTAAATGTCTGAAGAATTTTTTTAAACATATTGGAGTATATTGGGGGGTATATTCATGAGTCAGTGTTGGTAATATAAGCAACATCGGCTGCTTTCACACATGGGGCTGATTGCGTTTAATGGATTAAAAAGGTAGTGCTCCTGTTGCGATTTCTAAAATTCCTTTCACACTGCAGTACCTTTTGCATTAAGGAACAGCAGCTTTTTCAGCCGATATACCGGCATTTTGAGCAACTGTCTTTCACACAGCTGCAATCAACATTTTGTTTTCATCCCACACCCATTATACACATGTGCACCGTTCCCCAGTGTATAGGAGGTCTAAGATCTCATCTTGTCACCATACAAGCCCTCTCCCAATCTGACTTTTAAAATTGTTTTAGTCGTATTGACACAAGGGTGTGTATGGGAAATGCTGCTGCTATCTACGCTGATGCTGGAATACCGGTACAATTTTCGTCAGGCAAAAATACCTGTGCGACTAACGGGCATATTGGGATGCCTGTCATGTGGACGGCTGCAGCTAGCGAAAAAGTCGTCCAATTTTCTGGGTTCCCAGTCTTGCTAACAGATTATTTCTGGCATCTTTTATCACAGAAATTTGCACTAAACTTGCACTACATTCCAGTAGAGTTCCAGAGCTAGCTTGTACGTCATGTGAAAGATATATACAAATTACCAGGTAAGAAATCATCAGAATAACAGAATAAAGTTCAGTGTGAAATCAGCCATCATAAAAATGTTCATTTTCTACTTAAATTACCTGCATGATTTAAACAGTCAACACTATATCTTGTTTGGGATACAGCGGTAAGTATATTTTGAGATTCTAAATTGTTCAGTACACAGAAAAATGACACTTAAATAAGGTTCTTTGTGAAAGAAAGGGATTAAAAAGGCCACAAGAAAAACAGACGTTTCAGCATTCCTGCCAAAATCTTATTATGTGAAATAAAGAGGGCATGTATGTATCTTTTGCTTCAAGATACACTTATGTAATACATATTATCATCTTGAATCATTTATCAGTATAAGTGCATACTATCAGATAGGCTGATAGAATATATATTTAGTAAAAACATTGACCCCCAACTAATCAAACATGTGTTTCCAGTTACTAGCTCAGTCCTGCCCCTGCTCCCCTCCCTTGTCCTTTCATCTTCTGAATTCAAAGACAGGAGCTACACAAAAGCAGTCATTGAGCTGTCACACACTCCTTTCCAATGAGACTTTAGTGCTAGTTCTTATGAAAGACCATATAATCCCATCTGTTATGATCTGTTAAGGGAAGAAACTGGCCGCACATAATAAAATAATATAATTCACAACGAATGACACTGTGAGGCAACCTCGTGAAGAGAAAATGTACTGAATGCTGTTATCCCACCTATCTCTCTGGTTGTAGCCGTCAGTATCCACACTGCAAATGAGAAGGGTCTGTGTAATACTGGACACAGAGGTAAAATGGGTACTCTGCAACAGGAACATTTTACAAAGGAACCTTGTATGCACATGAGGTGCCAGATCACCCACTGGAGGACGAATACTTTTAGTACTATTCACTGAAAGTATTCCTACAGTACGTGCTAACCCACTGTTCTTTTGTCAAGCAGATCACTGGTTAGCAGAATGGTCAGTTGATGGGTTCATCAGAGGATTTGGTGAGGTAGAGAACCTAGGACATCAGAATTTGGATGAAAGAATGCAGCTTCCAACTAAGTTGAGGGGACAGATGTAAGATGTGGCTGAAGAAACAACCAATTCCATTTTGGAAGAGAAAGAATGCTGAGAGTGACTAAAGAAACCTCGAGAGTGCTGGGTATCTCTCTCTGGGGATCTGACATGGGGTAGCATGCCTTGTTAGAGTGACTCAGTCTTTGCCAACATATATGTTCTGTTTGTGTAATGGAGTTTTAGTTCCTTCAGAAGCCCACTGTGAATTGTTTGCAAGGCACTTCAAAGATAAAGTTGCTTGCCTCTGTAGCAATCTTGCTGCCCCATCCACATCTACTTTAGTCCCATGGAGGTGTCCAATACAACATCAGCTGCAACTTCTTGGGATCAATTTCAGCTGATGTGGTCTGATGACATGGACAAGGTGCTTGTGACAATATGGCCAACAATGTCTCCTCTTGGCCCTTGCCCTTCTTGCTTATTAATGCTTGCCAAGGGGGTATGACCGAGTGGATCCAGGGCATGGTCAACATTTTGCAAGCGGGAGTGGTCCCAGCTGCCCTAAAAGAGACAGTGATCCGACTACTGCTGAAAAGGCCCACCCTGGACTCATTGATTTGTGACAACTACCGCCTAGTTGCAAATACTGCCTTTCTATGGAAGGTGATCAAGAGGTTGTGGTGCAGAAATTGCAAGTACTCTTGGAGGAAACAGATTATCTTGACCCATTCCAGTCTAAGTTCAAGCCTGGTTATGGGGCTGAATTGGCCTTGGTCACCCTGATGGATGACCTTTGTCAGGAGGACAGGGGGAATGCAACCCTGTTATTCTGACTTGATCTCTCAAAGGCTTTTGCTACTATTGACCATAGCATCCTTCTGAGCCGACTTGGTGAGATAGATATCAGTGGCACTGTTTTACAGTGGTTCTGATCCTATTTCCAGGATTATTTTCAGAGAATAGCATTGGGTGATTGTTTTTCGACCCTCTGAAAGTCGTGTTGTGGGGGGCTACACGGTAACATCTTGTCTCCCATGCTGTTTAACATCTACATAAAGCCCTTGGAAGCAGTCATCAGGAGATTTGAGTTGAGGTAGCAGTATGCTGTGGCACCGAGCTCTATTTCTCTGTAACATATGAATCAGGAGAGGTCGTGCAAGCCCTGGACCAGTGTCTGGACCCAGTGGTGGGTTGGATGAGGGCCAATAAACTGAGTCTGAATCCTAGCAGGACAGAGGTGCTGTGGGTTGGTGGTTCCTGAATTCAGATAATTGGTCAATTGCATGCTTTGGATGGGGTCAGAGCAGGTTCATAGACTGGGGGTGCTCCTGGACCCATCTTTGTTGCTAGAGGGCAAGGGGACCTCAGTGGCTAAGAGTGCCTTTTACCAGCTTTGGCTGGTAAGACAACTGCAGCCATTTCTGGACCGGGATAGCCTGACCACTGTTGTCCATGCATTGGTAACTCCAGGCTGGATTACTGTAATGCACTCTATGTGGAACTACCCTTGAGGTTGGTCCGGAAGCTGCAGCTGGTACAAACTGCAACAGCATGACTGTTCACTGAGGCAGGGTACCCCAACATGTTACCCTGCTGCTGAAAGTACTGCGCTGGCTGCCCATTAGCTACTGTACCAAGTTCAATATTCTGGTTTTAGTGTACAAAGCCCTATGCAGCTTGGGAGCAGGATACCTGAAAGATTGTCTTATCCCTTATATACCTAGTCAATCACTGTGCTCTGCAAGTGATGGCCTTCTGCAGATGCTATCTTATCAGGAGGTCTGTTCTCCACAACTTATGAAATGGACCTTTAGTGCTGTGGCCCTGATACTTTGGAATTCTCTCCCCTTAAATATTAGACAGGCAGCATCTCTGTTATCTTTTTGGCACCTATTGAAGACCTTGGTCTTTCAACAAGCCTTTTAACGAGAGACCTTATCCCAGCCTGTGTCTGTGTTGGAATAGCTTTTTAAGATGTTTTTATAGCTGTTTTTTTAAAAAGATGTTTTTCAGGTGTTTTGTTTTAATATGTTTTTAAAGCTGTTTTGTTTTAACATGTTTTAAAGTCTTTTGCTTTTAAGATATTTTAGAGTGCTTTTAGTGTTTTGGTTTGCTGCCCTGGGCTCCTTCTGGGAGGAAGGGCAGGATATAAATTTAATAAATAAATAATATTTGAAGCATCCAAAGAAAATCAAGCCCATGGACCACTGCCCCTCAACCTATTCACTGTTCAGGGAAATAATATTATTTGTGAGCTCAAATATCCATAAATATTTTCTGTCACCACCACTATCAATGCAATAATGATAAGGGGTTAATTGTAAAGGTCAAGATCAGCAGCCTAAAAATGTTTACCAACGACAGAGAAAACATAAAGAAAAACATTCAGCTGTCTATGGCCTATTTCAGCCTTTCCCAACCTTTTGGTTCCTATTTTTGCTGGACTACAATTGCCATCATTCCTGATCATTGGCCATGCTGGCTGGGGATGAAGGGAGTTGTAGTCCAACAACATCTGGGAACCCAAAGGTTGGGAAAGGCTGGCCTACTTCATAGTAGCAATGATGAACTGACATGTATGAAAACAGGGAAAACAAAAGTAATCCCTTGCAGTAAAAAAGTATTTTATCTACAAGCTATATTGCTATTTCATTTTACATTCAAGTAACTGGTTTAAGTTCCTTAGTGACTTTCGAAGAGAGTTGGGGAGTTGCTAAAAGGCACATGACCTTTTAGATGTAATGAACTAGCTTCCATTTGGATGTGAAAAATCCAAGTTCACATCCCTGCTAAATAGAACTGAAATAAATTCTGAGAGCATATACCCCTGGTTGAAATTTGCTTGCAAATTTTTGAATTTCTATTCTGTTTTTAAAAAGATTTTTTAAAAAATACTATTTTCAATATTACCCTTAAAAGGGCTCTTGGTAGTCCAGCATTCTGCAGTTTTGTGGCTGAGTGAACCCACAGAACAATAAAGGTTTGGAACAAGAAAGATCTGCTCATTGCTACTCAGGATATATGTATGATGTTGCCATACATACTGTGCATGCACCAAAACAGATGCATGCTATCAGCACTCATCTATTTTGTGATGGAAAAGATGGGAAAGTGGGAAACAGACAAAGACAAAGTGCTTTCCCACCCATGGAGCGATGAGACATGTCAAAGCTGAACAGCACTGTCTTAAATGATAATCTGTTCTGAAGAGAAATGCATAGTGTTCAGGTACACCAGCACTTGTTGAGTGCAGCAAGCACATGACTTGAACAGGGCCAGTGTGTTTAGGACTAGTATTATAACACTCTGGGCAGCGACCATATTACTTCTGGATTCTTTAACAATAATGTTAGTGGTCAAAAATGTTAAATACTAATGGATGGCCTATTAATGGATAGTCTGTTCAAACAACTTCAACTTCTAATAATCTGTGATCCCATGATTGTATAAAGGTAGCGAAACCAGATGGCCTGGCAGTGAAATACATTAGTGAAATGGCAAAAAACAAAAATCAATAAGATACTATTCTTTCTAGCTATAAAACTATACAGGAAAGTAGATTAGGTCACAGAGGTTATGGGAATATCACTACACCTAAGGAACAAAATTGAAGACCTAATGAACAGTCTTTATGGATACACACTCCATTTCATATAACTAGTGCTATGATTAGTCTGCTATCCTCCAGATTAGGAAAAAGGCAATGAGTTATCTCAACTGACAGATGTAAAGAATGAAATGGACTGTTTCCTGCCATACACTGGAACTCATTCTGTGTCTATACATAGCAATTCACAAATAACCTATTTAGGGGAAAAATCAGCACGTACCGCAATGTAATCCAGCCCTTCTTTGTTGTAAATGAACAGAAGCAATCCATTCAGCTGATCTGTTTTAAAAATAAGGGAGATCTCAATGTCCAGACCACCATGAAAAATATTTGAATGGAGTTCTAGGAAACCTTAAGGGAAAGGGAAGGAAAAAAAATCAAGCAAAGAATGTTATACGACAGATTCTATAATTATATAAGCAACTATGAAATTTAATCAAATTCAATTCAAGGAATTATATATAATTCATTAATAGGCAAAAAAAACCTTGCAGTTTAAGAATGTACAGTAGGGCTCTGCTTTTCAGCACCCCGCTTTTTGGCATTCCATTAATATGGCGCCAGCGGGGTGATCAGCTGGAGGGGGTGCTGGAGCTCCCCGCACTCCAGCTGATCGCGCCCGAGGAGGGGAAGATCAGCTTTAGCATGCTACAGCTGATCTTATCCTCCTCGGGTGTGGTCAGACTCACGCACACCAGCTGATTGCGCCCAAGGAGGGAAAGATCAGCTGCAGCTCGCTACAGCCTATCTTCTCCTCTTCTGGTGCGATCAGCTCAAGCTGAGGAGGGGAAGATCAGCTTTAGCATGCTACAGCTGATCTTATCCTCCTCGGGGGTGATCAGACTCATGCACTCATGCACTCATGCACTCATGCTGATCGCGCCAGAAGAGAAGATTGGCTGTAGCAAGCTACAGCTGATCTTTCCCTCCTTGGGCGCAATCAGACTCCTGCTGAAGCTGATTGTGCCCAAGGAGGGGAAGATCTGATCTTCTCCTCCTCTGGTGCGATCAGCGGGTTAGGTTCCAGACGCCCGCACTACAGCTGATCCACTTTTCGGTGGTTTTCGCTTTCCGGCAGGGGTCTGGAACCTAACCCACTGTATGAGTGGGGCCCTACTGTACCTATAGCCAACAGATATTTCTATCAAACTTTTAAAAACAGGGAAATTGGGCAGCTATAGTGAATGCACCAGGGGAGTAGGAGACCTGACTTCCTCTCTGATACTGTACTGCCCTACAAATCTGTCAAAATGCAAACACAATTTGGGTTGGTCTTTCACAGTCCAATCCACTTCCTGTGTAGCTTGGAAGAATTTGGTAACATGTACTTTGAGCATATGGTCAGTGGTGGCAACACCTACCATCTACAAAGATGGAGAATTAAATTTTTGTATGTTTGTTGGTGTTCTCACTTTGCTTCTTTTCTCTGTTACTACTGGTTCTACAGAGAATCAAACCTAGAAAATTAGATATTTCTCTCATTATTCATCCTAGAAATCTGTGTCAAATTTATTTTTATTAATTTCAAAGCCTTTGTATTGGTCAATGTCATATGATGGTGAAAACAGCCTTTTGTGTTTCAGATTGGAGGTTATGTTCTATTTCTATTTTGGGTGAATTAACAGTTGAATCTGAAACTGCAGTTTGATGTAAAATCAGACTGATTACAATATGTTGCTACTTCAGTAATGACTCTAGCTGTTGGAAAAAACAAACTTGGCCTGCCCAAGATGCATGTGTTCATCCTGCTATGCATAAACCACTCCACTTAAGGAAAGGTGGGCATGGGGGGAGGGGGGATGGGAGGGGAGGGGGGAGCAGGCAGGTTTGATCATTTGCATGTTTATTAAATTCAGTGGGATTTACTTCCATGCAATCATGCTTAGGATAGGTAAAACTGACCTATGGGGAGGGAGGTCTGGAGTGCGCAGGGGAGGAGGAGGAAGAGGGGAGGGGAGGAAGAAGGGAGGAGGGAAGAGGAGAGGAGAAGGAGGGAAAAGGCAGGTCTGATCATTTGCATGCTTACTGAGTTGGAATGATTTACTCCCATGCAATCATGGCTAGGATAGGTAAAACTGACCATGGGGAGGAAGAGGGGGAGGGGAAAGTGGAGGGAAGGAGGAAGGGGGGAGAGGGGAGCAGAAGGAAGGGAAGGGGGAAAGAGGGTCCTGGAAAGTAAGGGGAAAGGAGGGGAATGGAAGGGGAAAGGGGAGGGTGAAGGAAGTGG
The DNA here is from genome assembly GCF_030035675.1 of Rhineura floridana. Lineage (NCBI taxonomy): Eukaryota > Metazoa > Chordata > Lepidosauria > Squamata > Rhineuridae > Rhineura > Rhineura floridana. The sequence continues at coordinate 171,460,417 of NC_084483.1, read as the reverse complement.
AAGGAAAGGGGCAAAAGGGAGTTGATGTGAGGGAACATTTGATCATTTGCATGTTTATTGAGTTCAATGGGATTTACTCCTGTGCAATCATGCTTGAAAATGAAATAGACTGCCTTCAAGTTGATTCCGACTTATGGCAACCCTAGGAATAGGGTTTGCATGGTAAGTGATATTCAGAGGTGGTATACCGTTGCCTTTCTCTGAGGCTGAGAGGCAGCAACTGGCCCAGGTTCACCCAGTGAGCTTCATGGCTGTGTGGGGATTCAAACCTTCATCTCCCAGGTCATAGTCCTAGGATACATAAAATTGACCATGGGGGAGGAGGGGGAGGAGGAGGAAGGGGAGGGGGAGGAGGGGGAGGAGGGGGAGAAGGGGGAAGGACAGAGGGGAGAGGAAGGAAGAGGAGGGGGAACAAGGGAATTGGAACGGGATGGGCGGGGGGAATGAGGGGATTGGAAGGGGATGGGGAGAGTTGCTAGGATATGCCCTGTTCCCCTCACAGAGCTTTAATCAGGGCGGCTGACTGTTAAATCACTCTGGCCACTGGAGCTGTGTCAGGTGAATAGGAGTTTCCTCTCAGCACCCTTCACAAACTACACTTCCCAGGATTCTTTGGGGGAAGCCATGATGGTCTAAAGTGAAATAAAGGTCTGGCATTGGTGTGGCCCCCTGATTAGACAAGCCCAGCAGCTGTGAGTCTGGCTTTTAGAACATTGACAGTTGGTTCTTACTGGGCATGCCTGGCCTTATCATTGAGTTCAATGCTAAATTTCTTAAATTAATTAAAAATCACGCAGGCATTTTTTAAACTTTTAAACTGCAGACAATGAAGATCAGGGTATGGGGCAAGGTCAGTAACAGGATTACAGGTACTCTGTGAACATGGCTGATTTTTAATTAATTTCAACAAATTATGAGAACCCTGACAGAAAAAAGTCCAAAAGGGGTCTGGTTGTTTCTTCTTACACTTTGAACTCTCAATTCTGACTCTTTTGTGTATCACCATGAAAATTTAGAGAGTTGTTAAGCAAGCATTTCTAAGTTCAGGACTATAGGTTTTGTAAGGTTTGTTTTGAAATGAGCTTATGGGAAGCATCAGAATGGCATGGGGAGTATTTTCAATGTAACATTGTGGAATGCAAAAAATCCATGCTGGCTATAGTATACAGCTACTCTTGTGACTGTATAATATCAACCCAATACATAGAAGGATAATTTTTTAGTTTGAGAACTTCTGAAGACTCTTAACCCACCCTGTCTGTCAGTGATCCTAAGTATACTCAAGTCATAATTTAGCAATAAGCTAGCCACACTCATGTAGGCTTTCCCATTCATTTGAAATCTATTATGCATTTGGAACTACCCTACTGAAATGTGTGGGGAAGCCATTTCAGGCAGGAAGATCTGTTTGTATGGCACTCATTGTGTGCATCAGAACCATTGTACCTTCAACAGACCATTTGCCTGAGATGACTTTCTCATTAAGCTCAGTTGCAAGCAACTAGAAATAAAATCAGAGAACAAAAATGTCATTTCCTGTTATTTCACTGTCATGTTTGGATCATGATGTTCACAGTCCTGATGATAGTAGTACAATCCAACAGGCACTATGGTAGCACCATCTCTCCTCATGTAGAAAGAGGTGTTCAGAGATTTACCAACAATAACATTCAGACAAATCAAAACTGCAAGCAGCAATAGCTGATAGAGTAAGCCCTGTGTTGCATAATAAATGCATGGACTAGGAATAGCCAACCTATATTTTTAAGGGTCAATCTATTTTCCAGGGCTGCAAAAAATCAACTCCCTCATATGGATCTGGTTCTGTATTAAAGCTGAACATCACCTAACAGGATAGTCTCCTCCATGTCTGATGGTTGGCTGGGACTGATAACATGGTCCCACACCAGCATCTGTAGCTTCTAGTGTGGGGCCATTCCATCGGTCCTACCCACATTTCAGTCCTACCCACTATGGCAGGTGTGGGGAAAGCCACATCACAGGAGCTTCCATGTCTCTGCATATAACTTATACCTAAGAGTGATGGCATTGTCAAATGGGGCCTTTTCAGTTATGATTCTGATGTTATGGGAGCTGCTATTGGAGGCTTAACCAGCTGCAAGCCATTTCTGCTCATGCAACTATTTGAGGGATAAAGTTGGCTAGCTTTTATCCAAATTTTGCTATGTTGTATGGCTTGCATTTTATCATTTTAAAATTTAAATGTATTTTAACCTTGCTTTGATTTCATTGAAACACACCTAGAGTTTTTTTTCTAAATAAGATAAAATAAAATAATAATAATGTTTTATCTCCTATCCACTTCACAAAATTCTAAATAAAAAGAACAAAAAAAAGAAAAAGAAAAGCACAGGTAGCATTTCAAACAATTAATATGTGATTATTATACCTTTCCCTAGAAAATGTGCTCCTTTTGCAAGCACACATGGACACCCTTCCCAGCTGTGATAAACATTTCTTCGCTCCACTGCTTCTTTCCAGTCTAAAGGCTCCCAGACTTCGTACGGATGGTGCATCTTTTTCAAGAACACCTCTCGGAGACACCCAACAAAACCTCTTGTAACTATTTTAGTGTTGCCTGACAAAAAATATTTAAAACACTTATAGAATATAATCAATTTATGGGAATTAATAAATAAATTTTAAAATAATTTCAAAAGAGATTCATCAGTTCTCCAACTCATCTCCCTTGGAGTAGTTCTGGGACTTCACAGCACCCCAATTGCTAGTGCAGCAGTACAAGGACTTGTGAAGAGTGCATCAAACTAGGCAGAGGGAATGCATATTAGCTGGTAGGTGCGGTTTAGTAACTTGCATTTTTAAAATAATGTTTCTTTATCTGCTGTGGTGTAAACCACTGTTTGATAGGCTATCTCAGTTTCGTGCAGGTATACTTTCCTGAAATTGCAGTAAGCTATGGTGGAAGAAGGCTGACTGTATTGGTGACTAAAAAGCAAGCACTTCCCAGTATACTAAGGGAAATGTTATGCATTCCAGTATAACCCAACACTTGACAAGTCAGTAAAACTTATACATGGTGTGCTTTCCTAGCTTGTCCTTCCATTCACAGAAGGCTCTTTGACCCAGAGGAGGCTTCTAAGAGAGGAATGCAGTATGCTCAAAATTCCCCTTCCCTCTTCAGCCCCCTCCGACCCCTCCGAACTGTTTCAGACTGTTGGGGGCCCCTCTGGAACAGTGTGGAAAGTAGCACAAGGGACTGCAGGAGAAAGAGGGAATATGTGAAAAATGGTCTCCCTTCCCCTTCTGTTCACAGAAGCCTCCAGTGGATGAAATAACTTTCTGAGAAAAGAAGGACAGCTTTGGATACAACCAAGAAAGCAACAGAGGTATGCAAAGAAGTGGCTGATGAAATGTCTACATAACACAAAAGGTAGCTGGGAAGTGAAAGTCCTGCTCAGGGAAACTATGCAAAGCCTTCTCACCTGTGTCTTTTCTTAGGATTGTAAAACTGTGTGGAATTCCTCCAACAAAAACTCCTGTGTTCTCTCCAATAATGGTACTACCACTGGCAGCTGATGAGGAACCTAAAAACAGCCAAGGAAATTTGACTGTGACTTCACAATAAAGTGATGAACTAGAACCTAACAGGTCAAAATTGCTTAAGATAGAAAAAAAGTATGCATAGGCTGCCTTTTAGGACAAAGTCTTCACAAGGTGGTGTACAACAAGATGAGATATGTTAAGAAGCATCAACCCCCATAAAAATACAGCATTGTAAGGAAATATTGAGTCTCAAGAACTAGCAGCAAACACTGTTAAAGAAAGGCAGATTTGAATAGATTAGTTTTTTCAAGGCACATTTAAAGGCCTGCACTTTAGGAGCCATAGAGCCATAGAGTTTCACAACTGCAGAGACAACAGTGAAAAGATCCTATCTGTTGTGTCCATCAACTTAATTGAACTTATTGAGAGATTTACAGCCATAATGGCTAACAGGGTAAAGGTAGGCAGCTTTTTCTCAGAAAGTGGTATGTCAGAACAGGGAGTATTTATATGCTTTACTAGCACCCCCCCCAAATGGATGTCATGTGCAAAGAGGGAAGGGAAGGGGAGGATCCAAGGCAGGAAGGAGGAACCAGAACTGCACTAGAACCTCTCAAACTCCCCCCCCTTATCTTAACATTATCACTAGGGGTAAGGGAAAGGGCATGGATTTGCTGCAACTTTGGCACAGAGGCTCATTTTTAAATGTATTACTTTAATGGCTTAAAAATGGCCTCAATCTATATCCTATTTTCATACTCTGCCCAACAGGTATACTTGTATACTTATACTGTAATGTATGCAACAGCGTTTAAAACAGTTGTTTCACATTGTTATTATTCTTGTATTTGTTAGTCACTTTATACAAAAACGAAACGTTTCAAAGTGACTTAGCAAAATAAAATACAAACAGATGAAATTAATTAAAAGCCAATAGATACAAACAATACAAAATTCCTAAAATGCTCATTCAGCAACACAATAAGAAGGGAAAGTCCTATCCCACCCCACGAAAAGATGAGCACCAAAGTAGAGGGTAACTTAACCACCAAAAGCCTGGATAAATAAAAATGACTCAGCCTGATGGCTAAAAACTGACAATGATGGTGCCAGACATGTTTTCCTGGGGACAGCATTCCACATATGGGGAACCACAACTGAAAAAAATTGTTCTCCTATAGCCACGCTCCACACATGCCTCAGACTAGGCACATAGAGAAGGGTCTCTAACGAAGGCTGCAGGGCCTGGGCTGCTTCATATGGGGAGAAACGGTCCTTGAGGTAGTGGGGTCCTGAGCTGCATTCACTATTGGTCAATACCAGCGCTGTGAATTGAACCTGGAAACTAATCAGTAGCTAGTGCAGTTGGGCCAGAATCAGTGTAATATGCACAGATCTTCTGGTCCCAGTTAGTAATCTGAATTCTGCACTAGTTGCAGTTTCTGAACTGTCTTCAGAGACAGCAATGTATAATGCATTTCAGTATCGAACCTAGAGGTTACCAGAGCATAGACAACTGAAATTGGGCTATCCCTAACCAGATAGGTTGCAGCTGGGCCATCAGCCGAAGTTGGTGGAAGGCCCCACTGAGGCCACTTGTACCTCCAGTGAAAGCAATGGATCCAGAAGTCTCCACAAGCTGTGCACCTGCTCCTTTAGAGGGAGTTCAACCCCTTCTAGAATAAGTTGAATGCCCACCCATCTGTTCTAGGGAATTATCCCTAGTGCCTCAGTTTTATCTGGATTGGGCTTCAGTTTATTGGTTCTCATCCAGCCCATGACTGAAGGCGGAGCCCAGTCCAGCATATCCACTGCCACATCTGCAGCAGCTTGGGTGGGTGAAGGAAATTTGACACTTCTACTCATATCAGCCAAAGTCCTGCATGCCTTCAGACCAGGGAATACCTGCCTCTATACCATCGTGCCAATGCAGTAATATCAACCTTCCAGATGCCCCTGCCTTCTGAGGCGAGGCAGGAAGTAACTGGAGAGACATTCTATGGAAATCTCTCCCTGTGGAGGCTTGCCTGGCACCTACCTTATTTATCTTTTTGGCAACAGAAGAAATACTTTTTGTTCCCCCTTGTTTTTAACTGTCAACCTGTGTGATTATTTTAACAGCTGGAATGTTTACTGTTCATAATAAATAGGTTCTTATTGTTATTTTAGTGTTTCCACTGGCTTTTATTATTGTGAGCCACCCTGGGAATGTTTATATTGGAGGGCAACATAGGAAGGATGGAAGCAAAGAAGGAAGGAATCAGGCCTTCTCTTTTTCAAACAGATTTTTCTTTTTACACAAGAGAAAAAAAGACACACAAAAGGGAAGGAAATGTGAAATATGCATGTACACACTATGGCCATGTTGGAATGTAATGCTAAGCAAAACCATGGCTTTGCTCGCTTCCAGGGAGATGATTGCAACCCCTTTGCTCCTTCCTGGTCCTTTTAGCTCAATGCAGCATAGCAGCTAAATGTTTGGCTTAGTGTGATATCTGAACCTGAGATCGGGATTAAGCTCTCTCCTCCTTAACTATGACCTGAAGCCAAGGTTTGTTCTCGGAATGTGGGTGCCAGCAGGCTCACATCAACTATCAGTTCCTGCTGATCTGCATTGGCTAAGTTGCTGTGGTGTCAGAGAAGTTTAGAGGTCTGAGCTCCAGAGCACTGGGTTTAATTTTTTTTATTAAGCCAGTTAATTGATGGGTACATTCAGGGGTCACTAAGACGGTGACCATGGGCACACATAGGCCCACAATGGCCTTCCCTGGGACCCCCACGGTCTCCTCCCCAACCCCTCTCCTTGCTGAAACTAGGCCTGAAAGAAGCATTCTATTATATACAAAAGAACAGGTTGTGGTGTGTGCTTGATTGTGGTGTGTCTGTGACTAGACCAGTTGTTTCAGTTTGCAAATGTGGCTGCAAGCCCAAAAAGGTTGGTGGCCCATAATTAGAGTGAATTATCAACACAAAGGAACCAACACTCACAAAACAGCTGTTTGCTGTTGGTTTGGAAAAGGTTCAGGAAAGATTGTAAGTATGAACTGAAAATAAGCAAGTTAAAGATAAACCTGCTTGTGGATTTTCACACGCATCATCTTGTATATTATTACTACATTCTTCCAATCATATTAGTCTAGATATAATTTTGGATGTCAAAATTAGTAAAGCAAAGATAAGTGACACTGAAAAAAATATCCAAAGAGCATTTAGAAAATATATAATATTGCAGTCACTTGAGAAAATTATTAATAATCCTATGAAGTAATGAGAGAATTACCTGTGAACTGCCCATCCACAGATATTGTTCCTAAAGCTTGATTTCTTACAGCAATTATATGGTGCCAACTGTTATCATTATACTGTCTTCCACCATCTTTATCTGGCGTCAGTGCAACAGCAGATCCCTTTTAAAAGATATTTAAACATTTAATAAAAAGGTACCAACCTAGGCCTCTGAATCATATTATAGCAGCTTTGAAATACACAGTTAACTTCATTTCAAACTGCAATTAGAATATTCTACAGTATATAAAGATTTCTTTTCATTCTGAAACAGGACAGAACCATTCACAATTAAACTTTTCAACTTTGCATACAATTCAGTGGTGAATTGTCATTATATACATCATTACATCTTCATTCAATAACATCAGTGCAATGCAAGGGTCAGTTTCTCACTTATCTGACAGAAAATGGTTCCAGACAAAAATGAACCATAAGTAAACAGTTGGTACAGTGACCAGGTGGACAGTGAGGCCAGTAGTTGATGGTGGCGATCCTCCCACAGTCTGGCTATTTCTGGGTTTGTCCTTGTGCCAGGAATCCCACTGGTGATGACCAGAGTGTCAGGGCTTGGACACAGGCAGCAGTCTACTAGGAGTACCAATGGCTACTAGACATGATGCCTATGTTCTATCTCCACTGTTGCAGGCAGTATGCCTCTGAATACCAGTTGCTGGGAAAGACATGTGGGAGAGTGCAGTTGTATTCATGTCCTGCTTGCAGGATTCCCATTGTTTTTAGAGTGTTTTTAAATATAATTGGATTTTTGGAGTGTTTTTAACTGTTTTTATAATGTTTTCCTTTTTGTTGTTAAACTGCTTTGTTGATGTGTTTGCTGCCCTGGGCTTCTTCGAGACGAAGGGTGGGATAAATTCAATTAATCCTCATCATCACCATCATCATCTAGTTGGCCACCATGAGAACCAGATGCTGAGCTCTATGGGCCTTTGCTCTGATTCAGCATGCTAGTCTGAGGTGAGCTGGGAATCAGGAGCCACAGGACAAAGACAGCAGTCAAGACAGAAGAACAACTTAATACCAAAGGACAAACTATGAGGTAGGATCAAGAAGCAAGCCAGAAGTCAGGACCAAAGGACAACCTAGAAGGCAGTTGGAAGTCAGGACTAAAGGACAATTAAAGGATACAGGAACTTGTCAGAGTTCAGGAAGACCTTATTACTTTGGAAAGGTTTAACTGGAGCAGGAAGCCCCAGTGGTGCCTGGTGCCTCCATGTCACTGGGGCAGTGGAATCCACGCTGGGTTTTAGTCTGAATGTTCAAGGAGCTGTCCAAGGTGCAAGGAGCTGAGTCCACTGCCCCATGGACATGGAACCACCAACCACCACAAGGAAGCCATTTTATAGTCCTTTCTGTTCAGGGCAATACAATAGAATTAACTAAACTGACTATTATTATTTCTTTTCATTCAATGTATATCCTACCCTTCCTCCCGAAGCAGCATAGGGGCATTGCTGCAAAAATGCTTACCACATGGGTCAACTGCACATGGATCCAAATGCTCCCAGTTCAAGCAAAAGCAGTTCATCACACAGAAATACTTTTTATATCTAGTGAGGAAGCCACAAACCCTCTTCTTTTTAAAATCAGATATAAACCTACATACCATCATTTACACATTTTTATTTTATTTTGAAATTTAACCCCCCACCATACACTTACATGCACAAACAAAACAGAGCCACCAGGGCTTACCAAGGCCACAATCACACTACATTCATTCCACTATTATTCCACTTTAAATGGTCATGCTTCCCCCAAAGAATTCTAGGAAGTATAGTTTGTGAGGGGTGCTGTTTAATAGGTGTCCCAGAGTGGTTTAATAGCCAGTCCCTCTTCCCAGACAACTCTGAGAACTGTAGCTTTATGAAGGCAATAGGGGCCTCCTAACAACTCTCAATATCCTTAATAAACTACCCTTGGTAGAATAGCGGAATAAATGTATGGTGTGAATGTGGCTCAAATGTCTCATCTAATATATTTAAACTAGAACATTTATGAACACGTTGTTCTTGATGTTCCTGTTGCATTTTTAAATGTTTTACCCATTTGGAAGGCTTTAGTTGAAAAGTGGGACATAAATCTACTAAATTAAGAATGTCAATACCCTGTGCATATGTATCAGAATATTTTTTAAGCCTTCATATATTACAGGAGAGGTGACCATTCAAAAGTACATTTGTAATACCACAGTAAGGTTTTCCTGGGCTATTATTCAGAAGCTTTAGATGATGTGAAACATTATATAGCAATCTAACAGAGCTGAGTCACCAGGACTATATGTATCAGGGGTCCAAAATCTATTCTGGCTTCCTATTAGCTTCTGGGCACAATTCAAGTGTTGTGGGTTTTGACCTTTTCAACACACTAAATCGCTTGTGTCTAATTTACTTATCATAATTCTCTTCTCTATATTCAATTGCCAGACTTATTCACCTGTCTCCAAAACTGTTATCCTTTAGGCACCAGATTAAAAGTGTGCTGTTCTCCTAAGCCTTTGATAGCAAATAAGGTGGGCCTTCCTTTTCCTATTTTAATTACTGTTTATCGCTACACTTCTATTTGTAAACAGTTTTAGGTTGCTTTTTTAAAAAAATGTGAAACTCTGAATTGTTTTAAAAATCAAATGTAAGCCACCTTAAGACCTATTCAGTGTAAAGCCTGGTTAAGGATAAGAGGAGGAGGAAGTGTTTGTGTCATTATAGCACCACAGATGTGTATGGTGAAGTATAATAAAAACCACAATGTCTATGATCAACAAAGAAGCACTTCTCACATTTGTATCAAATTTGTTATGTCAAGACCAGCTTGGACACATAGAAAGGCATTGTGAGTTGCTACTTTTTTTAAAAAAAAAAGTCTATTTTACAGAGGTCTGCAGTCCAAACTGCTGTTGCACTGGGCTGAGGAGAGGGTTGGATTTGGTAGATGTCCCTCACCCAGCCCTGCAGCCTCCACCAACATCAAGCTCCTTGTTCTGCCTGCTGCATAAAGATCTGAAACTGAGTGTTCTGGGAACATGGAGGAGCTGAGCCACCTTGAGAGCCACTGGATCCCATGATGGTTCGACTACTATCAAGTAACATCATCGGGCCCAATTTGAGCTCTATTGCTGTGCTAGTGCAGCAGTTTGTTTGACCCTCACTCCAGCTTTCATCCTAGCCAGTGTGAGCAGCAGGGCTGTGATGATGGCTCCACTGCTATGTTAAACCCTTCTGCTCCCTGGTTGAGGTTTGGATTGCAGCCTGAACCAGAAGAACCACCCACAATGAATGTCATCCACCTAAGTCATACTCATAGTAGACCAACTTAACTCATGACCAACTGAAGTCCATTGACATCAGTGGACCTGCTCAGCGTATGACTTAGTTGGGTAGTACCCACTGAGGCTAGGAGTAAAAGATCTGCTTAGACAGCTCACAGAGAGCTTTTTTCTTGCTCTGCAGAATTTTTCACTTTTATCTTTGAATGGCTAACCTCTATATCATATTGTAAACTGAATATGAAATTCTTTTTTATTTCAAAAGCAGTTTGCCTTTGAGCATGGGATGTTGCTGTTTAAGAAATGTTCGTTTGAGCTCATGGAACTAATTTCACAGTTCTTTGGATCCTAGTCTGAACCAGAGCTTGGAAAAGTTACTTTTTTTGAACTACAACTCTCATCAGCCCAATCCAGTGGCCATGCTGGCTGGGGCTGATGGGAGTTGTAGTTCAAAAAATGTAACTTTTCCAAACTCTGTTCTGAACCACTTTCATTTTACTTTCCAAGCACCATGTTCTAATGTATTTAAAGGCAAGGCTTGGATGCTAAGCTGCTCCTCTATTCTCAGTAGAAGAGGAGGTGATATCTGGCAACTCCCCTTCCATCTGCATCCCCAACACCTATTCCTACACCATTCCCCAGTACCCATGAGCAGATTTTAGGGGGGCTAGGGGCACCAGAGTGAAGGGAAGGAGAAATGCCTATTCTGTGAACACAGACTCTGTTCTAACCACAGAAAGAGAGCTAGGATCCAGGCCATTATATATAATGATTGAGTCAATTTTGTAGCACGCAGCTTTAGTTTTTTAGTACATTTAAATGAAATTTTTCCCTTTTATCCTTGTACTATTATAATGTTTTGCTTTTCCATGTGCTCAGATGTCAATGAAAAAGCATAAATACTTCTCTTCCCCAAACAATGTCTACACATGTGGAGTTCTTGTTTCCCTACCACCTCCACCACCACCACTACCACTAGGCAGGGGTTCACTGCCTAGTACTGATCCGCTTGTATTCAGATAGTCCATCATTCCATTCCGATCTGCTCTTTTTTTGTTCCCACTTGCTTTGATGCTTGCCAATTTGATCTGCTGGGGGAGGGGGTTTAGTTGCAAAAAAACTTGTGTAATTTTTAATGTAAATGCCTATGTAAGTGATCACAGTGTTCCATGTGGTTTATTTTTCCTATTTATCACACCTACACACTGTTATGGAAGCATCGACTTAGATGAAATTATGACAATAATTACATAAAATATGGAAAACTTTTTAAAAAAAATCTGTGCCGATTACAGCCACGACCCACTGCAAAAAATCCATGCCGATTACAGCTGCAGCCTGCTGCAAGGAATCAGTGCCGGTCTGAAAAGGTAGCAGGCTGTCGAATTCAGTCAGAATCTGATACTAAATCGAAGTTAGCAGATATTCTCCCCCATCCCTAACCACCGCCACTCCCTCCAAAAAAATATTCAAACTGATGCACATTGTAGTGGAAAGGACATAACATGTATGTTTACTTGTTGTAAGGGGAAATGAGATTTGAATGTATAGTGGAATGTGCTTCCCACTGAAATGCAGTGCTGGTGAGATATGCACGTAGATACACATTTCAGCTTGCCTTCTGATGTGCATTCAGGCTCTGTTTATTTCTCCCCCTGGCGAGTTTGTGCAACAGTTTGCACATTCATCTGCTGATTATTTTTCTCCCTCTGGCGAAAAGTAAACCAGACAGAATTGAACATAAGGAAAGTCCAGGTAATTGCTCGTACCAGTGAAACAATATCTGTGTTGGAAATCTGTCAGATTACCACATCATTTCTACTTTTCAGTGGATCAATATTAAAATTCCGCTTTATTTCACCCAAAGTTCCTTTTCCAGCTTGAAATACAGGAATGTAAGAGGGGAAGGGAGAGGCATGAGTGGGTCCTAATTCTGCATCCAAAGACAGAAAAATCAATACCATTTTTGACATTAATTGCATCTTTTTTCAAACACTCTGCAGATTATTTATGGAAAGCTGTTTATAGCACAAAGCCTAGCAGCTTCAGGAAGAGGATATTGTCAAAACTGGATGTAGAATCTGTATTTGGATAAAGGATGGCCATCTTGGAATAATTAGTCCAGTCCTAAAAACAGCACTCACACACCAAAGCAAACAAGCATACGATAACATTTGAAAGTGGCAGCATTTTTTGTACGTTAGAAGTGCATACAAAACTAAATCTCTCTATAATCATAATTTTCTTCATTTGTATTAAAATAAATGTCTCTAAACACATACATAAGTGTAACCTATTACACAATAGTCATGATTTTAGTGATCTCAGTGACTAATGACCTGGTAAATCAACTCTGTAAATTTTAGATTTTTAGGAAGCAGAACAGAAGTAAGCATAATACTAAAAACAAAAGAAAAATAACAGTGCCAGCACTAATGCATTAATTCTAGAATGAATGTGTGTGTTACATGGCGTTCTTATTAATTAGCATTTGTTCTTTATGAAGGAGTGTGTAATAAAATATATTATCTGGAAAGATATCCAAATTAAGATTCATGTTATGTACAGTTTTGTGAAAAACCAAAACTGTAACAAGCAACTCAACATGGCTAACAGTAGTCAAAGTTAGAATAGTACATAAGTACTAATAGCAGATCCAGTGCATGCTGTCCTATCAAGGATATTTTCAGCAGCCATCAGCAATCACATAGCTGTGTCCAGCGCCGCTTGTCCGCAAAGCCTGGCTGGGCGGCGCTTACTTGCGGCTAGTTGATGAAGCCGCAGCTGCCATTTTGAAGATGGGCAGTGTCTCACATCGCACACAATACGTGCGCACAACATTCTGCGTGAAGGGGCAGAGCGAAAAGAGGCTATCTAAGCCTGCGCTGCCCCTCGTTCCTCCTCTTTGCCTTCGAGACCCCCACCCCGCCCTCCCTCTTTTATTGATGTGATCATTGTCGCTTTGGGGCTCAGTAGGAATTTTTATCCTGCCCACCCTAGTTGGCGGGCAGGTTTTTCTTTTGCCTGCTCCACACTATAAGAGAAGAAGGGAATCGGGTTAGGGGGAGTCGCAATTAATAGGTGAATCTGGCTAATTTGGCTAATCTGATAAACTAAAAGGAATACCCCGAACGGGGACAAGTTGAGTTTTGGATGTGGTAAGGTGCGGGAAGGGAATTAGGTAAAGATCAGCTAGGTGGCCCTCTTAGGCACCTTTGGAGGTGATTGGTAGTTCTGGAGGCCTGTCTCTCAGGGTTTTACGGCCCAAGGGCAGGATATGGGTTGCTTTTGGGGGCAACTTACCTCATCCACCCGAGGGTTGTGCGGCCCCGGGGGGTGGTGATGCGGGAAGGCCCCCTACTCACCTACAAGGTGTGGCCAGGGCAAGGGGTAAGCAAAAAGGGGGGCATGCCCTTTGCCCCAGCAGGGGCTGGTCATCCAAGAGCTGTGGGGCAAGCTGCTTGCCTAAGGTTTAGTCCCACACCTAGGTTTACCCTCTGCAGGTCACTTTAATGGGTTTTGTTATATTTTAATAAAGTGGCCCTTTGTTTCAAACATAACTGCTGTTGTCTGTGCTTTATTTCACACATCGGCCACAAGTAAATCAGACCTGTTTCTAAAGTTTATTCACATTTGTCTGTATAGTAGGGATATCCTGGACCAAGATGCCTACATTTTAGTCTAAAACTGCAAGAAGAATGCTATATTAACTAAATATAATTAATTTTTTATTTTAGATGTGTGTTTTTCTTTTTAAATAGAAAATGATGCTACCTAAAAGCTGTATTCACTAGTGTAATAACCTTTTATTCTCTTAGCACTTCTTGTAATCGCTACATTACTTGAGATAAAATCCTAACATTTTCAAAAGATAGGTATATTTTTAAAATGAGTAAATATATAGCAATGTATTAATCAGAATCATCACTTTTCGTAAGTCGGACATCATCTTGGTAATACTAGAAGTTCTCTGTCCCATGATAATGCATTTTACAGGCCAGCACACTTTCTGTTTCATACACTGTTTTTTATTGTCTTCCACCCTATTTCAACATTTTAATATTTTACAAACACACATTTCATTATCGTAGTTTAATAATTAAAACCAGAACTGGTGTCATGCCCAATTAATGTGCCCTGGTAGCATGCCCATTAGTTTTTCCATTAGTGAATTCAACAATACTAATGGGATTACTAGCATGGGATGCTAATTGGGCGTGACATAAGAAACTGGCTTACTTCTTAGCATACCCTTGCTAATGATGAAATTAATGAGCATTTTATTAAATGCTGTCTCATCAAAGTGTACTTAGCGTTAAAATTGTTACAAACGATGCTGCATGCCAAAGATCAGGTGTCTACAAAAGTGATTCTTTATATGTTTTGGCAACAATTTGGAGCATTTTATTTTATTCATCGGAAATCACATTTGTAGTAACACAATTTCAATATGTTAAGCTACATAACTACATATGCCAGCCAGAGTATAAAGTTGGAGAGAATCACTCTTCAGATACGAGATGCATTCCTCTGAATGCTTCTGTAACATGTTAAAAACTGAACTACAATCCACAATCCATTTACAGCACTGTCAGCTTTAATAGGAACTACTTTGGAGTAAAAGAATTTAAACTATAAAAGTCACATTTAAATATTCTGAGTTAAGCAAGATTTGGACAAGAATAGCCATTATTATTATAAAAACCTATCAAAACACATAATTTCTTTCCAGGAGAAAGCCCCTGCATTCTTCTGCCAGTTATGTGCAGATGGAAAGGGAATTGCACTTATAAAAAACAACAACACATGCTGTGTTTATCCAGATCCTTCTATAGTTTCCCCTTCCTAAAGTCTATTTTTGGACTAGTGGGGGATTAAAAAACTCAACTACTGAGAAGATGGGTGATCAACAAATGTGTTTGTAGCAAGAGTAAGCAAGATATGTCTGTTGGTATAACTTATCTTCCCTGATCTTGCCACAAATGCATTTGTTGATCACCCATCTTCTCCGTAGTTGACATGTTTAATCCCTTCTGTTGGGAAGGCTTTATTCTCATTTCATTTTCTGTGGGGACAGGCATGTGAAAGTGTTCTGCCTCTAGAAGCTGATATGAAGTTCTGAGGCAAATCAAAGAACTGCATGCAAAATGCAGTTGAACAGTCAGATTTATTCACCCTAAGTATTCACAGCACAACAAAAGATCCAAGGGAGTCCAGAATGTGTATAGCTCTACCACCATGGCCCCAAATTAGGGATAGGGGAGAAATTCAATTCAGTTTGCATTTAAAGCCAAATTTATCAAATGCACACTTTCTGAAACAATATGAAAACCAAAACAAAGCCATCCTTTGAAAGTCACACTTATCTGAATTCTACAGTGCAGTTCTCCAACCAAATAATATTTACAAAAATGCAAATATTATGGGAAAGTGTTCATATAAATGAATATTTTAGTGAAACTAACATAGAAAATGATATTAGGAGCAAATGCTTGCTAAATGTGTGCATTAGTTAAAACTGTATAGGAAAAATGTGTTTATTAAGAGAAATTCACACTAAAACGCTGAAGAATTTTCATGAGAGTTTTTTTTAAATGCAAATTGCTGCAGAAATGTAGCATGGAGAGAGGGGATAGGGCTTGGGAGGTAGTAGGAACTAGGGAGAGTCCCAAAGGCCCAGATAAAGAGCTGTTGAGGGCCTCATTGAGCATCCAGGCCTGAGGTTCCACACCCCTGTACTATTGGTTGCATAGGGGAATGGCAGGCTGCTCTAGGACCTGGAGAACCTAACATCCATATGGTCATTGCTCTTGACTCCCAGGCTGGTTAAGCAAAGAGGCCTGGACTGAGCACACTGCCAACATGTGACAGCAGCAGGTTCAGTTCAGGGTCCAGCAGATCCTCCCCCCCCCTCCTGTGTCAGGAAAATCACTGGCAGTAGCTTCTGCCCACCATTTGAGCAGGCACATTGGGATGCTCCTTGCCGGCAGGCCTCTTCTACTGATGGTGGAGCTCCCCTGCCAGTGGAGGCCAGCAGAGTCAGTAGAGCTGATTAGGGATTTTTATATCTAATATATTTAAAATCTATGTTGTTCTCATTTCTTTTTACATTCCTTCTTAGGGTGTCTATATTTTGCCAAAATTATAGGTTTATTTGAATTAACGTGTACGCCCTTTAATACCTATTAAAGGTGTCTAGTGCAGCCCATCTGTATTTTTTCATAATAATCAGCTTTTTTTTATTCCATTAGATAATTTGATTATTTTAAAAGGAATATTGCCAGTTTTGTATAGCTTGAAGTTATATTATTGAAATTCTGTTTGCATCTACAAAGATTTTGTGTTATACATTCTTATATATTTCATGGAAGCCAGCCAATTTTAGTGCAGAAATATAACTCAGTTTGACTTCATATTAGGGTTGCCAGGCTCAGGGCCTGAGAATGATTCTGTATCTTTAAGAGAAGAGAAAATTCACCCAAGTGCAGGTTTTCTTGCAACGCTGTAATGAGAAAAACCTAAATTCTCCCTTCCCCTTGCACAACTTTTAAAGATACAGAATACCTCCTGGAGGCTGGTCCTGGCAACCAAGAGGTCTTCTGTATCTTTAAAAGTTGTGCAGGGGGGAGGGAGAATTTCACCTTGTGGTTTTTCCCATTACAGTGTTGCAAGAAAACCTGTACTTTGTTGAATTTTCTCTTCTCTTAAAGATACAGAATCATTCCCAGGCCCTGAGCCTGGCAACCTTGTAACCTATCAGTAACTCAGTGCCAGAGGAACCGTAGGGTTTTCAGCTTCTGTCCCCTAACAAACACTGCTACATTCAGTTCAAATGAACCTATTAACCCCTTCATTAATAAGCAGAAAAAAAACAAAATATAATATAATTAAAGTGCATAATATCTTTGAGATTGGCAACAAGGATATTTTTCACTACTTTACTATACCTGTGGGTCAAAAAGAAAGTAAGGACGACCCCTTTGCAACTGAAGTGCAATATATTCCTCTTGATTGCCAGGTGACACAGAGAAAAGAATCAGACCATCAGGTTCCGTAGTTTTAAAACTCACTTTAATACCTGTTTTAAAATATAAGGAGATAAATATCTCTTGTGAGAAACAAAGGCTGGAACTATGATCTTTGAGGACGGGGTGGGGTGGGGAAATACAACAGACATTGTCATTATGTGCAATTCAGGCACATTATACAATTTACATGAGTTCTAAAAATGCTGAAAGAATCATATACACAGGCCCTGCTCGTGTTACTTTTTCTTCAGAATTTTACCTCAGGAAAGACCATGTGCAATTGCCCATATGCTCCTTCTTCTTTCCTATCACTACTTAGTCTTTTAGGAGTCGTTAATCTAGTGCTGTGTCAAACCCCATCCCCTATTTTCATGAAAGTCTGTACTCTCCATGAAAGAGGCACCTCTTCTGGGGAGAGTGGGAGAACGTCCAAGAAATTCCATGTGGAGGGGTTGTACTTAGAACTGGGGCTCTTTGTACATAGGCTTACACCCTGACAGCGCTTCCTAAAATGACCCACACTGTGTTTTAGTGACATGGAGAAGAAAAATGTTTGTGGTATTTTCTACCTCAGGGACTAAAATAAGTTGACAGGCTTTGGGTACAAGGGGTGCCCCAGTCATCAAAATTCTTGGGCCACCCCTGTCTACCATTATGGTTTCTAGGCAGGGAAAAAAATGTACTGAGGACAGTAAGCATGTGATGAGGTTTATATTAGCACAATTTTGGCACTTCTGTGTTGAACAGTAGATTTGAGGGATTCCACAGTTTTTGACAAGAATAGTTATGTTTAACAGTATGTTCTTATTTCATATCTACTCATACCCATGTCCTTGTGGTTCCTTGTTAGCACACTTAACATAGAACAGGCTAATTTATTGGGTTTTACCCAGCTGTAACAAATGAATCAACTTTTTCATATTCATTTTTCCCTTCCTTTGCCAGGCAGAAAATAATAAGTAATGGAAGCTCTTCGTGTGGACAGAAATTATTATGAAAAATTAAAGAATCATAACTACAAGTATTCTTATTACACAAGGGTACTAATTACCTCATGCCATAAGCAATATCTTTTGACCCACATACTATAATCATGCCACAGGTTGTCACCCAGTGCATCACAATGTACTCACAAATATTAAGACATTCCGATAATGAACATCAATCATGCTATTAAAATAGAGCCAAGCAACAATTGACTTCGAATAAACATAACAGGGAATACAATCAAAATCTCTATTAATGTTCCAGTGACATTTCAGAGGGCTGGAGAAGGCAGAAAGAAAAAGGGAAACGGGAGGGAAAAGCAGAGGCATTTGTCCTCAGAGTGATGTCATGCTTACTAAATTCTCAGTTATTGCTTTACTTATATGTACCTTTTCTAAATTCTAACTGCTACTAAAGTACTGAAGGCAGATTTTAAAAGTACATAGACGCTGCTTCAACAGTTCTGTAAATTATACCTACAAGCCTGACAGCAGTTGTACTAGCATGTTTGATTATAACACTGGTGTGACATCACTGTGATCACAGAACAACATTAAGTTTTGAGCCACTGGTCTATGGAATGCTACTGAAGTTTTACATTAGCAAACACGTGATCAGCATTTGAAAACAAAATATTCAGAAGAGACCTGCATACATAGTTCTGCCACCCTCTGTTGTGTGGGGTAAGGCTGTCGGGGGACAGGGCATTCTCTGTGACAGCCCTGAAACTGTATAATTAAGAACATAAGAGCCATTGTACATCAGGATGAAAGCCCATCTACTCCAGGGCCCTGTTCTCACAGTGGCCAACCCGATACCCATGGGAAGCCTGAAAGCAGAATCTGAGTGCAATAGCACTCTTTTCCTCCTGCAATTCCCAGCAACTAGTGATGAAGACAGTATGTTTTTGAATAGTAGCCATTAATTGTATAGTTTTTGCCACATCCTGAAGATGTACCTCTTCACTTTAGCCTTTGGCAATTAAAGTGTTTTGTTTTCTGGAACCCACATCTGGCCTTATGGGTTTCACTTCTTTTTATAATTGTAATCATCTTAACTTGTTTTAAACCTGTATATTATATTGTTGTAACACCCCTCCCCCTCAGGACCTTATGGAGGAGTTAATAAATCTTATTTATCTTATGTGAGCAATCACATTTACAAATAAATAAATAAATCTAAAAGAAAATATTTGGTTAAGAAGCATGGTTCCTGCTTTCTACCCACTTCTTCTTGACCTAAAGAAGTTAGACTTTTCACAAAGGTACCACAGCATGCCAAGGTTCTCTCTTCCAAAGACAGCTGCCCTGTAAAGGCTATTCAGAACACACACACACGCTTAATGGATCACATTGCAATGAGTGAGGCACAAGAATATGAACCTTCTTCCTTCATTATTTAGTTACTTTATTTATTTATTTATTAAATGTATATCCTGCCCTTCCTCCTAGAAGGAGCTTGGGACAGCAAATACAAACACTAAAAACACTCTAAAGCATCTTAAAAACGAAATACTGTAAAACACATTAAAACAAAACATCTTTAAAAACATCTAAAGAAGCTTTAAAAACATCTAAAAAAGTAATTCCACTATTGTCTTTTCTAGTGAATCATGTCTTCTCATTATGTGTCCAAAGTATGATAACCTCAGTTTCATCATTTTAGCTTCTAATGATAGTTCCGGTTTAATTTGTTCTAACACCCAATTATTTGTCTTTTTCACAGTCCATGGTATGCGTAACGCTCTCCTCCAACACCACATTTCAAATGAGTTGATCTTTCTCTTATACACTTTTTTCACTGTACAACTTTCACATCTATGGGGAATACCATGGTCTGAATGATCCTGCCTTTAGTGTTCAGATACACATCTTTGCATTTGAGGACCTTTTCTAGTTGTCTCATAGCTGCCCTACCCAGTCCTAGCCTTCTTCTGATTTCTTGACTATTGACTCAATTTCGTTTAATGACTTTGCCAAGATATTGATAATCGTTGACAAGTTCATCGTCCTCATTGTCAACTTTAAAGTTACATAAATCTTCTCTTGTCATTACTTTAGTCTTCTTGACGTTCAGCTGTAGTCCCGCTTTTGTGCTTTCCTCTTTCACTTTCATCAGCATTCATTTTAAATCATTACTGGTTTCTGCTAGTAGTATGGTATCGTCTGCATATCTTAAATTATTGATATTTCTTCCTCCAATTTTCACACCTCCATCTTGGTCCAATCTCGCTTTCCGTATGATATGTTCTGCGTGCAGATTAAATAAATAGGGTGATAAAATACACCCCTGTCTCACGCCCTTTCCAATGGGGAACCAATCAGTTTCTCCATATTCTGTTCTTACAGTAGCCTCTTGTCCACAGTATAGATTGCGCATCAGGACAATCATGCTGTGGCACCCCCATTTCTTTTAAAGCATTCCATAGTTTTTCATGATCTACACAATCAAAGGCTTTGCTGTAATCTATAAAGCACAGGGTGATTTTCTTCTGAAATTCCTTGGTCCGTTCCATTATCCAACATATGTCTGTGATATGATCTCTGGTGCCTCTTCCCTTTCTAAATCCAGCTTGGACAGCTGGCATTTCTCATATATGGTAAGAGCCTTTGTTGTAGAATCTTGGCCATTACTTTACTCGCATGGGATATTAAGGCAATAGTTTGATAATTACTGCATTCCCTGGGATCCCCTTTCTTTGGAACTGGGATGTATATTGAATGCTTCCAGTCTGTGGGCCATTGTTTAGTTATGTAAAAGGTATGTAACCTTGTTTTAATACATTTTAAAGTGTTCTGTTTTTAAGATGTTTTAGAGTGTTTTTAGTGTTTTTGTTTGCTGCCCTGGACTCCTAAAAGAAAGGGCAGGATATAAATTCAAGAATTAGATAAAAGTAAAATAAATAAATAAACCTTGCTTTTTACCCAGACACCCAATACATTCTGCAACACAACTTCCTTTAAGGAATAGTGAACAAGTGATTTTTCATGGAAGTTGATATTATTTATTTATTTATTTATATTCTGCCCTTCCTCCCAGAAGGAGCTCAAGGCAGCAAACAAAACACTAAAAACACTCTAAAACATGTTAAAATAGACTTTAAAACAGAACATCTTTAACAAAACATCTTTAAAAACATCTTGGTGTTTTTTTTTTTAAAGCTTTAAAAATATCTTAAAAAGCAATTCCAACACAGACACAGACTGGGATAAGGTCTCTACTTAAAAGGATTGTTGAAAGAGGAAGGTTTTCAGTAAGTGCCGAAAAGATAATACAGATGGTACCTGTCTAATATTTAAGGTGAGGGAATTCCAAAGGGTAGGTGCCACAACACTAAAGTTCCACTTACTAAGCTGTGCGGAACGGACCTCCTGATAAGATGGTATCTGCATGAGGCCCTCACCTGCAGAGCGTAGTGATTAACTGGGCATATAAGGGATGCGAGGGTCTTTCAGGTATCCTGGTCCCAAGCTGTATAGGGCTTTGTACACCAAAACCAAAATCTTGAACTTGGTCCGGTAGCTAATGGGCAGCCAGTGCACATAACTCTGTGCAGATAACTCTGCTAGTAATAGAATCAGGAACATTCCTAAAGTCCTTCACTTGGATTCAGAGAAGTGCCCTCAGAAGGGAGTTGGAAGCAGAGGACTTTCCTGCACATTTCTCCCCTAAGCCCCACCCCAACGTCTTTCCTAAGAGTTGGAAGAATGTACTGAATGGGGTGCACTGTGGGCATGGGGGGCAGGTGAGGGGGTTTGATGAAAATCACACAGAGGCAGCTTTCATTACCAGTATCTCTTTGTGGTATTTTCTTGAAGTGGTATCTGTGATTTTGGTAATTGTAACAATATCTCAAAGCAACCAAAATACTGGTGGTATGGATGGGTAGCTGACTGAAAGAATAAATAAAAGGTCAAAAGAATAATATCTTATACATTCAAACTTCCTGGATCAAGGAAATCGTCTTGATTAAGACTCAAGTACTTTCTGTTGTTAAAATGACAAATTTGGTACCTGTTCTTATTTTTTTTATTTTTTGCCACCCCATTATACCCACTACTGGTAAAACAAACAGGACATTTTAGCTTTAATCTTCTTACTACGTAACCCAAATAACTTCAGTCATGTTTGCATTAATGTTGCATTAATCATGTTGTTGCGTATTAATGAGTTTTCAGGCTATGCTAATTACTGTCATAGATTCTGCAGCAGCCCATTAAATATACAAATTACAGAATTAAAAAGCCAGAGCTCTTCATGATTAATCTTTAAATGGAGAAAAACTAATGATGTCTGTACAAAGTTTCTCTCTACTTTGGGCTGACTGAGTCCAATGAGCAATCAATTAGAGTATTTGAGGAATAAGAAACCTTTAAGATATCACAAAGGGGTTTGTTTTTTGCATAGTTATACAAAATAGACATTAGGGATAAAACCTTTTCAGTTTTTCTATTATACAAACATTTATAACATCTTCCAATTTTTAAGACTTTCTTAAGTGTCTACAGGCTTACATTCATTATTATGTACCCACTGGAAGCAGCTGCCTGCCTCTGTATGAATATACTAAATCAATCTTCTCTTTTTAGCAAGGACACCAGTCCTGTTGCTCTGTAGTTAAGAAGATTTACAGCAAACCTTGGTGAAAACAAAGGCGAGATAAGTTTAGAGTCATTTGATAAGATTTGATGTATTAGAAGCACTTTTCCCTCCTAGCTCCTGAATGATGTTTTGTTTAGGAAGAGAACAATGGCTAATGGTTAGGGATTGTAAATTAAGAGAGATGGATTCTGCACCAAGTTCTGCCACAGACACAGTGCAGAACATTAGTCAAGTCATTTAACTTCTCCTGGCCTAATTTTGTGGACCATCTGTAAAATGAAGGTTGCTACTCTACATGCATCTAATTTCCACTATATTATGAGGGGGGAAATAATGCCGTTAATTATCAACATTTTAATATTACATAAGTGTCATCCTAACTCAGATACAGCCAGTGTCCCTAAAATCAATATATATATATTTCCTTATCTCTGGAAATACCTAATGCCTGCCAATTGGACTGCATGCATAATCACAAGTACTTAGACTAATGTTCTGCATATCCAGTAATATTACCACACAGGAATACTTCACAACTAGGGGTGCCTGAGGATTTCATGTGTTCCATATTTTGGACCAAACATACATGATTTGCACTATCCAGTTCAATGCTCAGATTGCAATGCAGATATGCAGATTAGTTCACAGCTCTAGAAACATTTCCGCTGCATGGTCCAACTATTTATCATCTGCAAGGTAGCCTGAGGATACTCTCTCTTTCTCTCTCTTTTGATAGTCTCAGGCTGCTTTGGAGCATCTAGAAAGTGTATAAACTGTTGTGTGGGTTGAAACTATTTGTGAAAAACTGTCCCTTCATGGATAATTGCATAGAGAAAAGATGGCTGCGCTATGTACTGTTGCGCGCCTCCCCCAATCTCCGAGTGGTGAGATTTCAGGGGGGTCCCTGCGCCCATCCAGGGTTTGGTTTCCTTTGGGAAGAAGGTCAGCGAAGACTGCGGTGTCTTTATGAAATATGGTTTATTTATTTACACACATTTCAACCTGAGCTTAGGATGGAGGGGTTCAAGGCATCAGCAGTCTAATATCCAGCTTTTCCATCTAGGTGCAGGGGCATCCTATCGCCACGATGCAGGGAGCCAGCCTCTCCGCATGCCTGCAGCCCTAGTTCTGTCCCGAACACACACTACCAACTACAAACACACTTCTGCCCGCCCAGGAGTGGGGGGGAGAGACTCTCCTCCAGTAGAGTTTAAAATGACAAAAGGATCTTCCTAGCCCTTTCACCAGTTGCCAGGGCAATTAAACAGGCCCATTAACTACCTGGCCACTCTATTTGATTAACAAAGGAGATTCATCTGGCTAGCAGAGCCATCCTCCCAGGCATAGGATTCCAAATCAGAGGCTGGAAAGGTGACCCACAGAAATCATCCATTCCAGCCCCCCCATGCTCATAACACTACACCCTTCTCTGAAAGAGGTCTGTCCCAGACCTGCAAAAACAACAACAGAATAACAACTTTTCCTACAAAGAAATAACAGATACAGGTTAGCAAGACATTGCAATATACATCATTAAAAGCATAGTCATATTACAGTCTCATTTCCATACAAGTACAAAAACAGTCCATTCCCTTACAGCACCTTTTTCAATTAATTACTCTCTCTTTGGGCTTCCTCTTCTTTTTTTTTTTTGGAGCTCCCAGTCACAGTTCTGCTTCCAACAGCTTACCCAGTCCTCATAACTTGGCAGTTGCCTGAGTTCCTGACATGTTTAAGCATGCCCTCAACCACATGTACATTTACTGCTTGCTCCCCCAAACAGTTGTACATACACCCACAATCCAAGTCACAGAATAACAAATCCTAAACATTAAAATCTTATTACAAAAAAAACCTATCAGCATGATTCCTAAAAAACCATTAAACTGCTCATATCCCAACCAGCATGCAGAAAGGCACAAATCAACAGCATTACACAGTCCCATAAGCACAACCCCCACCCCGAAGCCATGCGGTTGCCAACATGGCCCTTTGTCTTGGGGCTTCATGGCATTCCCAGTCCAAGCTGATCCCTGCTGCTGCCTGCAGGGGGTTGGGACTCCTTTCCAGGAACAGATTTGTTTCCTCCCCAACACATGGCAGGCTGTAGCCATGTTCTTGCCACTCTCTGCTCTGGGAAAAGTCTTCAAGCCAGTCCACTTGGTCTCCTGCCCCAAATGCCAAATCAAAGTTCTGCCACAAGTCTTTATCCGGGGGGATCTTCTTAAAGATTAGCTGGCCTAGTCCACCCAGGCTGGCAGAAAGAAATCTTCTCTGTCCTCCCTCACAATCTCCAGTATGAAACATGGGCCCAAACAGAGGCAGGAAACCCTCCCAGTGTCTCTTACCCTCCAAACTCACTGGGTACTGGGTGCCTCTCACTGCTGGAATTCGCCCAAGGACTGCACCCATCATAGGAGCTGCATCCCACCCCACAAGACCATTATGGGGCACCCAAGGGACAAAGTCACTTGGGGATTTTATCTCACCCATCTCTCCAGGCGCTGGGAGCTTCTCTTGGACTTGAACTCCCTTCTCAGGTTTCTCCTGCTGCACCTTTTCTTTCACAGCCATTTCTCCAGGCGCTGGCAGCTCCTCTCCAGCCTCTAGTTCATCTTTGTCTGAAGCTTTTTCTTCCTCCTGCACTTTCTCTTCCACAGCTGGCACACAGGGAGCAGAGAAATCTATCAGCAGCATCTCTTCTCCAGCCTCTATTTTACTTTCTTCGAAGGCATCTTCCTCTTCTTTTTCCAGCCTGTCCTTCAAATCTTGGGGCTTCACTTCCAGCTCTCTGCTGTTTCCCCCCCCCCCCCGGCAGGCTCCTGGACAATCAAAACTTCTTCTTCCTCCACTACTGACTGCAACTCCTTACAGCCCACTCCCTCCAGCTGCCCATCCACTTTCTGGATCTCTTTAGCCACCTCCATCTGGGTGCTCTGCAGCTGGACTCCTGGGTCACCCTCGACCCCTTGTAGTGGCTGATCAGGCAGGGCTCTCACCTCCTCACATGGGGTCTCCTTTTTCTCTCCAAAGATGCTTTCATATATCTCTCCCATTCGTTTCCAATGCTCCTGCTGCTCCTGTTGCCTTTGCTGCTGGTCCTCCTGGCGTTCTTTCTGCCTTTGCTGCTGGTCCAGCTGGAACATCAATTTCATCTGTTCCAGGAGAAATGCTGTTCTCCCCTCCATCTTGACTCAGGCACACCTTGCTCCCAAGGCTTCTTCCAGGAAACTCAATCCCACTTCTCACACCAGTGTTGTGCGCCTCCCCCAATCTCCGAGTGGTGAGATTTCAGGGGGGTCCCTGCGCCCATCCAGGGTTTGGTTTCCTTTGAGAAGAAGGTCAGCGGAGACTGCGGTGTCTTTATGAAATATGGTTTATTTATTTACACACATTCCAACCTGAGCTTAGGATGGAGGGGTTCAAGGCATCAGCAGTCTAATATCCAGCTTTTCCATCTAGGTGCAGGGGCATCCTATCGCCACGATGCAGGGAGCCAGCCTCTCCACATGCCTGCAGCCCTAGTTCTGTCCCGAACACACACTACCAACTACAAACACACTTCTGCCCGCCCAGGAGTGGGGGGGAGAGACTCTCCTCCAGTAGAGTTTAAAATGACAAAAGGATCTTCCTAGCCCTTTCACCAGTTGCCAGGGCAATTAAACAGGCCCATTAACTACCTGGTCACTCTATTTGATTAACAAAGGAGATTCATCTGGCTAGCAGAGCCATCCTCCCAGGCATAGGATTCCAAATCGGAGGCTGGAAAGGTGACCCACAGAAATCATCCATTCCAGCCCCCCCATGCTCATAACAGTACCAATGAAGGCAGCCATCTTATTTCCATACAATGTCCTACTCCCAGGTAGTCCATGGGTGGCCTATAATGACGGCCACTGCCTGGAGTATTCTAAATGCGTATTGTGCCATATTTTCTATCTACTCCAAACAGCTTGAAACTGTAAAAGAGAAATAATTTTATTTATTGTTTAAAGACAGCCCTCAAACCACCTCATAAACTGGAAGGAAGGAAGAAAAAAATGTAAAGGTAACCATTGGGACCACTTCATGAACTTGTAAGTATATCCTGCCTGGATTAGGGCACTGCATTATATGAAGGGCCTCTAAAACTAAGCTAAAATTAGTTCAAAATGAAGTGGCTGCAGTTTTAACTGGCACTGCTTGATTAGATCATATCACTACTTATTCAGATTTGCTTCCAAGCCCAATTCAAAGTGCAGATGCTTACCTTTAAAAAATGACTTTAGGACTCACATACTTGAAGGAGTGCTTCCTCCCTTACCAGCCTGCTCATACATTAAGTTAGTTGACTAACAGTTGGTAGGATCACACAACTTGAGAAACCAATAGGGGCCTGGTCACCTCCTGCTACAAGCTTTATTTTTCAGACCATGCAACTTATCCTCCCCAACTTATATGGTATCTGACATCCAACCCATTTTTTAAATTATTATTATTATGGCCCAACTTCTGGCCCTTTGGTTCTTATATACTTAACCTGGTACCACCTACCAGACTAGGGTTGCCAGGTTCTTGGCCTGAGACTGATCCTGTATCTTTAGGAGAAGAGAAAATCAGCCAAGTGCAGGTGTTCTTGCAACGCTGTAATGAGATAAACCATAAGGTGGAATTCTTTCTTCCCCCTACACAACTTACCTTTAAAAGTAAGAATTCCACCTTGTGGTTTTTCTCATTACAGCGTTGCAAGAACATCTGCACTTGGCTGACTTTCTCTTCTCCTAAAGATACAGGATCGGTCTCAGGCCAAGAACCTGGCAACCCTATACCAGACCATCCTTTAGCTGCCCAATTTCCCTGCTTTTAAAGTTTGATAGAAATATCTGTGGGCTATGGGTACATTCTTAAACCGCAAGGTTTTTTGCTGATTGGTGAATTTCCCTGCTTTTTAATCCAGGAGGTAAGAAATGGGATTCTGTGCCAGCTTGCTGAGAATGGATTGATCATGTGCATGCTTATTGAGTTCAGTGGGATTTACTCCCCTGAAATCATGCTTAGGATAGGTGAAACTGACTGGTGGGGAGGCAGGGATGGCTCGAGTGGGCAGGGAAAGAGGAAGAAGGAAGATGGGAGGGAGGAGGAGGAGGGAGGGGAGGGAGGAGGAGGGGAGGGAGGGGAGGGGAGGGGAGGGAGGAGGAGGAGGGGAGGGAGGGGAGGGGAGAGGAGGGAGGGAGGGTGGAGGGGAGGAGGGGAGCAGGAAGGACAGGTTTGACCATTTGCATGTTTATTGAGTTCAGTGGGATTTACTCCGGTGCAATCATGCTTAGGATAGGTAAAACCGATCAGTGGGGAGGGAGGAATGGCTGCAGTTGGCAGGGAAAGATGAAGAAGGAAGGGGGGAGGGGGGAGGGGAAAGCCACGTCTGATCATTTGCATGCTTATTGAGTTCAATGGTATTTACTCCTATGTAATCCTGGTTAGGATAGGTAAAGCTGACCATGGAGGAGGAGCAGGTGGAGGGGAGAGGAGAGGGAAGGAGAAAGGCATGGGAGAGGGGAGTGGAAGGATGGGGAAGGGGAAGGGAGGATTGGAGGGGGAGGGGCAAAGGAAGGGGCAGGGGAGGGCAGGCTTGATCATTTGCATGCTTGAGTTCAATGGTATTTACTCCTGTGCAACCATGCTTAAGATAAGTAAAACTGACCATGGAGAGGAGGGGGAGGGGAGGGGATTGGAAGGGGATTGGAGGGAGAGGATAGGAGGGAGGAGGAGGGAGGGTGGGTTTGATCAGTTGCATACTTTTTGAGTTCAATGGGATTTATTTCTGTGCAATCATATTTGAAAATGGAAATGGACTGCGTTCAAGTCGATCCCAACTTATGGCGAACCTATGAATAGGATTTTCATGGTAAATGGTATTCAGTGGTGGTTTTACCACGCCTTCCTCTGAGGCTGAGAGGCAGTGCCTGGCCCAAGGTCACCCAGTGAGCTTCGTCGCTGTGTGGGGATTCGAACCCTGGTCTTCCAGGTAGTTCCACTGACCTGGGGGAGGCGCAGAGAGGGGAGGAGGGGGAGGGGAGCAGTTTGGGTGGGTGGGCACTGGGTAGAGGGGAAGCCCCTTTCCTTTCCAAAAGGAAAACATTGTGGACAGTATCATTGCTTTTCATGGTTTCCCCCACCTTTTTATTCTACAGCAGGTATATATAGCCTCCCACCCCAATTTAAACCAAAGCTGTCCTGGCCTCATCTGCTCCAGAACTTTATTTCACTTTGGACAGTCATGGCTTCTCCCAAAGAGTGCTGGGAAGTGTAGTTAGTGAAGGGTGCTGAGAGTTGCTAGGAGATGCCCTGTTCCCCTCACAGACCTTCAATCAGAGCAGACTATTAAACCACTCTGGCCACTGGAGCTCTCTCAGTGGAATAGGAGTCTCCTCTCAGCCCCCTTCACAAACTATGCTTCCCAGGATTCTCTGAGGGAAGCCATGACTGTCTCACATGAAATCAAAGTCTGGTGTGGGTGTGGCCCCCTGATTAGCCAAGCCAAGCAGCTGTGAGTCTGGCTTTTAAAACACAGACAGTCGGTTCTTCTGAGCATGCCCGACATTATCATTAAGTTCAATTCAAAATTTATTAAATTAATTAAAAATCAGCCAGGCACTTTTTTAACTTTTAAACTGCAGAAGATGAAGGTCAGAGTATGGGGCAAGGTCAGTAACAGGATTACAGGTACTCTGTGAACGTGGCTGATTTTTAATGAATTTCAACAAATTATGAGAACTGTGACAGAAAAAAGTCTAAAAGGGATCTGGGTTTTTTTCTCTCTCTTTAGACTTTGCACTCTCAATTCTTTCTGACTGTTTTGTGTATCGCCATGAAAATTTAGAGGGTTGTTAAGCATTTCGGAGTTCAGGACTATAAGTTTTGTAAGGTTTTGTTTTGAAATGAGCTTATGGGAAGCATCGGAATGGCATGGGG
Source organism: Rhineura floridana (assembly GCF_030035675.1). Lineage (NCBI taxonomy): Eukaryota > Metazoa > Chordata > Lepidosauria > Squamata > Rhineuridae > Rhineura > Rhineura floridana. The sequence continues at coordinate 171,430,759 of NC_084483.1, read as the reverse complement.
GGTATTTTCAATTTAACATTGCGGAATGTGAAAAATCCACACTGGCTATATTATACAGCCATTCTTGTGGCTATATAATTAGCTTTGAAAGACCATGACTAGAGCTGGGTAAAATACAAATACATCAAAATTAAAGTCAATGTAATGAGCTGAAACATGACAAATTTAGACAACAAGTACTCCAGCCAAGGCAGAATCTGGAGACGTAAGATTTGGAAGAGTCTATATAAAGTAGAAATTCTGCCACAAGTGAAGTTGCTTATTGATTAGGCTAAGCACATAGTAAATAAAAGATTAGGAGTGACCTGGGACAGATAATAAGCCAAAGTGAAAGTATAGAATCAAGAAGAGGGAAAACCAATGGGTGCTAGAATAATGTATTGAACTGGTTTCCAAATCTCCTCACCAGCTTGTAAATAAGTGGACCTATTGGTTTTGTCTTCCATCATTCTGCTGCATGGCATGGCCCTCCTCCTAATCAAAGAAGGTTTGGGGCTACAGGTTTAAGCAAAACTAAAGCTGAGAAAGTATTTGATCAGATTATAATAAGACAAAGCAAAAGGTTATCAAAAATTCAAGTAAGTAATCCAGTAGGAATTGCAATTCATGGCACAAATGCTAGAAGATCAAGATACATCTAGCCTAACCTAAACTTTCCAAGCAGAAAAACAAACTCAGCAACAAATCTGCCAAATGCTAATGATTCTACCAAGGAGGCAATAATTGAAAGTAAGAAATATACAATATTTCATCCAGTAGTGTTTGCAGTGCCATTTCCCCTAATTATTCTTGACACAGTGACCTTCTTCAGTGGAGACATAAAACAGTTGGCTTCATTCAGAACAAATAAACTCAGCAAAGTTTAGTATAGAAAACTATTTGGTGTGGGGACTATGAAAATCTCATTAAAAAAAGAAAAGAAAAGCCCTTCAAGTTTCTGATCACTTTCCTATCAAATGCAGATGCATATATGAGGGTTTTTTTTCTGACAATGAAGATTTGCTTACATAATTTACACATCCAAACTTTCTCAATAGTTATTGACCTTTTGCTTAGGCTGTTTTACTCTGCCCCACAAACTCACCAATTATATTCAAAGGACTGTAGCAGTAATTTCCCCTTTTCTTTTCTCTTTTCCAGTGAGAAAATATAAAAAGCAAAAAACCAGAAAAATTAGAGTGGATGTTGTATCTATAAGGCCAGCTTTTTCAAGATGGAGATTTCAAATGGAGTAAGTTTCTGTTAGGTGTTACAGGTATCAGATTACACACCTAAGATTTGACAACAAAGAATCAATGGCTGCTCCCTATTTTTTGATATAAAGGCTAGCTGTTTGTCATTCTGATACCACTTTCAACTGTGCAAAATACTGCATGGCATAACAGGTGTGAGAAAGAGGTTGAGAGAAACAGGGACAGCCTCTCTTTGTGGTTCTAGGATTCCTACTGCTTTTGAACATATCACTATTATTAGATACACCCTTAAAACAAACAGTCAATCTGTGAACATGACTTATTGTTATTACTAATGAAATTGTTTATTCACTGTCCTTTACAGTGCTCAAGATGGTGAACAGTGGCACAGAAAATAGAAAAATAAGAACAAACAAAACTAGCCAGCTGAACCATTTAATCCCTTCCAGAAGGCCAATAAAGAAAATAAATTGTGGATGTGCAAATTCATTCCATAACTTTGGGCAACTTTGTGTAAAGGCCCAGCTTCTCACTATGATAGTCCTCACAGTTGTTACTTGGAGCAGGGCATAAGGACAGTGCAAAGAAAGGTACTGTCTGAGATTTGTGAGGCCAGGCCTTGAAGGACTTTATAGTTATAGAGGAGTAACTTGAATTGAACATAGAAGCTTATGGGCAGCCAATGAAGCTGAAATGGGATTGACTAAATATGATTATGTTGTCCTGCATTCATAAACAGACATGTGGCATCATACTGCATTAGCTAAAGCTTTTGACAGAGCTTGGAAGTAACTAGTTACAAGTAACAAATTACTTGTAATTCATTACTTTTTTGAGTAACGAGTGGGTAATTCCTTTACATTTTGATTGTAATAGAACTAGGAGTAATTTTACTACTTTTGTGGAGTAATTGTAACGTTTCCAGAATTACTTTTGGGCATTACTTGGAGGGGGAAGCAGGGGAAGTCTTCTGCTCCTCTGATTTGTGGATGAAAACCATGTGCCTCAAACTGGGCTTCTGTGCAGTGTCGCACTTTCCTCATGCTCTGTGGATGGGTAGGAGGCGACGAGAGAGGAGGCGGAGAGTGAGACGGGGTGGAGTGGAGAAAACAATTATTTAAAAAAGCCATTAGTGGTGGTGAAGAATGGAATGGAGGGGGAAAGGATCCGAAGGTCAAGAACGTGGATAAAGGAGAAGGAGGCAGCAGCAGAATGGAGATAAAGAACTGTGGAGGTGAAAGAGTGTCTTTGTGTGTGTGTGTGTGTGTGTGTGTGTGTGTGAATACTGTGTTTGCACTTGGCACACAAAGTGGCCTCCACCACCCTCTCTGGCTACTGTGCTGCATTTGCAGTATTTTAACTTTTTTTTGCATCTTAGGGGAAAATGTTGGCTTGAGTGAGTGTCCCTTAGTTGGTGGCAGGGCAGGGTCTGTGAGGTGGTTAAGTGAGAGAGATTATGCTGGCTGGCTGAGTGGGGGGGTTGCACTTGGTTTGTCGTACAAAGATCTGAGTAGTGGCCTCAGCCTCCCTTCCCATCACCCTTACCAGCGGAGAGACCACCATTGCTATCTTATGAATAAAAATAATTATTCTACTACCTCTGTATGTGTTTGTTTATTTTTAATGTTGTTTTAGCTACTTAGATGTGCAGCAGCCAAGGCCAGCCCCTTGTAGGCGTTTTCTTAAAGTAACTGAAATGTAATTGTAGCGATTACTTTGGAGGAAAAGTAAAGTAATCAGTTACTTTCAGAGCAATTGTAATTGTAACGGTAATTACTACTTTTTTGTGCCATGTAACTGTAACTGTAATTTATTACTTTTTAAAATTAATCTTCCAAGCTCTGGTTTTGAGTTGTTTTAAAGGGCAGCCTCACATAGAGCATTATAGTTTGCTTAGAGCATGTGAATTCTACATACCCTTTAATACCATCTATGCTATTATTTACAAACAGTGTAGATTAATGTCAATGTTATCATAGTAAAAGGTTAAGAAAAATGAGAATCGAAACAAAACCATATTCCTGGCAACCAGCATGATTTTCAACCAGATTTACTTCAACATAAAGTTACCCATTTCAGGAGGGTTATTATTATATTTATTTATTAATTAAACTTATATACCGCCCGACTAGCAATAGCTCTCTGGGCGGTGAACATCAAAAAAATACAATAAAATTACACAATCTAATAGAACAAAGTATATAAAAACTGTACACTCTAAAATCAGATACAACAGTTTAAAATTAAGTCAACTTAAATTAAAATGCCTCAGAGAAGAGGAAGGTTTTAACTTGGCGCCAAAAAGATGATAATGTCGGCGCCAAGCGCACCTCCTCGGGGAGACTATTCCATAGTTCAGGGGCCACCACTGAGAAGGACCTAGATCTTGTCACCACTCTCCGGTCCTCCCTATGGGTCGGGACCCGGAGGAGGGCCTTCGTAGTAGATGGTAGTGTACGGGCCGGTGCATATCGGGAGAGGCGTTCCGACAGGTATCGTGGTCCCATGCCGTATAAGGCTTTATAGGTTAGTACCAACACTTTGAATCTGGCCCAGAAGCATATTGGAAGCCAGTGCAGGTGAGCCAGAACAGGTGTTATATGCTCTGACTGCTTGGTTCTTGTTAGCAGTCTGGCCGCCGCATTTTGCACTAGCTGTAGCTTCCGAACCGGTTAGATGTGTTAATTTATTGCAGCAAAGTCAGCAGACTCCTGTGGTACCATAAAGACTCAAGGTGATAGTGCTAGTCTTACTCAGAGCAGAGCCATTGAAGTTAATAGATATGACTAACTTAGGTTCTTTAATTTCAGTGGGTCCATTCTGAGTAGGACTTAGTTGAATACAACCCTAATAAATTTATTGCAGCCTTCATGGGCAATTTATTTAATTCAGAAATTAAAAACAAGAGAATATTGCTGCTAATAAAATAAAATAATAATATAATTTCATAATAAAGAAGGAGAGGATCTCAATGCTATACTACCTGTGTGCAGGTTCACTCTACAGTGGAGGCTGGTCAACTAGGGCACAGCCCTCCCAATGAGAATATTTTAACACACACCCCATCTCAAAGCTACACACTTTCTGTTTCACAAACATTTTATAATTTCTTGAACATACAGAAGTTTGTGAAGTCATTTCTGTCAATTTCCTGTTCTCTGGCCAATTAGCCAGAGCTGTGTAGATATGACAAAGTGATCCCTCCCTAGACTGCTTGCTAGTCAGCCCTACTAGGAAGTCTCCCACTCCATCTGTTATGAGGCTTATCCAGCCCAGCCAGTATACCAGATTGGAGTCAGGAAGGGGGCAGGCCTGCTTCAAGAACAGCCCTATGTGGTAGCCTTAGCATGGTTATGAACATGCTCAGAGCTGTTTTCCTGAAGGCCAGATCTCTTCATGGGTAACTAGAAAAGCAATAGGGAGTCTTTCCTACTTTGAGGTGCTTTTTTTGTTATTTAGTATTTTTGTGAGCTTGCCAGAGAAAGCGAGAGACAACAGGTAAGCAAGCAAACAAGCAAACAGTGAGTCTCTTTCTATAATAAACATCTTTTTTAACTTAACCATTTTGCATTTATTTTTGTGAACTTGGAGGAGAAATAGTGGATGGCTTGTGTATGTGTTGCAACAAACTCTGTGTTAACCATTTCCTTGCATTCACTCATTAAAAACTGTGGAACATGACAGGCTGGTCTAAGCAATTCCAGAGCATTTGTCATGGGCTCCATTCGTCATGGAGAACCTTTGGCAACATCGGGAGGATGAAGAGTGGTTACAGATGTCGCAGAGGGTGCTGGTGCAAATACAGGAGAAATGTTTCCAGAAATCTCTGGCGGCTCTGACTCTAGTGAGTCAATTGGTGCACACACCCACACACCCCTACATTTATGACAGAGAGAAAGGAATTCCCACTAGTACCCAGCCCAGACCTAGCTATTGAACAGATAAAACTTAATGAATAGCTTGGAGTCTTCCAGAGGGATTAAAGTGAAAGTAGTCCATCAGTCTCAGAAAATACTGAGGTCACATAGATTAGACAAGAAACAGCAGCAGCTAAAGGAAATGTTCTCCGATTCTAGGAAAAGCCCTCATCTCGCAGGAAAAGCAGGAAAGTACTACAGAATGCTCAGATAAGTAATGTGCCCATCTACCTCTCTTATATTTAGGATGGGTGAACAAGATTACATCATTGCAACAAATCTGCTGTTGCCTCCACATACCTAGTTTGTATCCTGAGAGAAGCCTAGCCAGATTATGAGAGATGACTAACCTGCTTCTGAGATATGTCTAGTCTGCTCCTGTTCTGTATCCTGAATCATGCTTACAATACCTGATGCTGCATTCCTGTACTGACTTCTCAAATAAAGCTTTGTGTAAAACCTAGTCACCAACTCCTGAGTCTGCTTCTCTGGTTGGCAGCCAGGACAGTATTTTCCAGAACATTTCCAGAAATGTTGTACGGATCTGCTTCCAACAAGTCCCTCCTTTAGCTTAAGTTCAGAATATGTTGAATGCAGGGGGAATCTCTAGCTTGCTTTTTAGTGAGTTTTGTCAGTAATTTCTAAAATGGAAAGTTTGGGCTCTGTCCCTGTCTGTATATGACTCCACATGCTTCTCCAAAACTGGAAGATATTCTTCCTAATCTCAGACATAACAGAGGCTGATTATGATTAGTCTGGTTTGATGTACTCTGCACATGAGCAGAGATTATTCACATTTTCAGGACTGAGCCATGCATTGCAAATATGTTCTGTTTTGCTCTGATGTGCCCTGGCTTAAATGAAACAATTTTTTGTCTATTGACTGGAATACTTTGTTCTTTTAATTTAGAGAAAAAAGTGCTTTGGATAATGAAAAATTAAAGTTAAATAGATTTTTTAGGCAAGAAAAACTGCATGCAACTGGAAGCAAGGTTTCCTCATATTTTAAAATGTTTTTGCGTGTGTGTTTAGTTTTTTGGCAATGGATGTGTAGGTGTAATCAGTACATGAATTCAAAAACTCATTTCATGTGGTATGACTTAATTTCTAAATAAGAGGCATGGAGTTGATCTTGTCCAAAAATCATTCTTGGCCTTCTTAGATGGAAGCTCTTTGATTGTCCATAGATGTGCAGAGAATTGATATATTTTTAGTGAGATAACAGAGGCACTTTACACATGTGTAATGGCACACTTTCCTAAATAAGGGAGGTACAAGTCCTATTGTGATGAAAACAGCACCAGGAACATCTCCAATTATACCACTTGAATATCATCCAGGGTTCAGAAATAAGGGAAGGGCGTATAATCTACAATCATGGAAAGCCCAAAATGTATTATTGCTTGATAGTCTTTTCCAATACTGATGGGACACCAGTATTCTTAGAAATGTTGAAAAATAAGCTAGGAAATACCCCATTCCCATGGTTATTAGGATGCCAACTTCAACCATTCCTCCTGAATTTGGAAACCAAAAGGGACGCTAAGAGACAGTTAACTATATTTGAGATAATTATAATACAGACGATACCATTGGAATCAGGATTTATTTCTAGATTTTATAAACACTTATTATATCTGGACTATGGTCAAAATGATCATCACAAAGAATGATGGGAATCTAATTGAGAAATGGAATCTGTTCACTGGTGCTGATAGAGAGATAAAAAATAAAGAGCTGGTCACATATTTATTGACAGCGGCAAGAGCATTGATAGTGAAGCATTGGAAGGTATTCAACCTGCATAGTTTAGATTGCTGGTATAAGAAGGTCTGGCAAATAGTCCTGCTAGAGAAAATATCACACAAGCTGAAGGCATCTCGGGGGACAAACTATACAAGATCAATTCTTAGCAATATCGCAGGACTTTATTTCTTATACAAATGATGATACACACAGGTACCCAATACTCTCAGTCTATGTAGAAATATGGCACAGATGAATAGAAGTTTGTGGTAACTGGGTAAATGGAAAAGGGAAAGAAGAAATGAGGTCAGATAATCAATTGTAAAATCTGATTCCCTGAATACATAGAATAAATCAGTAAGGTAATTGAACACACCTGTAATGTTCTAAATGAATAAGATGGAAAAATATTTTGTCTATGTACATGAAGTTATGTTTTTACCCACTCCTGATTGTAATTTATAGTTTGCAGAACAAATTTAACTTAGTTCTGTTTAAGATTTTTTTCTTTTTAATTTTTCTCTTTTTTTATATTTCAAAATTAATTTGTTACAAATTGTCATGTTGAAATAAAATAAAAGAATATTATTTGGGGGGGGGAATAAAAAACTTCAATATCAGTGAGGCCGGGGCTGCAGAAGTTTCCAAAGAGGTGGGAAGTGGAAACCTAACAATGGATTTCCCTCTTTGAGGTCAGAGCTATCTCTCGCCTTTGGAGAAGGAGATACAACGCTCCCTACACCCTTGGGATGTCCCCAGTGGCCATAGGATTGCTGGTTAAGTTGTAGCATTATTACTGTTGTTTCTTTTGCTGGTAGGTTCTGTGATAGCATAGATGTGTGTGAAAAACTAAGGAAATAATGACATAGGCTAATGGCCGTTGACATGGCTGGATTTTTTTAAAAAACACATCTCCTTGTTTGGACCTTACATGGACAAAGCTTTCTGTATGTTTCAGGATTTCATTATCAGGCTGAATTTTTAATAAATCCATACAAACAACCAAACTATTTCCAGGTGAACTCTCACCCATCAGTGAGCTTGGTCATCTGCTTTATTACCAATTGATCAGAAGAATTTTGCCATACTTCTGGTATAGGTCATAAAATGGTCCTATTTGGGGTCAAACTCAAAATACAATCCTTCTTCAAATACAATCCTTTATAATTAAAAGAATGGTTGGCAGTTTAAAAATCAGAGGGCACAATCCATCAAAAAATAAGTTGTTTTATGTCCCACTGATTTCAATAAAAGTGAAATCAATGGGATTAAATATGGTTGAATCATGCCCAAAGATTACAAATCAGAACAGCTGTAAAGAACCCGGTACCAGTTTAGGGATTTTTATATTTGTAATAAATTCATTATAATAGCATTTGTGGGAAGACTTAAGTTATAAGAATAAGACAATGGTAAAGTCTAGCTACGGAAAAAAACCTCATTCTACAGTCATTCTATCAATGGCTACTAGCCATGATGGCTGTGCTGTGCCACCCTAGTCAGAGGCAGCATGCTTCTGAAAACCAGTTGCCAGAAGCCTCAGGAGGGGAGAGTGTTCTTGCACTCAGGTCCTGCTTGTGGGCTTCCCCCAGGCACCTGGTTGGCCACTGTGAGAACAGGATGCTGGACTAGATGGGCCACTGGCCTGATCCAGCAGGCTCTTCTTATGTTCTTACAGTCAATATTTCAGGCTAATAAAAAGCTGACCAAGTGCGATCAGTCTTGTGATGAACAAAAGAAAAAGCATGGCGCCATTAGCATTAATGGACTTGGGTAGCTAAGTGCCCATGCGTTATACTGGGAGTCTTAGATGTTGGGTTTTTGCTTTTGTTTTGTTTTTTTTGGTAACCTCAAAGACTAAGATCTCTACCCTTCATTTTATGAGTTTACTTGCTTGTAGAAAGTGTATGTTATGTAATTCCCTTTTCAAACTTTGTATTATAAAGTAAATTTGGCCAGCTACTTGGTATGACTGGTATTCCATCTTAAGAGGAAAGGGGAGAAACCCAACAAGATTTATTACAGAGTGTCACTGAAGTGCCCGAAATACTGTGAGAACATAGAAATGCCTGCTTTTATATATAAAAAAAATAGATAAAGTTGCCTGATATAATATCTTCAGGCACAGATTACCTTAGGCTGGAGCACAACTGATGGACACTCAAGCCTCTGCTATCTAGCGGGAATAGCTAATGAACAGCATACTTTGTATGAAGATGCAGATAATAAAAGAAAAATACTCAAGTCAAACTATACAATCTTGGGGTCACTGAGAGTAAAATTAAAAGCAGCTAGTTATTGTTTTATTGTTGTTTATGTGTACATTTACTGTATAATGTGCTTTATGTTGTACCCTGCCCTGGCATCAGGAGTGATGAAGTGTGGATTATAATCTTCCTATAGAATATTTTTGTAAGTATTCACACGTTGCATGATGTGGTGAGGCGAGGCGTGGCAGTGGTGGCAATGGTGCTGCTGCTCATGCGAGCCATGCAAGGCACTCAGTAATGGTGCTGGCATGTATCAGGACCCCTCCCATGTGGTCACCACCTGTCAGTCCCACCTCAGGGTCCTGGTCTCAAATCGGTTCTCTCACCAGCCTTAGCACAGATCTGCTAGGCCCACCACCTGACACTCTCTGTAAACAAAATAGCCTTGAGACTGTGCCTTAGTCTCCTCCTGGCCTATTGCTACGTTGTGTTTGGGTGCACTTACAAGCCACAACCCCCTGTATCTTTGTGCCTATAAAGATTACAGCCCTGGGTTGTTTTGGATACCTGCTGATGTTACACTATCTCTTCACCGCTGCCACCATTGATACTGTTTCCCAACCTTGGTATATGCCCTGCCCACTCTTCTGGTCTGTGAAACCCAGCCAAGGATCAGGCATTTTGGTAAACCGAAAACTATTTATTTATTTACACAGTGAATAACAAGATTACTTAAAGGTTCAGTCAACATAAGTGTGGTTTCATAAGATGTGTTACTCTTTATATTTCTTAGTCATATATAACCTGCCTCACTACCCACCTAAATCCAATCCACCACTCCAAAACCGAGAACCAACCACCACCCTCTCCAAAAACCCCTCTTAGTACTCGAACCCCCTCACAATTGTCATCCTCCCTTTTATACCTTCAGACACCCAGACGCTCAGCCAATCATCATACAAAACTCATCAACATTCCAACCCATGTACTCTCCCCTCTCACTCAGTCTACTTACCACATATACTCTAATAAACCCGCACTTACCATGTTTACAGTAATTACATTTATGGGGCATCACAGCATGCAGGTGAGCAAATGAGTGGAGTGGTGCCAGAGGCAGAGCTTGGAAAAGTTACTTTTTTGAACTACAACTCCCATCAGCCCCAGCCAGCATGGCCAATGGATTGGACTGATGGGAGTTGTAGTTCAAAAAAGTAACTTTTCCAAGCTCTGGCCAGAGGTGAGTGAGGTGCCTGGCAGTGCCTGGCCCTGGCCCTAGGTGAGAAGGGACAGAGGGGGAACTGTGGGAGGGAGGGGAACCCATGGAGAGAGACAAAGGGCTGGTGACCCATGGGGGAGGGAGGGCTGGTGATGTGTGGGAAGGAGGGAGGACTGGTGACCATGGGAGGGAGAGAGGGAGGTTGGGCTGGTGACCCATAGGAGAGGATGGAGGGAGCACTGGTGACCTGTGGGAGAAGGAATGCTGGTGACCCATGGGGGAGGGAGGGAGCACTGGTTACCCATGGGGGAGGGAGTGATGGTGACCCATGGGGGGAGGGAGGGGGAGTGCTGGTGACCTGTGTGCAGGGAGGGAGGTGGGAGCACTAGTGACTTGTGGGGGGGCAGGAGAGGAAGTGCTAGAAACCTGTGGGGGAAGGGGAGCACTGGCGACCCATGGGGGACAGAGGGAGAACACTGGTGACCCATGAGCATGCATGACATGAGCCCTGTTAGAGAGGAGTGGATGGACGAGTGGTAAAGGGTCAAGCAGGGAGTGGGACTCAGAAGGTGCCCCAGCTCTGGACTTCAACAGTTCAACCACAGCAGCTCCAGATACCCCTGTGGAGAGTCAACCTGACCAGCTGGTTGTTTCCCAGCCTGAGTCTTCACCTCTCCCTGCACCCGTATTGCCAGCAGGCAGCCCTCGTCCCTCAGAGGTGGAAGATGGGACAGTGGTGGAGGCTGCCCCTTGCCAGGAGGTGAATGCAGCAGGAGATTCAACAGATACAGTTGAGGCTGAGTCTTCACCTGCATGCGTGCTCCCAACAGTGACAGTTGGCACACGCAAGCTAGGTGCCTTCCCAGCCTTATGTAAGCCGAAGGGGAGAGTAGTTGCTGGGTCAGCATCTTAGTGTCACAAAGTTGTGCCTGCTTAGACCCAGAGAGATGCTGAGTTCTGAGTAAGCTGGAGGTAGATTCATGAAGTGCACTGAATTGAAACTGTCTCTTAATACAATAAAAAACAACAACAGCCATGTCTGATTTCTTTGGGTTAGGGCAGGACAGTGCACTGGTGACAGCAGGCGGGGCTGGCAACTGAAACAGGCAGGAGTGGAGCCCCTAATCTTTAAAATAAACATATAAATGAGTGACTCAAGCCTGTTTTGAAAACCTTCCCATTATGCAGCTCTAATCCTATACTCACTTTTCTGGGAATAAAGCTGCAATGCTAATCTCGCATACCTGGGAGTAATCACATTGAATTCAATAGGACTTACTTTTGAGTAGACATTGTGCTGTAAATCAATGGGACATTTGAGTGAACATAGCAAAGGACTGTGTTGTAAAACATTCTGTCCCCCTCCAATCCTAGGAGGAAACTAATATTGAATTTTTTAAAAAATAAAATGCTCTGCAATGACCAACTAGTTTTACAATAAACTATTATATGGAGTGTATGCATTTTTACATCTCCAGTATGTGTATATGGAGTCTTTCCAACAATCATGTGAAGTAAGGTTGTCGACAACAAGGTAGCTCATAACAAGAAATAAATCCATTTAAAATCTAATAACCTTAAAGAAGTATAAAACAGATTCAAAACAGCTTAAAGTGGTATGATTCTGAATTTTGGGCTGAGTGAGTGAAGTTTCTTATCACTTGAGGTTGCAGTCTTGTGCATACTTCTCTGTTTGAGTAAACCCCACTAAATACATTTGGACTTGCTTCTGAATAAACATACATAGGATTGCACTATAAATATCTTTACGGGTTGTATAAATAGTAAACATCTTTGACAGTCATGCTTATATTAATATTTCTTCATACTATGTATCAATAAGTATCTGATTTCACACTATGGTTGTACATTATTATCTTCTCTACATTTTAAGTGTGCTCTTCTTCTTTGGGTTGGTCATGGTCCTGCACTGTTGTTTTCACCTTGAGGGGAAGTTTAGGCTGAGAGGTGGTGAGTAGCCCACGGTTACCCAGTAAACTTTGTAGCTGATTTCCATTTTTAAAAAATAATTAAAATTATTTATATGCAGGCAAAGCTTATGAAGTAATGCAGATCCACACAATACATTTAAAGCACATCCCACTCACATTTAAAGTGCATGGCTTCCACCAAAGAATCCTGGGAAATGTAGTTTCTCCTTCACAGTAACAGTTCCCACCACCCTTAACAGACTACAGTTCCCATGATTCTGCAGTGGGATTCATGTGCTTCAAATGTGTGATGAATGTGCTTTAACCGCATGGTGTGGATCTGCCCTAGTGTGCAATGATTAGTGAATTGAAAAGAACAATTTTAAAATATATATATTTAAACAGGGGAAGGGCTATAGGTCAGTGGTAGGACACATGCTTTGCATCCAAAGGTCCAAAATCCAATCTCTGGAAAAGACTATTGCCTGGACTCCTGGAGAGCCAATACTAGTCTAAGTCATCAATACTGAACTAGATGGTACCAAATGGCCTGAGCTGGTATATGGCAGATTCCTTTGTCCCTAAAAGAGGAGGGACCCAAGGGTCACAGCCACTCCGTGATTTATTTATGTATTTTATTGGAAACATTTATATACCACTTTATTGTAAAAAAAAAACTCAAAGTGGTCTACAGAAGGAATTTAAACAATAATATTATTGGTAAAAACAGTTAGACAGTTATTTTAAAACATTCAAATAATAAAACCAATGAGTTAAAAACAGATAAAAAACACAATAGCTTCTACATGCCTGGGCAAGCTTGCCTAAACAAAAATGTTTTTAGCGGGTGCTGAAAAGAGTACAATACAGGTGTCTGCCTAGGTGCTGCCACGCTAAAGGACTGATTTCTTACAAGAACAGAACAACTGCTATGTGGCACCCATAACATGGAAAGCACACTTTGAACTTGGCCTGGTATCAAATCAGCAACCAGTGCAGATTTCAAGCAGAGGTATAATGTGCTGACAGGGTCTCACTAGTGTCAGCAATTGTGCCTCAGTATTCTGCACTAACTGGAGCCCCCGGGTCAGGTTGTGCTGCATGGGGATTTCTGTGACCTTGGCTCACTGGTTTCCAGGTTTTTTAGTTTTGGTTTTTGGTTAGGAAACCTGACTGGTTGTGGGACGCTTAGTTTTCTGCCTTACTCATTGGAATCTTGTTGTGGTTGGTATGGTATTGCATTTAGGAAAGTGTTACTGCCTTTTGTTTTTGTTTTTCTATTTGCATTTCATTTACATCTGACCACACTCCCTTACATCCATAGAAGCAACAACAGTGGTTCCATGAGCTCAGCTCAACCCCTTTAAACCCACTGATGATGCACTTTATTGGTTGCATGATGGTTTGTTTCTTGCCCAATAGTGGTAAAAGAGAATTCACATTCTGGGAAGTGTGGCTGCAACTGCTGTTGTTCCCAAGCATTGTCAATTATTACTCACTGGAATTGGGTTTATAGAAGCCCACAGAGAAGGCAGAAAAGGGTAGAGAATCTTCTTACTCATTTCTCAAACATCTTGCTGTAGTGAAGGGTCAAGTCTGTAAAGAAGTTAGGAGTAGCCATGTTAAAAGGCAGGGGCAAGGCATCCCAGGCACGGGGTTGCCAACCCTGCTTTGATGTTGATATCTTTGCAGAGGATCCCTAGTTAAGCCTTACCAACAGCACAATACTAACCATATCTACTCAGAAGTAAGTCCTATTGAGTTCTATGGGGCTTAGTCCCTTAGTAAGTGTGTTTAGAATTGCAGCCTTCAGGGGCATCCATCTTTTCTCCTGAGTGCTCCCATCTAACATCTCCACAAGACTAGGCTCCCTTTTTTCTTCAATAGCCTTCTGGTGATTAGCTTGGTCTGAGGGCCCTTAAACCCTTCTTGCCAGAAGCAAGTAAGCTAGATTACATGTTCCCCATCCAGGCTCCCTAAACAGGTGATAAGGAATGATCCTGTGACTTCAGCTGAAAGTGAGAACACCCTCTTTTAGCTAAGATTTCTATCTTAATTTCCAATCAGAGATTTTTTTTTATTTGAATGATATGCTCCAATCAACTGTGGGTAATAATTAATGTATCAAGGTTAATGACATCACTAGGGCCTGCCCCTATAATCTCAGGGTTTGGGATACTTCTGACCTGGCAACCCTATTTGGGAAACAAATACACCTGCTCTGATTCTAGAGGAGCGGAATAGGAACTCATAAAACTGCATTTCCAGATCCGGTATTTCCAAAACATGTATTTAAAGCAGAGATGGGCAACCCAAAAGACTTGAGCCCATTTGATGTGGCCCTGATACATCCAGACCACTTGTGTCCCACAGACCTCCTCCCCTCTCCCCAGCTAATTGGTGCTGGGAAATGGTGAGAAGCATATCAATTAGCAAACTCTTCAGCTGTTCTCAGTGGCAAATCAGCTGGGCAGTGAGGATGAGGGAGTAACATAACAGAGTACACCTCCCCAACAGCCCAGCTGATAAGGCACTGGGAACAGATGAAGAACACACTGAGCTGCACACTCCTCAGCTATTTCTAGAGTTAATCAGCTGGTCAGTGGGGAAAGTGGAGACATGATGGATCTCAATGCACCAGGAGAAAAGTTGGAACCTACTAATGTCTGCATGTTGAGATAAGAGGGAAGGGTTTGAGAGTGTGAGAAAGAGTGAGTAGGGGGAAGGGTGTTTTGGAGGAGAGAAGCCTGGGTCTTGTCCACTGCTGGCTCTGGTCCCACACACAGCCAGTACGTGGCCCTAAATGGTGTGTAGCCTTCAGGGCCAAAAAGATTGTCCTGAAAGGTTTCATAATATTGCCATGTATTGTTTCTCAATAATGACTTCAAAACTCAACACTTAGGCAATTAACAAGTATTCAGCTATATACCCTTGCTGTGCACATATTGATATCTTTTTATATTTTTTGTTCTGTTTTAAATAATTGAAATACATGACGCAAGTGGCATGCATAATCTTGCATACCCCTGTTAAGTTTTGTGTTGAAATTGCAGCACCCAAGTGACTAATCACTCTCATTCATTCTCTCTTCCTCACTTGCAGTGTTTGGTTATTTCTCTGTAATTTTGCTCAATTTTAAAAAACTGAATAGTAATACCGTGGCAGTGAGCCTGGAGGATGGTGATTACTAGATCAAAGACCTTGGTAAGATCAATACAGAAGACCCCTCAACATTGATTAGTATCCAATGCTACAAAAATCCAACTCCTTACCTTGTGAGATGAGCAAGTGGAATGAACCAGAAAAAGTGGGTGCATAATTATTTAAATTAAAAGCATATTTGCTCTTAGCCCATGGACTAACTTTCTCTCATCCTGCATGGTGGTAATTAACCAGCCTAAAGAGATATGTTAACATGCCAATAAAGGGTTTTCCATCAGCAATTTTAAGAAATCAAGCTTTCTGATTACCAGCTCCTCCATTTATGTTCTCAATTAAATTTAAAATGTGTCAGCTCTTTGATCCAGATGAACAGACCACACCAATTGCAAGCAATCCCTGTACAAAAATAGATAGAAGAACTGGATGATTTTACTATCTTCTCTGTCTCTTTTAAAGGTAAAGTCCTACCTTTAAAATAAAATGCTGATGGAACAATTGTTATAATAAATTAATCATCTACTGGTTTAATAAACTAAACTCCTGCCCTGAATAATATTGCCTATAGGTCTTCTCCATTCCAGTAGTTATACTAACACCCGCGTTCTGAATTCAGTTATTTGCTTTGCATCAATATTTAAGGCTACAATAAATTTGTCAGTTTACATTAAAGATCAAAAGGTCACATCACATACAAATTCCTCCTGAACACATCAAAAAAGGATATGAGTAATGTGGAAAAAATGCAAGACTAAAACAGAAATAAACATGATCCCATGTCATTCAACTTGATAGTACTATTTTTTACTCTCACTGTACAGTTTGAAAATAGTATGGTGGGGGGAAATATAAGAAATACCTCAAATATCAATATCCTAAGTAGTAATATGTGATCATACTGATTTTGTCAGTTAAGAGGTTTTCCTCACCCCAAGTAAAGCATCTGAAGTATTTCAAGTGAAGGCAAACGTCTGATATGGTTAGAGACGTTTCTCAAAGGAGTTCTGCACATCTCTAATTTGCCATTTGCCAAAGAACTCAAATGTGAAATTGCTGATCTGCTAACTAAAATATGTAACTTGTCCCTCGGGTCCTCCTCCGTGCCAGAGGACTGGAAAGTGGCAAATGTAACGCCAATCTTCAAAAAGGGATCCAGAGGGGATCCTGGAAATTACAGGCCAGTTAGCTTAACTTCTGTCCCTGGAAAACTGGTAGAAAGTATTATTAAAGCTAGATTAACTAAACACATAGAAGAACAAGCCTTGCTGAAGCAGAGCCAGCATGGCTTCTGCAAGGGAAAGTCCTGTCTCAGTAACCTATTAGAATTCTTTGAGAGTGTCAACAAGCATATAGATAGAGGTGATCCAGTGGACATAGTGTACTTAGACTTTCAAAAAGCGTTTGACAAGGTACCTCACCAAAGACTTCTGAGGAAGCATAGCAGTCATGGAATAAGAGGAGAGGTCCTCTTGTGGATAAAGGATTGGTTAAGAAGCAGAAAGCAGAGAGTAGGAATAATGGACAGTTCTCCCAATGGAGGGCTGTAGAAAGTGGAGTCCCTCAAGGATCGGTATTGGGACCTTGTTCATTAATGACCTAGAATTAGGAGTGAGCAGTGAAGTGGCCAAGTTTGCTGACGACACTAAATTGTTCAGGGTTGTTAAAACAAAAAGGGATTGTGAAGAGCTCCAAAAAGACCTCTCCAAACTGAGTGAATGGGCGGAAAAATGGCAAATGCAATTCAATATAAACAAGTGTAAAATTATGCATATTGGAGCAAAAAATCTGAATCTCACGTATACGCTCATGGGGTCTGAACTGGCAGTGACCGACCAGGAGAGAGACCTCGGGGTTGTAGTGGACAGCATGATGAAAATGTCGACCCAGTGTGCAGCAGCTGTGAAAAAGGCAAATTCCATGCTAGCGATAATTAGGAAAGGTATTGAAAATAAAACAGCTGATATCATAATGCCGTTGTATAAATCTATGGTGCGGCAGCATTTGGAATACTGTGTACAGTTCTGGTCGCCTCATCTCAAAAAGGATATTATAGAGTTGGAAAAGGTTCAGAAGAGGGCAACCAGAATGATCAAGGGGATGGAGTGACTCCCTTACGAGGAAAGGTTGCAGCATTTGGGGCTTTATAGTTGAGAGAAAAGGCGGGTCAGAGGAGACATGATAGAAGTGTATAAAATTATGCATGGCATTGAGAAAGTGGATAGAGAAAAGTTCTTCTCCCTCTCTCATAATACTAGAACTCGTGGACATTCAAAGAAGCTGAATGTTGGAAGATTCAGGACAGACAAAAGGAAGTACTTCTTTACTCAGCGCATAGTTAAACTATGGAATTTGCTCCCACAAGATGCAGTAATGGCCACCAGCTTGGATGGCTTTAAAAGAAGATTAGACAAATTCATGGAGGACAGGGCTATCAACGGCTACTAGCCGTGATGGCTGTGCTCTGCCACCCTAGTCAGAGGCAGCATGATTCTGAAAACCAGTTGCCAGAAGCCTCAGGAGGGGAGAGTGTTCTTGCACTCGGGTCCTGCTTGCGGGCTTCCCCCAGGCACCTGGTTGGCCACTGTGAGAACAGGATGCTGGACTAGATGAGCCACTGGCCTGATCCAGCAGGCTCTTCTTATGTTCTTATGTTCTTATGCCATTGGGTTTTGCCTAAAATAAACTTTGACGCTTGTGGTGGAATCCTCTGTTGGGGAAATTGCTAATTAATTTTGCAGATAGCAAAATGAGTTTCAGAAATGAGTGACATCTCTCGGAGGATGAATGTGTATACATCCATGGATCAATAAACTGTATTTATATTTTCCTTACCAAAGTAATGGGTATCTGTATGCACCTAGCATACAACTAACAGAGCAATCCAACATGGGGGAAGGCAGCGGCAACAGTACCAGCGGAAAGCCCTGCTGTATCCAATTGCCATTTGGATGGGGCTGGGCTGGCAGAACACTGGCTCAGCTGGCAGAGCTGGCTGCAAGGACCAGAAAGAAAGGCACTGTCCCAAATACCTTACCGGAGAGTAAGCCCTAGAAAATGCAAAGGGACATATTGTAAGGAGACAGGCAGAGGGTGCACTGGGAGAACCACAGGAGAACCTAGACTGCGGACACAGCTGTAGTTGCCATGGGAGCAGCAGCCACCTGTGAGGGAGTGCAGGGGAGAGTCCTCAGGCAGCCTGAAGGGGCTCAGAACAAACACTGAGAAGCCCCATGTACTGCTGGTGGGAAGTGGCCTGGAAGCTCCAGCAATGGTATGCAAACACACACACACACCATGGAGGCAGTGCACCTGCACAACATCCATGGCAACAGGCGCCCTTGCAGCCAAACAGAATTCCACGCCACAATGCATACCATGCATGCCCACCAGCCACTCACACACACAGACGCAGAGGCAGCACAAGAGAGCGAGGGCATGTAAACAAACACATGTGGAGTCCACCAGCACACCCCATCACACCCACAGCACCCACCCAGAAAGCATCCCCAGCAGGCCCCCACAACCCCAAAGAACAGGCCCCCACATATAGGTAGCCTTAGAAAGATTGTTTATTGAGACCCACAAGGCACATGAACCCCCAGGACAAGCATCAGCCAGGCAGGGAATCAGCACAGGATAGCTACCCCAAAAGACACCAGGACAGACACTCATGGGTGTCTGAGGTGGAGATGGCCCCAGGAATGGGCATCCTGCAGCTCCACTGCCTCCCCTTCCCCAGTGGCTCCATGCCTATGATCACCCTCCAGGCGGCCACTTCTCACCCACATACCACAGCTGCAGATGGCCAGTCCCATCATCTTGTACCACTTGCAGCAGGGCAGGGAAGATGGGGGTCATCGCAACTTCTACCGCCACAATGGCTATGTTCTTCCCATCTCCAGGACACCCCACTGCAGGACCTATGACTGGCCCTGGGCAGCAGTGACACCTCCAGTCACCATACCCTGAATACCCCACATGCACATCACCATCATCGCACCTGCATTGTCACCTCCTTAATACCATTGCGGATTGTGCACGCCACATGTGCCTAGGTAGGAGTGGTCTCTACCATCGTCACCCTCCCTCTTCTCCAGACACTCCACATCCTCACCTACCCCCAAATCCATGGTCTCATGGGGAGGGGGCAGTGGGAGGCACCCATCCCAGTAGCTGGGTCAGGTTGTGTGCCATAGGCATCAGAATGGTCTTTCCTGTCCATGGTGTCACTACTGCTGCCGCCACTGCCATCAGAGGGAGCTCCACTGCCCTCTGGGAGCCCTGCAGGGCCAGGCCTGGCATAGGGAGCCTTGCATAACACTGCCAGGAGGGCAAGCTGCATGGCTTGGCAAGGGGGAGACGTTAGGACAGGGAGGTGATGCAGAGATCCTCTTGCAAAATGTGTCTCAGAAGGCACAGCTGCCTGCATCCCGGCAGTGAATGCAGATGTAGTGGCGAGAGGGAGGGCCTGCGCAGTTCCTCCAAGGGCAGCCACTGCATCAGCATTGTCACCTCTGGACAGATAGTTGTGCAGAACGTATGAATTTGCCTGGGGTGGGGGAATGGGATGGGGGCAGAAGGGAACAAGCATCACCACACCAGCCACAGCAGACCAGGAACATGCCCTATGGGAATGAGGCCCTACACACTACAACCACCAGCTGGCTTGAGGAGGAGTCCCCATGCACATGCTAACGTGGGTCACTCACTGCCTGGGCTCAGCTCGAACTACAGGGATAGGCCCACACTGAGGTTGCCAGTAGCCACCTTGGCCAGTTGCAGGTCTTTGGATGCAACTGCCAGAGCTCCCATTGCCTCGGAGGGTGCCTCAGGTGAGAGGGGTGCTGCAGGGACTCCAGTGACATCCTGCCAAGTGGGTGGTGGGTCCTGGAGCTCCTCGGAGAGAGGATGACACTGCTCTGAGCATTTCCCAGCTGGCATGGCCTGCTGGGTGTCACCAGGGGATCCCTTGCACTTTGTGGGTGGTGTTGGATTTGGCTCGAGTTGCTGCCTATTGTCACAGCTCACCCCAGGGACAGGTTGGACAGAGGGGCCTGGAGGAAGGAAGAGGGCCCAAACAGTCAGACCAGTTGAAAACCCTGCAGCTTCCCAGCCACCCAGCCAACAGAGGTCCCTCACCAGCACCCATCCTCTTGGTTGCAGCCCTTTGCCAGTGCCCACCTGTCAGGGAATCTCTGCTGGTTCCACAGATGGCTTCGGTCAGCAGGATCAGGCTGAGGACCTCCTCATCTGAGGCGAGGGCCTGGGCCATGGCCTCCTGGATGGGCATGCTGCCTTGGACAAGGTCCCTGGCACATCAGCGGATAATAGCAAACAAGTCCTTCCAATGGAGGCCACCTTTCCAAGGGTGCTGATCTTGGCTATGGCAAAGACAAGCCAGTTGTGCTGGTACTCCTCAGCCGAGCCCACATCAAGGGTGCAGAGCACTGTCTCTGCATCTGCTGCTACTACCTTTGGCACTACCACAGCAGCACCTTCTCCGCAGCATGCCAATTGGGCTCACACCTCCTGCTGTCCTCCATCAAAGTGCTGTACCCAAAAGACCCTTACCCAGCATCAGACATGGCTGGCTGGAGCTGTGCTGTGTGTCAGACAACCACTGTGTCCATCACAGTGTCCATCCCCAACCTTTCCACCCCACCCTCCTTCCCACAGATCCTGCATGTCCTGCTTTCATCCTCTGACTCCCATAGGCAAGGTCCCATCAGAAAGTAGAAGCTCCCAAGGCCATGGAGCTGAGCTAGTGGTGATAACAGTTTCTGAGGAATGTGACTCTCTGCCATCTGACAGCCATGCTCTGCAATGGATCCCCTCAGAAGACAGTCTCACCTCCCTCGTGGTATGTATCAGCTGGCAGCAAGGCCACCACAGAGTGGGATAGGAGGGGGCTATAGGAGTGGGAGGGGGTGACAGACAGGCCTGGGAATGGCCACCCCCTGGTCCCATGTGCATGCTCACTGCCGGGCTGCATCTCATATGGATGGGGGGACCTGTGGGTGGGGGCATGGGGGCCCTGGCCCCTTGACTCTGACAGTCCCACTCTCTCTGCAGAGCTGGCTGCCAGGGATGTGCCCTGCTCCCCTCATCTGAACATATCACTCCCACCTCCATAGCTACACCTGTTTGACCTTCACCTGGCCATCCTTCTGGCATATGTCCTGGACCAGCAGGCATGTCACAGGGCACAGAGGTGGAACAACTTCCCTGCATGCCTCCAGGCTCTCACCTTGACTAATCTGTAGTGTGGCCTTCAGTCTTCTGATTGGATAGGGAGGCCATGAAGAAGCTGTGTGTGATGCTTGCTCCCCACCTGCATACTTGGTACCATGCCTGCATTATGCCCTGGCAGGAATCCCTGCTATCCTGGAGACCCTCAATGGCACTTTCATCCCAATTCTGGCACCTGCACAGAATCTGCACATTTACAAGTATTCCATCAACGTGATGGCAGTGTGCAGTGCCCAGTGCATCTTCACCTATGTAAATGCCACAATGCCAGTGAGCATGCATGATTCCTAGGTCTTTGAGGCCTTTGCATTACTGAATACGCTGGAGGCTTGCCCCCTCCAGTGAGGGTGACCACTGGGCTGGGAGTGGGTGGCTGTTGCCATGTGCTGTAGAGGTTGGGGGGCTGCAGGGCTCTCTGGGCACTGATCGCTCTCCTTTCTTTCCCATAGCAGACCGTGCATACCCCCTGTATCCCTTCCTGATGACACCTTATCCTGCAGACCTGCAGTCGGATTGCTCACTACAACCACATGCATTGCTCCATGTGCATGTTAAAGAGTGTTTGGGATGCTCAAGTCCCACTTCTTGTGCGTGCACCTGATGGCAGGGGTGATGCAGACACTGCTGAATGTATCTCAGATGGTGATGGCCTGGGGGAGGGGGGCTGGGAGGGGTCAGAGGCAGAGCCCCCTCCCCATCAGGGTAGGACACATATTGCCAGGAGTTCTTTGGGCCATGTGATACCATCCCTGCCCATTGTTTTCTGGATGCCACAGCCCACCCAGACAGATCTGTGGGCCAACCTTGCTGGCCTGGTGGCTCATTGCTCTGTCTGCTGGGCCCCCTATGCACTACCCCTTCCCCATATAATTACCAGTTGGATTGCACCATAAATTAAGATGGCTTATGGCCATATGTACCTGCCCAGGATTTAAGATCATCTGCCTCTGGTCTCCTCTGCATGCCTGGAGTGAAAGACGTTAGACTGACAGGCACGTGGGAGAGAGCTTTTTCAGCTGTGGCCCCCAAGCTTTGGAACACCCTAACCCAAGAAGTCCACTCTGCTCCCTCCCTGATGGTTTTTCAGAGACTTCTGAAAACGATCTTGTTCCGGAGAGCCTTTGGGAGGGACTGAAGGTAGAGCCTGACACTGATTTTATGCCTTCTACGTTAAATTTTACCCTTGTAGTCCCCTTTAGTACAACTACCTATATATGTGTGTGTGTGTGTATAGCATTTTATGTATTTTAATTGTATTTTATGTATTTTAATTGTATGTTAATGTTTTGTGATTTTATTGTTTACAATTTTATTATGTACGTGTTTGATTTTATTTTTGTAAGCTGCCCTGAGTGCCCTATTACAGGGTAGAAGGGCGGGATAGAAATATTTTAAATAAATAAATAATAAATAATAATTTACACAAATGCTAATTAGTTAAAATTACAGAATTAGAATTAGAAGGGGCCTTTTAGGCCATCTAGTCCTTTAGTGCTCAGTGCATGAAATCCAGAGCTAGAGTATCTCCAACAGATTTAGTTTCAAGCTAGGTAATTGGTTCTTTTGCTGTACAGCTCTTATCATTAAGACATTTCTCCAAATGTTCAACCAAAATCAACAGTTGTGTCACTTAAGCCAGTAAGATCTAGTCCTGCCTAGAAATGGAATGATTGGTCAATTTTGGTTCTCTGTTTCTCATTTTTCTAATCTTCAATTTAGTTATCCACATTTCTGCAGCAATCTGAGTTATTTTTAAAATCCTCATGACAATTCTTCAGCATTTTAGTGTGATTTTCCCCTAATAAATACATTTTTGTATGCAGTTTTGACTAACTTTTTTGCAAGCAATTTATCCTAATAGGATGCCTTTTTGTATGATATCCTCACCAATATATTCATTTTGTGCACACTTGCTCCTTCTATACGCATTTTTGTAAACATTGCTTGGTTGGAGAACTGCATCACAAAATTCGGTACAGTGCGAATTTTGAAGGATGGTTGTGTTTCAGTTCTCATATTGTTTGGGAATGTGCAAATTTGATAAATTTGATAGTTTTACCCTCTTTTATGCAACAACTCTTCAGATATTTAAAGAGTGCTATCATGGCCCCCATCTTCTCTTATCCATTCTAAACCCAACCAGTGCCTGCAGCCTTTCCTCACAGAACTTATTTTTCATGCCTCTGACCACCTTCATTATTTCCAGTTGAACCAGTTCCAATTTGTCTACATCCTTCTTAAAGTCCAACTCCTAGATCTGAGTACACTATTACAGATGAGGTCTGACAAGAGTGGAAAAGATTGGCACCCTTGCTTCTTGTTACTGCTGACTCATGTTCAACGTAATTGTTTAAGAAGTCAACAATTTTTATTATAGATTTTGACTCACAATCTCACCACTTATAACGTTGCATTCTGAATCTTATTCAAAAGAAACTTAGCATTTAGAATATTACAGCCCAAACCTATCTAAGGCTGCAATCCAAACATATCTACTCAGAAGAATGCTCCATTGGGTTCAATGGGACTTAATCCCAGATTGCAGTGTTAGTAAATAAGTACTGTCCAACAGATTTGATAGGACTTGCTTCCACACTGTCTATGGAGTACAGTAAGTCAGCTTCTGTTACGCTTATATTGAATCAAGGTGAACATTGAAGCATTGTCTAGTGGTATCTGAAGAATAAATATAAAATTTGCAGCTAATCTGAGGGTGGGTTTTGGGGGAAAGCACAGAGAGGATAACTTTGAAAAATGAAATGGATTGCCTTCAAGTCAATTCCGACTTATGGTGACCCTATGAAGGGGGTTTTCATGGTAAGCGGTATTCAGAGGCGGTTTACCATTGCTTTCCTCTGAGGCTGAGAGGCAATGACTGGCCCAAGGTCACCCACTGAGCTTCATGGCTATGTGGGGATTTGAACCCTGGTCTCCCAGGTCGTAGTCCAACACTCTAACCACTATGCCACACTGGCTCTCAATGATAACTTTAGATTATGTATATACACTTGCAAAAAGACAGTGTGTAACCATGTGTTTGACTTTACAAAGTTTTATTATGTTTCCTCACACACAAATCTGTACCGTATAATATTGCCACAGCTAAATCCTGACTGATAGTTTTGACAAAACTAGTATTGTTCAGTCTATGATCTGATTGATTTTAGGCCTTAAGTACTTAGAGCTAATAAGGACAACCCCCCCCCAATCCTCTCCTCTCCTCTGCTCCACTTTAATATTGGCAATCACTCAACTGATAAGGCTCATCATAGTTAGACAAGATATTAATTTGATCTTTCGGAAAGATCAATTAGGGGATGAAACATGCCCTGATAATATTCATAGGAACGTTTCCTGGTGATATTCATGACAGACAATTGGAATCAATGAATGTCTTTCCTACCTGTTTGTTCAATACGCTACTTGTTAGTTCTATCATGACTGTCCTCTGCAAAAACCATAAGGGGGGAATGAGAAAACGACATCTCACAAGCATTGTAGAAAGCAGGCAGCCTTTCAGAAAGTTAAAATAATGGAATATGATATTTTACAGTGCAATCCTATGCACGTCAACTGAGAAGCAAGCCCCATTCACTTCACAGGTGTGTATGGTATTGCAGCGTAACTCATAGGGATGGACTGTCAATACTGGTTTCTCTGTTTCCCAGTTTTCTAGTCTTAAATTCAGGCTACCATTTCCACATCAGCTTGCAAATTGTCTCCTTAAAAGTCTCCTGCATTTTAGTGCAATTTTTCCTAATTACATTTTTATCCAATTTTATACATATTTTTGCAAGTAATTCCCAAATATAATGCAGTTTTGTATGACATTTTCATGAATATATGCATATTACATACCTTTCCTCCTAATATACACATTTTTGTACAAGTTTTGGTTACATTGCAAATTCAGAGAAATGAAGATTTCAAAGAATAACTCTGTTTCAGTTCACATATAGTTTCAGGAAGTGCAAATTACATAGGCAAATCCCCCCTCCCTACTAACAGACAAAACCACACCCTGTGCCAGGGAGGAGCAGAATGGCAGATATACTGCTGCAGCTACAGTACCAGGTCAAAGGCTGCAGTACCTGGTACTGCAGCTAAAATACCAGGTTTTGTTTTGTTTTTGAAATTGAATTAGAGTCTCAGTTTTGCAAAGGTTGGGTACAATAACTGTTTCTCCCCAGCCTTACTCTAGGCTGGCATAGCTGAGGGGTCCAAAGTATCCACAGGGCTTTGGATGTAGTCATACCCCACCACGAAATGCCCCATTTCCATGCACTGCTGCAGGCTTTCCATATCTACCACTAGTGATAGAACTGGTAGTGGCAGTCTGTCTGGGCAACATTTGGGGCCTTCACTATGGCAGAGTACCCCCTTCACCACTAGTACTCCTCTCTGCTGGCAAAGGCGCACAGAGGGGAATATATATATGCACTCTCCTATCTCTTCCCAACCATCAGCATGGGAGGGAAGAAGCAGGATTGCACCGGTGTCGTGTGGTGGTCATGGACCAGGGAGACCACAGTTCAAAACCTATTTGGTCAGAAAGATCACTGGGTGTCGTGTCAGCTTAATCTACTCCACACAGTTGTTGCAATAGCCCCTGGACCCTCCTTAGTCTCACTGTTGACTTTGTACAAATCAGTAGGAAGGAGGATGAGGACAAAACTAGAATTAGTTGGCTCTGCCTGTCATTGGTTCTGATTCCACCTATTGTTGGGCTCCCTGCCTTCTGATCTACCAGCCCCAGTGAGCAGCAGCCACCACTGAGTTGTTGTGAGGATAAAATGGGATAATCACCATGTATGCTGCCCTCAGTTCCTTGGAGGAAGTATAGGATACACATGTGTTAAATAAAACACATCATGTTGATGCTGTATGACAATACTGCACATAAACGTATCATTTTGTACTGAGCTAAACATGAAGGGGAATTCTGAATAAGGAGGAGTCTTTATTGACAGATCAAGTGGCAAGTGTCAAACTGGGAGAGAAGTTGACTGCTGCTTGCCTTCTGTTGTGATTGTTGTAATTCGCTTTAGTGTTCTGCAAAGTTTTGAACTGAATCTGTATATTTTAAATGTGTTTGTAAACTGGCAAGAGAACCTAGCAAGAGAACCTAGCTATATGGGCAGTATACAAATGTAATAAATAAATATAACACTTTTATTGAACTGAATCTGTATATTTTAAATGTGTTTGTAAACTGGCAAGAGAACCTAGCTATATGGGCAGTATACAAATGTAATAAATAAATATAACACTTTTATTGCCTCTTATTTCTCCCAGAGTGCCTCTGGGAAGGAAAAACAGAGGCAACAATGGAAGCCAGAAGCTTTAAACAAAATAAAAGAATGAAAAATAGTTTTTTTTAAAAAAAGATAAGAAGGCTCCTGCTGGAATTGTATCTCCTGGGGTGGGGTATCGTTGCAGGGGTAAAATCATGGCTCTTTAAATGACTGCTCCCAATTTGCCACTATCAAATGGGATGGTAAATTGGAGGTAGCCATTTTGACCCATCTCTAATTTCTGGCCAAATCATCAGGCTCAATACACTAACAAAAATAACTATTGTTATAAACAGTTAAATAGGTGTTAACTGTGCATGATGAAGACAAAATTTGCCTTGGATCAAAAAACCGGGTGACTGTCCTGACTTGTTAATATTACCATGGTTATTATGAGTTATTAAAAAGAAACAACAAATGCTCTTAAAATATACTCTGTTGGAGGATTTGTGAGAGTTTGTTTTTTGTTTTGCAATTTTACTTATTTGTTTATTTATGCAATAGACCTTTCAACCACTTTTGTGGCATAAATGCCTCTCAGAGCAGATTACAATAATACAAATTCATAAAATCTAACAATAAAATCATTAAACATTTAAAATACTCCTTTTCAGCAAGGTACACAGACCAATATACATTCAAAGAAAAATAATCTAACTAGCTTAAAACAGCATTTAGTTTACAGATCTTAATTAGCCCGAAAGTCCATGATAAAAAAATAGGTTTTCAAGGCCCATTTACAATTAACAAAGGATGGCGCTTGCTTGATCTCACTTAGAATTGAATTCCATGATTTGGGAGTGGGGAGGACTGGAAAGGCTGTTTAGTCTTAACTATATCCTCAAAGTTGGCTTTTGCATCTTGCTGTGAGTCTTGTTCCCTCAAATGGTATCTAAAATAGCATCCCTCTGAACATGGTTCAGTATAAGCATGGGTGTTTGTGTGCACTGAGCCAGATGAGGTCTATGGGCATTTATTGAGATCACAGTTTTCTGCCGCTGTAATTGGAATTGAGGGCCTATGTCAGCACCTAGCATCCTTTGGTAACTGCTGGGAACCCAGCACCATGACAAGGCTCTCACTTAAAAAAAAACCAAACCAACGCTAGTATTTCAGACAGCACTAGACAGCTGGGCATAACTGCCATTTTAATTTACCAAAATGCCTCCCAATGCAGCATTGCTTTGAGGTATTGTGAGAAATTAAAATGACAGAGTCTAGCCACCTGACACTACTTGGAGCATTGCTGGAAGATGAGCCCAGCATCATCATGACCCGGCCACCTATAGAAGAAGGGATGCCAAAGGGCACTTTGCCCAGGAACCCCTAAAACCTGGCCCCTGCCCTGTTATCTATTCCATCGCCATATCTTATTTTCAAGATACTGCTGCTGAATGTTGATGAACTTGGACAATAATATACTTTGGCACTGAATTCTTTACCATGATTTTAGAATTTGTTTTAGTGACTTGTAACATCCTATACATCAGGCCTACCAAAAAATACATTTAGAAATTCATTCTTAAGTGGAGACCTGGGGATTTTTTACGAAGGTATAAATAAATCTGTATTTTTCAATGAAAAGGAAATATAGGAAATGCAAATGTTTGATGCAGATTTTTTTTTTAAGTGTCTAATCCTTAACAAAAAACAGTCCTGTCTTAGAAGAAAAATAATATGGTTACAGTAATGCTGCCTGGTCAGGGTCAGCTCAGTATATTTGTAGTGTTAAGTCTCTGTTGTGCACGTTAAAAAATGTTTTAAGATGTTTTGTTCACAAAGCAGCACAATTCACTTTGTTGTGCTGGATCACTCCTTTTAAAAGTGTTTCCAGCTCTCCTCTCACCCTATCTCTAGGCTTCTTGGGATTAGGAAGAAGGAAGAAAGAAAATGTATTGTTCATGCAGGAACTGTGAATTCATTTCAAGTGCAAGGCCACAATTTGAGCAAAAGAGGTTCTAAGAAAAATGGAAGAGGGCTAAATTCTTTCTTTTTTTAGGCTAGTTAATAGTTCATAGTGGGGCATACCACTGTCAATAACAAGGGGTCAGAATGCCCTTTGTAGAGATGGGAGTCTGATCCACACTTGTGCCAAGATCTATGTATCTGCTTAGGCAAGATATAGTAAGCTGCCTTATACTGAGTCAGGGATGATTCTAGGGCAGGGTTGGGAAACCTGTGGCCCACCAGATGTTGTTGGACTACAGCTCCCATCAACCTTGACCTTTGGCTATAGTGGCTCAGGCTAACATCTGGAGGGTCACAGGTTCCTCATCACTGATTCTACAGGGTAGCATGTGGTAATGGGTACTCCCCCAAATATTTCCTAATTTCCCCCACCTCAGCTTTCAATCACAGTATATTAAGGTTCTGCATAGCATGGATTAAATCTTAGCTTCCCCAATAATGGTCTTTGCTATGACTTTGCTCCCCCAAACTATTTTTTCTGGAGTCACCCCATACCAAGTCAGACCACTGGTCCATCTAGCTCAGTGTTATGTTCAGTGATTGGCAGTGGCTTTCTAGGGTCCAAACAGCTGTTTTTCCTAGCCATGCTACCCGAGATACTTTAATTGGAGGTGCTGAGAATTAGAAGTAGGATCTTATACATGTAAAGCAGATGAGATCCCAATGAGCTACCATCCCTTCCAGTCAAGGAGAAACAATGGCCTCATCCCAGCAATAGAGCCCCCAGAGCCCCCAGCCCCCGGAGACTAATGGATCCTGAAGGTTTTCAAAGGGCTCTGGGGGATTTTCCGGCTGATAGGACTGGCGCTCCTGCTGAAGCCCTGGTCGCTCTGTGGAATACGGAGATGGCCCGGGCTGTAAACACGATCGCTCC
Source organism: Rhineura floridana (assembly GCF_030035675.1). Lineage (NCBI taxonomy): Eukaryota > Metazoa > Chordata > Lepidosauria > Squamata > Rhineuridae > Rhineura > Rhineura floridana. The sequence continues at coordinate 171,400,999 of NC_084483.1, read as the reverse complement.
TGCACGCCCTCTCCTGTGTAGAGCTCATACAGCTCCATGGTATACTCCGGAGCTGAGAGCGATGAAGCAAGATAGGAGGCGGCTTGAGCGGAAATGGAGACGAACTCCCGACGGATACAATTATGCGCTGGTTAGTGCTTCGACTAAGCTCTATGTAGGAGCAGTGAAGGCAGCTAAAAAACATCATTTTGCTGCCACTATTAAATCATCTCTTTGCCGCCCAGCGGAGCTCTTTCGAGTTGTCCAGGGGCTTCTCCATTCAAACCCTCCGGACACGGTGGAATCATCGGAGGCCCGCTGTAATCAGTTTGCCGATCACTTCCAGAATAAGATCTCATGTATCCGCCAGGACCTAGACTCTCAAGTTATAGCAGTAGATCCTAGTGAGCTGTCTGGAGCACAGTCTTGTCCTGTTTTGTTGGATGAGCTTCAGTTGGTTCAACTCGAGGACGTGGACAAGGTGCTTGGACAGGTACGTGCAACCACTTCGGTACTGGATCCTTGCCCCTCCTGGCTGATAAAAACTAGCAGGAATGGAACAGGCAGCTGGGCCAAGGAAGTGATAAATGCCTCTTTACGAGAGGGAGTGGTCCCGGGCTGTCTGAAAGAGGCAGTGGTGAGACCACTCCTGAAAAAGCCTTCCTTGGACCCAGACAATTTTAACAGCTACAGGCCAGTGGCGAATGTTCCATTCCTGGGCAAGGTCTTGGAACGGGTGGTTGCTGGCCAGCTCCAGGCACTATTGGATGAAACTGATTATCTAGATCCATTTCAATCGGGTTTTAGGCCCGGTTTTGGCACTGAGACAGCCTTGGTCGCCCTGTACGATGACCTATGTCGGGAAAGAGACAGAGGGAGTGTAACTCTGTTGATTCTCCTTGATCTCTCAGCGGCTTTTGATACCATCGACCATGGTATCCTTCTGGAGAGGCTCGCGGAGTTGGGAGTTGGAGGTACTGCTTGGCAGTGGTTCCGCTCCTACTTGGCGGGTCGTCTCCAGAAGGTAGTGCTTGGGGAACATTGCTCGACACCGCGGGCTCTCCAATATGGGGTCCCGCAGGGGTCAGTTTTGTCCCCCCTGCTTTTTAATATCTACATGAAGCCGTTGGGAGAGGTCATCAGGAGTTTTGGAGTGCGTTGTCATCAGTATGCTGATGACACGCAGCTCTACTTCTCCTTTTCATCTTCTTCAGGTGAGGCTGTCGATTTGCTGAACCGTTGCCTGGCCGCGACAATGGACTGGATGAGAGTTAACAAACTGAAGCTCAATCCAGACAAGACTGAGATGCTGTTGGTGGACGGGTTCTCTGATCGGATGGTGGATATATACCCTGTCCTGGATGGGGTTACACTCCCCCTAAAGGACCGGGTTCATAGTCTGGGAGTCTTTTTAGACTCTTCCCTCTCACTTGAGGCTCAAGTAGCCTCGGTGGTTAGGAATGCGTTTTACCAACTTCGGTTGGTAGCCCAGCTACGTCCCTATTTGAGTAAAGAGGACCTTACATCAGTGGTACATGCTCTGGTAACCTCACATTTGGATTACTGTAATGCGCTTTACGTAGGGCTACCTTTGAAGACAGTTCGGAAGCTACAACTAGTGCAAAATGCAGCGGCCAAATTGCTGACAAGGACCAAGCGGTCCGAGCATATAACACCTGTTCTGGCCAGCTTGCACTGGTTGCCAATATGTTTCCGGGCTAGATTCAAAGTGTTGGTATTAACCTATAAAGCCTTATACGGTGCGGGACCACGATACCTTGCGGAACGCCTCTTCCGATATGAACCGGCCCGTGCACTACGTTCTGCTACGAAGGCCCTCCTCCGGGTTCCAACTCACAGGGAGGCCCGGAGGGTGATGACAAGATCTAGGGCCTTCTCAGTGGTGGCCCCCGAACTATGGAACAGTCTCCCCGAGGAAGTATGCCTGGCGCCGACTCTGCTCTCCTTCCGGCGCCAGATCAAAACCTTCCTATTCTCTGAAGCATTTTAAGTTACACTGATTTACTTTTTAAAATGTTTATTGTATTGGATTGATGATTGTATTTTAGTATTATTTTGTTATTCATTGTATTTTTATGCTATTTTATGTTCACCGCCCAGAGAGCTATTGCTAGTCGGGCGGTATATAAATTTAATAAATAAATAAATAAATAAATAAATAAATAAATAAATAAATAAAAGAGGGAATCCTAAAGATTCTAAGGGAGACATAATATTATTAATTACAGCAATACAATGATTCTTAGCCCTTTAATGGAATAGGTTGTAAGGGATGTATGAGCATGCCTCAGTCCGTTCCAACATTCATTTGCACTTTAATCTGGTATTTTCCATTCTGCTGCAATTGGTTTATTTTGCACAAGTCTTTATTACATTTTGTCATCAGTTGGTGCAGAAATATAAATATTTTTACGTATATCATACTGCACAATAGATGAGCATATCTCAGGCATCAACATATATTTACTGATCAATTACCTTCCCTGTGTGTTCCCTTCCAAAGTTATATTAATCTTTTGCAGCGAACACAAAAAAGTGTTGTGGCACCTTAAATACAAAATTAATGAAGTGGAGGCCTTCTTTTTATTTTCAATATGTTTTTGGCAACTATGTTACAGGTTACCCCCTCCCTTCATATTTTACTTAATATTAATGTTTTTTGAGTTTTTAAAGATGTTTTGTTTCTAATATGTTTATAGATGTTTTTCATGTTCTGTTGTTTGCTTGCCACCCTGCGCTCCTTCTGGGAGGAAGGATGGGATATAAATTTAATAAATAAACAGATAACTAGGGATGTTATAGTCAGACTTTAACTGAGAAGTACAGATAAAGTCTACAGATAACAAAAGAGATCATTTTTCCATATAAAATGAACAATAATGAACAACGCCTTCCATTGCTTTCTAAAATTAAGAGAAGGAAGTGGATTAAGGCTGCAATCCTAACCCCATTTACCTGGGAACAAGCTGCCTGGAATTCAATGGGACTTACTTCTGAGTATACAGAGTTAGTATTGCAGCCTTAATGAATATAGGTTGCTTCTAGCAACAAAACTACTTACACAAAGCCAATAAACACTTCAAGGGGAAAAAAACAGTGAGGCACCTGTTGGGACGGCAGCAATTATACATTGCTGAATATGTAAATAAAGTGCACTGCAAAACAATTTACATATCTATTTACGTTTAATGTACGCATATTAAAATGCTTTTGAACTACGGCAAATAGCATACATAGCAAGAGTCTGTGCCATGATGGAGGTCAAATGGGGACTATCTGCTTTATAGTCCATTTTTAACAGATCCTTAAGCCACACCTATCCATCCTACAACAGATGTCCGATATGATGTGAAGTGTGGGCCAGGTAAAGATGTGGCTTCCTGCCAAAAGCAGGGTTTGCAAGCACCACCAGTCAGTTGGTCAGCGATGCCTGCAAAGCCCTGTGCCTTTGCAAGCACCACAGATCAGCTGATCACTGGCACTTGCAAAGCCTGGTGTCTTTGATTTCAAACTGCATGGCAAAAGAAAAGTCATCCAACGTGTTGTGACATCTGACAGGTAAAGGGTAGAAAGAACCATGCTGTTTTCTGGATAAATCACTTCCTGGTTCACATTGAGAAGCTATTTAATGCAACCAGGATTGGGCACAAGTGTGTCAGCCCCCCGCTCCATCCCTCCCAAAATATAGAGACAGAGAAAAAAACCAAATCAGGCCAATGATGACTGAGTGTGCACAGTGGGCACAGAATTGTGACTCACCAGGGAGGCGGGGATGATGGGGCAGGGAAATGGGGAGTGAATTGACTAGCAGAAACGTCAGAACAGAAGCTTGCTACACTGCAACATGGATGGAGTGCTGTCTAACCATGGAAGACTCCCTTTACTTAGACACAGAATCTATTGTCAAGAGATGAAGATGCTCTCACTCTAATAGTGATTAAGTTTTTATTGTGCCTGTGTTAACTATCCAATGTATCACCAGCCATGAAAAAAGAGGGAAATATTGGCAGACTCAGGACAACCATGAGGTTTACAAGAAGTACTAAAAATCTTTAGGAAAAACCTTGTAGCAGGAATCCGAAAAACAGCTTCATAAGAACTCAGTGAGGGAAATTGCTCTGATTGGGGGGGGGGACTGTCAACCAGCTGGGAGGTAGAACAGAACTGAGCAGCTTGAAAGTGCAGAGGAAGGAACAGAGACATAGATATTTTAAAGACAGAATAAACCTTATCTTGTCTGGACAGAGCATTGCCTGGCTCAAACTGAGAAGCTATTTTAACATGTCTTAAGAAAAGGAAGACAGACCTGCCCATAGACAGCAATGGAGAAATCCAAGCTTCTAATACACCTGGGACTGGGCATCAATGTGCCCGCCCCAACCCCCCCAAAAGGAAAAACAAAACCTAAAACAGACCAATGAGGACTGAGCATGGTCAGTGCATAGAATGACTGTGGAATGAAAAAAAAGAAAGAAAATGGGAGGGGAGGTGTAGTGGCCTAGAGGAGGATAGCTGGAAACCTGAAGAGAAGCAGTTTGGCCCTGCAACAGTTTGCAGGGTCACTCTTGGTTCCTCTGTCAGCCAACCCAGGCACCTGAATGCCAACAGGACTGAAACCAGAAGGTGGGCACTGGAAAACATGAGGGAGGGATTAGCATGCTTGGGGAAAACCCAAGATATGGAATACAAACAATTTCTTAAACTGCCACAGAATACAAAAAAGGCCAATAAGGACTGAGTATGCTCAGTGGTCTCCACAAACAATGGAATACCAATTATTAAAGGAGAAAAGGAAACTTGGAGTGGGGAGTGAAATGACCTACTTGAGCTCCTTACAAGTCATGGCTGACTGGAACCTTGAACAGGAGCACTCCTGTTAGAGAGTCGGGATACACTGCAACATTTTCATGCATGTTCTATTAGCGCACTGTCTTATTCAGCAAAACTCCTATAGCCAAGATCCTTCTAATGACAATGGCAAGCCTCCTGTTTGCAGGTTCAGGCCCCATTTATTACATCCTATTGATCTGGGCCAGGCGATTAGGGATTAATAACCTTTGGTTTGCCCCTTGAATAGGGTCTTTAAATTGCCCCAGTACCAGATACTCTTCCTACCAGGAATGAGAGGCTTTAATCACTGATTTCCTCACATTATTCTTTTTTCTTTTTAAAATAGTGATATTTTACTACTGATACAACTTTTTGCCATTTTTTTTAAAAAGGGGGGAATGAGGGGAAATTATTAAAACCTCTTCTGACTGGTAGGAAGAGAAGCGAGGACTGGGGCAATTTAGAGTGTGTGTTGAAGGGGGAAATCAAAAGATGTTCACCACTAATTCACCTGGACCTGATCAGCAGAGAGCAATGGGCTCCTGCTGGGAGGAAGGGCAGGATATAAATCAAATAATAAATAAATAAATAAATAAACTTGCAAAAAGGAAGTGTTCAATTCAATTCAAAGGCACAACGCTGACAATTTTTAAAAACTCCCACAAGAGTCCTCACAAGAAGCAGTGATGGCTAGCACCTTGGGTGGCTTTAAAAGAGGATTAGACATGTTCATGGAGGATAAGGCTATCAATGATACTAGCCATTATGGCTATGCTCTGCCTCCATAGACAGAGGCAGTATGCTTCAGAATACCAGTTGCTAGAAACCACAGGAGAGGAGAGTGCTCTTGCATTTAGGTCCTGTTTGCAGGCTTCCTTGGGCATCTAGTTGGCCACTGTGTAAACAGGATGGTGGACTAGATGAGCCACTGGCCTGATCCAGCAGGCTCTTCTTATGTTCTTAAACATTTTACCTATCCATATTGGACGGGCAGTGCTGCAGTCACAAAGAACAGCGACAAATCAAGTCTTAAGAAAGATAGAAGGATTACCCAGAAAGAACCAGAATTCAAAGGGTTAATAATGGCATCATGTAGAAATGCTATAAAACCCACATTAATAAAGAATAATAATTCCAGAGCAAAGGGGTAGTCTACAAGCACCCTAAATATCCCATTGTACTCTAAACAAAAACAAAGCTTTCACACTACATGTCACCACAGCCTCCTTACCTGTAAAATATGTGTTGGCAGGCAAAGTAGAACTTGGAAATTTATAATACCCATTTCCTGGGAAACGGATTCCTTTCATTACAGTTACATTTGATGTTGCTAAAGATGCATCCATTCTCTCCAGCTGATAGATTGGAGGAGGGCCATTAAGTTGTTTAGGTTCATTCCAACTTATCTTTATTACTGTGCTGTTTACTCCTTCGGTGTTAGGGGCAATTAGCTGTCTTGGAGCTATTGATATAAAAAAGAAAAAAGAAAAAAAGATGCATCTGTCCAGTTAAGGTTATCCAAACAGTACTGGTTTAACAGAATAAACAGAATAAATGATCTTTGACCTTTATGCTATTGCAACCACACCTATACAGATAATAATTCTTTATTTGTAAAGAATCTGAATGGCAACCCTCCAATGTCTTGTTTGACTTTTCAGAGGTACTGGCATTTTCTGCCTTAACTGCTGACTGAAAATAATTTTATCATAGTATCATAAAAAAAAATAATATGGACCTTATGTCATATGTTGAACTGATTTTTGTGAACAAGGCACACAACCAACTCTCCCAAGTGTAATCAAGGAATAGGAAATAGGTGCTCTTTGATATGAGGAATTTTGTGTGAATTATTGCTGCCAAGTTAAATCACAATAAACATGTCTTGAATTAAGGCCCAAAAACATTTTTTTTAAAAAACCCCAATTTATGCAACAAAATCCAAGGATAGGAAGTGGACATGAGTGACTGGGTATACAGTAGGGCCCCACTTATACGGCGGGTTCCATTCTGGACCCCCGCCATAAAGCACAAAATGCCATAAAGCGGAACCCGTGTCGTGCGAAAATGACGCGAAAATGGCGCAAAACATCGCAAAAAGGGGAAAAACCCTTTAAAATTGAAAATGAAAGGTGTCGCATCAGCGGAACGCCTTAAAGTGGAACGCCGTAATGCGGGGCCCTACTGTACATACAAACATGTACAGTAATACCTTAGTTAACAAATATTCCAGGAACCAAGCTCCATTTAAGGAAGGCTTCTTTTAAAAGGTGAAACTGATCAGCTTTGCTATGTTATGGATAAACTTTGCTTTGCTAGGGTGAAACTGATTAGACTGTTTGCTTTGCATCAAAGAGATGTCTTGCTTTCTCACAGGCCTGGGAAGGGAAAGGTCCAATACACTTCAGAGGAGGTGAAAGAGGGAAGGGTGAGGGTGCTGGGTAGGCATCCTTTAAAGCCCCCATTGAAGCTGCCCCCACCATCTATGAATGGGTGTAGGAACCTACCCCTATTCCTTCCATGTTGTTCCAAAGTTTCTGTTAAAGAAATAATGTCCAGGAATGCATCTACTTTGTTAACTGAGGTATTGTTGTACAAGCAAAGGGTTTGCTATCAGTATATTCTCTCTCTCTCTCTCTCTCTCATCTATCTATCTATCTATCTATCTATCTATCTATCTATCTATCTATCTATCTATCTATCTATCTATCTATCTATCTATCTATCTATCTATCTCAGCTTGAGTGCCTATGTAACTTCGATGAGCAGAAGGCCTGAAGAGGATTACAGGAGATATGTACTGACTTCACACTCCCTGAAAAGCCAATTACATTACCTATGAACATGCTAATGAGTACACACCAGTAAGGGAACAAAGACACAGAACTCTGTTGAGCCTAATGGGTATCTCTTGCTGCATGACTCCGCAACCAGGTATGGGAAGATCATACTTCATGTGTCACACAGAATATATTTGCATGGGTGTTTCATGGCTGTTTCTCAGAGAAGTCACAACATATCTACACATTACGTACCAGTGAGCCTTACATTACTTGTAAGATAGAACAAAGGTTTTTATATTTTAGATGTAGAAATGTAGACTAAATACTTCACCAAGTATATGATCGCCTCTCCCCACATGAACCAACCCAGACCTTGTGTTCTTCATCTGTGTGCCCCTTCTGACTGAGAAAGTACAGAGGGTGGCAACAGGAGAAAGGGACTTTTCAGTGGTGACTCTCCCCCCCACCTTGTGGAATGCTCTCCCCTGGTGCAATCATTATCTATTTTTAGGTGCCAGGCAAAAACTGTTCTTTTTACTGTTCTCATAATTTTGGGTCTTAATTTGAAGGGCTTTAGGTATCAATTGCCTCTTTTAATGTGGCAGGTCTTGCAAGACCTGTCTTTACTTGCACTAATCTGTTTTTAGGTTGCATTGTGTTTGTGATTTTAATGGGTTTGTTATAATTGGTTTTAAACTTATTGTTCTAAGGCGCTTTGGGTTGCTTTGCAAGGAAAGCAGCTAATAAAGAGTGGTACGGCAATGGAACCAATTACCAAGGGAGGTGGTAGGCTCTCCAACACTGGAGGTGCTCAAGAGGCAGCTGGACAGCCACCTGTCAGGTATGCTTGGATTCCTGCACTGAGCAGGGGGTTGGACTCGATGGCCTTATAACCCCCCTTCAACTCTACTGTTCTATAAATTATTATTATTATTAATTGAATATACAACAGCCTTTCCTGGGCACTCAGATTGTTCATGAAATTATCTTTCAAGCCTTCTTAGTAGGTATTATGTTTATGAATCATTGTCCATGAGGCATCCCAATTTTATTGATTTACAACAAAAACATACATAAAATAATTCCACATATAACAACCTTTTAAAAATTATATAAATGTATATGTATACAAAGCTTAAGACAGCAACAGCACATGCATAAAATCAATTCAAATCTAATACACATACCAGTTGGAATAAAAAAATCTCCATTTAGAAGGCTCATTCAAAGAGTAAACATCTTTAGCAAGTGCCAAAAAACAAAAGAAAAGGTGTGTGTCTTGATATATAGTCTACCAAATGTTAGGTGCTGCCACATGAAAAGCCTGATTCCAACATTGTGCAGAATGGACTTCCTGACAGTTTGGGATCTGCAGCATGCCCTCTCCTGCAGAACTCAGTGATTGGTTGGGTTTGTAGGGCATAAGGTTGTCTTTTAGGTATCTTGGTCCCATGCTGTATAGGGCTTTGTACAATAGTACTAGCACCTGGAACCACACTCCGGCAGCTAACTGTCAGACATTGCATTTTTTTTTCAGTAGCAGCATAATATGATGGTGATATTCTGCCCCATGAGCTGTCCAGTTGCTACATTTCACGGTAACTGCAGCTTCCAGGTCAGACAGCCCCAAAGGCAACCCCACATGGGGCACTTTACAGTAATCAACACAATCTTTTGGTAAGCAATCTTTTGTATTTTGATGTGGTTTGCTGACCTGGCAAACTGTCACTGCTACACTATGTAATTAAGTTCAATATAGCAACTTCCTCAAGATTCTTTGTAGCTATAATATACTTTTATCTACTCTGTACCCCAAGCAAACATTACTTTGCAAATCTATCATGTGATTTATCTTTTTACATGAGGAGAGTCCTAAACTATGCCACATATATCAAAGACAGTTTTTCTGTGATTATATGGCACAAAATTTGTTTGGAGAACGATATAGATTAAAATATGCATCTTGCAAATTACTTCAGATAGCTAACAGCTCATTGCAAAGCACTCCATTTACAATAAATTAATAGCATATCCTTAAATATTCTTGCATACAAAAACATTAATATCTCTTTCATTTTCTCACATTAACCTGTAGTATGTGGCTATAACTTTCCCTACAACATGATAAAATATTACTTTTGGCAGAGGGAATGATGGGAGACAAAAACCCACCAACCGTGCTATGCATTGTAAATTTTTGCTTGGACATCATTTATGACTTCACAATCTAATTAGTATCATACTGCTATGTTCGAAATTTACTGTGTCGAAATTGAAGTAGTGCAGTGTGAGGTCACAAGCTTCTCCGCATAAGTAGAGCAGAGCACTAATGAAATGCAGTATTAATGCACATGTTTCAAAAGAAAACATGGCTTTACAATTGGAACTTCACCTTTGGAGCAAATCAGTCTGTATCAGCATTTTAAATGTGAGTACCGAGGGTGAGTCCTCTAGTTCAGCTTGGAGTTGCTAAAGCAGAAATACTAAAATTCATTATTTCCAAAATGAATACACATAGCCAACCCTTCTTGATGAGAATAACAACAATATCTCCCTTAAACAATCATCCTTTAATAAATGGGGGTTGCCTGCACTGTAATTATAGCATCTTTGCTACCCAAATTTGAAGCTTTTATGGGGCTTGTGCCATTAACTACTTAAATACATTGTAACACTTGCTTCTCTGACAGGAAAGCATTGATTTTTTAATCATTTTCAAGTCTACTCTAGCACAAATAAATGTACTACAGTTACAGTTAATGCACTGTGTACACGCATTAAACACTAGCATGACACAATTTATTATTTTGTGATATATGGAACAGAAGCCCAACCTTTCAGAAAGCAACATCTTTGGTATAATAACATTAGTATTGTAAGTATCATGTCCTTGGTGACTGAGAATACTTGTGTGTTGACATATACAGTAAAGAGTCTCTATTGAAGATAGTACTTCAGTAATTTGGACTTAAAAAGTTAAGATAATCAGTCTGCAGAACAGGCTTCCATGTCACTCTATTGTACAATATAGATACTGGAAGCTAAAAATCACAGTATATATTTCCTAAAGGTGTCACTATAGTACCTATAGCAGCTTTGTCACAGGAATAGACTATAATTTTGTCTATTTAAATTTTGTCCTAGTCTTCTAAAATACATCTGTCAAAGCATACAGTATTTTAGTAGACTGAGTTATTCTGCATATTTTAATTATGCAGAGTTCTTACAGTTTATTCCTAGGTAATATATAGTGGATATATTATAAAGCAAAAACATTATTTTAAACACCTATGACTAGTGTTTGCTATTGTGTAACGCAGAGCACCAAAAGAACGGATGGAACAGATGGTCCATACAGTTTTATGTTAAAAGATATGTCTTATAGCTGTTGCTCCATAGGTCACTATTAAAAAAGTCTTTCCTATATGTTGGAACATACACACACACATATGCATTCACATACACACACATCTGCATGCATGAAAGAAAAATATAATTGTTGGTAAGTAAAGAGCAGTTAACTTTGTTGTGTTTGAAACGATATCATTTTAGTTTTAGAAGCTAAGACAGATGCCAGCATTTCACTGTGAACAGATGGTAATTCTATCTAATAGAGCATCTCTGTATTAGTAAGGTCTGTTGTGTATACAAACAGTAATAAACACTAGGTGAGGATCAAAATAAATTTTAATTGTTGACATTAAATTCTGGCAGCCATGCTTTAAGGATAGTGTATTCTTTTCGCAAGTCTGTCAGATTTGCTAATGCAGGTGCTAAAGTTTCCTATAGCCTGTCAGGTTCTAAGGCTAAGAATACAGCCTCATTTATGCTTTGGCTACTGCTAATTTTAAATAGCTACTTATAGGGTTGCCCTTTTTTTAAAAAAGTACTTGTCTGGTGCATGATTTCAGTTTGGAAGCAAATGTTCAATTATAGATTTCTCCAGCAACTTAAAGTGGGAGCTCCGTCACTCAAGCAGCTTGCCTATAGTTACGAGCTGTTAGTGCAAAGGGTCCCAGGAATATTTTTATTAGAACTATTACTAGTTTAGCAATGCAAAGTATTTTACGTTCCATATGCCATTCAACCTCATGGGTAGATCATTAGGACTCCACTTGTATGGAATGGGAATGATCGAGACAAGGAAATGGCTGAGCAGTGATCACCAAGGATACCTTGCTCCTAAGTCTGGAATCCTGTCAGATGGGCCCCAGCGGCATAACAGGGTTGCCTATTGATTGATTTAAAATGCAATACCCTAAACTTCAATTTTAAAAACTCATAGAGTGACTTACATTAATCAAGAGGTTGTAAAAACGGTATTCAAAACAAAGTTAATAACAAATTAAATGAATATAAAATAGCAAAGCAGCAATAGACAGCAATAAAACAGTTCTACAAGTAGACACACACACACTTACAAAAGGTGAAACATTGGAAACCTAAAACCTTAAGTTATGTATCCAGAAACACTGCCTATACCTTTAAATATCCCAGGCTATGGTCTGAAGGCACATGAGGATAGCACCTTGCTGAAGCTAAGCAGGGTCAGGTCTGGTCAGTGCCTGGATGGGAGACTGCCTGGGAACCATATGTAAGCTGCCTTGGGTTTTGATCATAAAAAGAAAGGTGGGGTATAAATGTAATAAATAAATAAATACATATCCAGATGTTAAAGGAAGTCCCTGCCATGGTGCGTCCCTATTCCTCACTAGTCCTGTCCTCTGGCCACTTCCAACATGAGACTAATTTTGTCCTATAGGAGGCAGGTAGAAGTACAAGTGAAGAGTTGGTAGGGAACTGGTGGGCAGTGGAGTAGCAATAGCTTGGCTTGCTGCCTCAAGGCATTTATAGTTATTTGCACCATATCTGGGCAAGGATTAGGCAATTGTATTGGTTATCCTGCTGGCATACCTGTACATGGAAGGATTCAAGCTACTTATTTCTAATTTAAAGTAGTAGGGCTTGAATCAACTCTTTGGTACCTTTCAGAAAATCTGTATGTGAAATATACCTCAAATAAACATAACAAGTTTTAAGAGTTAATTTTATTATGGGCATACAGAATCATATTTCTTTAAAAATCAATGTAATGGTATTTTTTTAAAAAAAAATCCTAAAAATATATTGCTTCCACCATATGGGACAACCAACGACTCACCAACCGATTTAAGATGCAGCATATTGAGCTGACCATATGTTACAGTGCTGTTGAATGGCTGAGTGATTCATGCCCGTCACATTCTAGTATATCAATTAAAGCTCCTTGAAGTCTGCATGATTTGTGTCTCTGTTATTAAACCCTGCTAATTCATCCCACTTACACATCTGTTATAAATCTCTAGGAGTGCTGCATGATTCATGGCAATCTGTGAGCATGGTACAGCAAATTCTTCTCCTTGTAATTAACAGTAAATTGTTTTACTGCCATGCAATGAATTTTTCAGTTATATTGCAAATGAACTCCTAAATGCATGGCTCTTTCCTAAGAACTGACTTATATCATTAGGCAATTAAAAAGTATTGCTTTGAACCAAAAGCTTTTAATCAAGAGAAATACAACTTAAACTCAGCCTAAAGACCATGCAAATTTGACATACTGGCAACAGAATAATTTGTGCAATTTCCCGAGGAGTGAAATATGTCCTTTGGGGAGAACAAACAAATAAGGTTTGGCTCATGCTCTGGTGCACAAAGAGCACCCAATCTGTAGCTGGAGAGCACTTGGCAAGAGAAGATACTCAGCAGATACTGTTTATCTCTGGAGTTATTTAAGTCATCTATCATTTGCAAATTCCTCAGATTATGTTTCACGTCTCTAATTGTAACAGTGCCTATATTCTTGAAATAAATAATTGGATAATTAACCAAGCAAAATCATCACAAGATTCCAGTGCTGTTCAAGAGTTTCAGTCAAAGGTGAAGCCAATTCGCTTTAGCTTTGCTGCCTCTGTAGTTTCCTGGAGAGGCTTTGATTCTTCTCCCTCACTCCCCACTTCTGACTAGTTCTTGGCAACAGTCTGAAATTCATGAGTCCATACTTCCAGTCAGTAGTTTAACAACAAATAAAATTAAATTCAGAGAAGGAAGCCTAATTGAAGGACAGCAAGCAAAAGAGAGTGTGTGTGGATTTATATATATATATGGAAGGCCACATTTGCATGCTCATTTTCCCTTTTTAGCATGGAGCAGAAAGTGACTAGCTTAATGAGGGATTATTCAAGACAGGAATGAACAAAATGCATTCATAACTAAGAATAAAGATTGTATTAGGAAACAAAAAACAGGCAACTGCTGAGAAAGAAGGGGATGATTGGTTTATGCATTATGAATAAAAAGGTAGAAAAATATTTATATTAGTATTCACTAATGACTATATATACAAGATTGCTGTAATTAAAATTATAAATTAACATATTAAGAGTGCTTGTTTAATCACTTTGGGTCCCAGTCACAATGACAGACTTTTATGTACTTGCATGCAAAGCAATGTGTATTTTCAGACCACAGGCAAACAGCCTGTGTATTTTACTTTTAATAGAGAAAGGAAAACCTAATGCACCACTAATTACCAGTTAATTGGATATAGGTGATTTTTAAGACTATGATAGAGTTTTGTGCTTAAAAAACATTATATGATAGGTAAAACATATGGTTCTTATCAGTGGCATGTACCTTTCTGAACTATTGAAAATTCAGGCATGATAGGTTTCTTTTCGAATACAATAGCAAAACTTGAATAAAAAAACAGAAATCAAATCCAGTGTTTAATTCAGGAAGGTATGCAGCTTGTTTTGCTTTTTTGAAAATGAAGCATTTGCCACATAAGTAAGATTGCCTAAGGAGGGGGGGTAAATCCCTAAAAATAGAGAAATCTGTATATGTGGCCCTGGGGTATTCCACGAAGGATATACATGTAAGAACATAAGAAGAGCCGTGCTAGATTGGACCGTCTTTCTAATCCAGTAGCATCCTGTTTCTGACAGAACCTTCGAGGAAGCCAACAATTAGCTCACAATTAGGGCTTGAAGAAAATGTCTCATTCCCTTTGTTGCTCTGCAGCATCTGTTATTTGGTGTTTTACTGCATCTAAATCTGGAATTTCTATATAGCCGTCATGACTCATAGTTGTTAATAGATGTAGCTATTAATTTCAAGAATTGATTATGTGGGGTACACTCAAGCCTCGCATTGAGGTTATGGCAGATATGTTGCTAAGTACACAGTACTATAGCTGTCCTCAGGTGTTGTCTTTTAAGTGTGTGTAGGGCAGCAGGAGCAAGTATGCTAGCTTTGCCTCCCTTGTCATCGTTCCCATCTCTTTTCAGCTTATGGAGGCTTCTTGTGTATTTTAGAACCTTGTTTTTCTGAGGGTTTAAAATCATGTGGTGAGCCTCCACAAATACATGAGCTCCCAACTTTGCACAGTCTCCATTACAAGTTGGAAGGCAGGGATAACAAGAACAAGCAGGAAGCTAGCAGACTCATCCCTGTTACCCTCCCCATGTATTTTCTGTGTTTAAAAGTAATTGCTGAACAGAGCTCACAGGTTCCCCATAAGGATCAGCCAGGAAAAGGGAGGGAGGACATGAAGCCTATTGTAGTATGAATCTGCTCATTTTTAAGACCATTATTGGAGGCACTTCTCACATAAGAGAAAGGTGGCAATTGAGGAAAGGAACATTTCAGCCCAACTCTGGAATGCTCACCTGCAAGCAGGGGTGGGGAAGAAATTAAGTTCAGTTGCATTTTAGCATGAATCTATCAAATTTGCACTTTCCAAAACAATATGAAAACTGACACACGTTAGGAATTTGCACTTATCTGAATTTTGCAATGCAGTTCTCCAGCCAAACAATATTCACATAAATGTATATATTAGGTAAAAGTGTGCATAAAAATGAAATAGTAGTGAAAATAACATACAAAATGTATTCTATTAAAATAAATTGCTGGCAAAAATGTGTAGAATAGTCAAAACTGCATAAAACATGCTCTTATTGGGAAAAATTCTCACTAAAATGCTGAACAATTTTCATGAGCATTTTTAATGAAAATTGCTGCAGAAATGTGGAGAACAGAATTTAAGACCAGAGGTGTAGTCGTCCAGGGTCTCAGGGTGTCATAGACCCTTTACTTTTTAGGGAGTAGGGTCCAAAAGTCTCCAGCGTTCTATGAGTCAATCAGCATGAAAGGGAAGTGTGTTAGCCACTGAGAAGAACTTTCTAAGATGTTTCCTTGTCCTTTTGTGCTGATTGGAGCCAATCAGAGTGAAAGGAGGTGAATGAGCCACTGATAAGACTTTTTTCAGTAATAACACACAGGCTCCCTTTTCATGCTGATTGGCTCCTAGGGATATCTGTTGTGGGAGAAGACATGTGTGATAAGGACTGAGGAGTGTGGAGATAACGATGGGGAGCAAGCAAGTCAGTGAGGGAGTGGGCATGGCTGAGGGGACGTATCATGACTATCAAGAAGGGACCCTGTACTTCTAGATTTGCCACTACATTACTGTTTAAGACAGGGAAAATGTGAAACTAAGAGAACTGCAATTGACAGATCCTTCCAACCTGCAAACTACTCCTCTGGTGCCTGGTTTACTGAGTTATAGTCGTTGCCCAGGATTTTATGGCTCATATAACCTATGCTGCTAGTTGTGTTGTTATTTGTTGCAATAGTGCTATTTTTTAATCTGTGGAGGGGTTTGGGTTTTCCCCCCATTTATTGTTTTAATGTTGTCCTTTGCTTTTGTCTTTTTAATCTTTGGAAGCTATACTTATTTTTTAAAATAATAACAATAATAATAATGAAGCAGAATATATGAAGTTAAATAAATAAATATAAATGCTCCATTGAGCTCAGTGGGGCTTCCTTCTCACTTGTTTGGAGGGAACTAGTTTAATACATTCCCATATTTCACTTTTAAAAACTGTAATCTTTAGCACACAATGGTAGTGTGGTCCACTGACTGATGTATTCTAGGAGAGACTCATCAGGTAGCCTTGAGTACGTCACTCTCTAATCATCTCAGATTCTCATTTGTAAAAAAAAGAGACCAAAAGTGTCATTGTGAGGAGAAATACAAAATGTACTTTATAAAAAAAATCTTTGAGAACAGAGTAAGCTATATAAATCATAGACAGCAGTAAATTACTGTAAGATTAAGGCTTCTCCAGCTATTTTTTTCCTTGCTGGAATGTAATAAAAACATAGGTAAGAAGACTTAGGGGTCTGTGTGTTTCAAGTGGGCTTCAGTTCCAGAATGTTTAAAGATTTATAAATATTGGCCCTGTTCCAGCTAAAGTTAGCCATGACAAAGTCCCATTGAAAGCAATGGGACCTCAGTTAGTCGCATAACTAAATTGTTCCTTTGCTTTCAATGGGAGTTCATGATCAGCTTTAGCTGGATCAGGACCACTGAATTTGCAATACTTATGTTTATTTTATTTATTACTACATTTATATCCCACCTTTTCCCCGAAAGAACTCAAGGTGGCATACAAACATGGTTCTCCCTCTCCCAATTTTATCCTCACAACAACCCTGTGAGGTAGGTTAGGCTGAGAGAGTGCGACTGGCCAAAGTGAGCTTCATGGCTGAGTAGGAATTTGAACCTTGGTCTCACAGGTCCCAGTCCGACACTCTAACCACTACACCACACAAATTCTCAATACTGTGTCATTCATTCATATGAGAGGCCTGGGACACAAATACTTGTTAATTAGAAATTAGGACAAACAGCACTGTTTTAGGATTCCACTGGCAGGACTGGATAATAAGTACCATCATATAGCTCAGGTTTGTATAAAGGTAGTCTGCTATATACAGGTCATTTAAACTATTTTAGAACCCTTTATATTTCCATTTTAAGAGCAATACATTCAAAAACCTTTAAATTTATTCTTTGATCACCTATGAAATCTGCACTGACAGCCATGAAGCCAGTGTAAGCCAGTTTTTATTCAAACTAAAATTTAATATCTGACAATTAAGTGATAACTGCATTCTTAGACATCAGTGGGAATTTGATTTAGATTTTAAGTTCAGATTTGTATTTGCATATTCTGGATTCCAGCTTGGGTGAACCATGCATAAATATCCAAGTGTATTCTTGTTTACACTTAAAATGGGAGCTGAATAAATTGTCTTATTCTAATCTATATGTCTATGCATAACAAGGGGGGGTGAGGAGTGCATATTGCACAAGGACCTCTCCTTGTGCCATCCTGGTCCTGACAATCCTTCTGTTTGTGCAGGTTTTGCACAGCAACACCTACACAGATGGGCCTGTCATGCCCCCTGAATGTCTAAATATTCACTTTTGCTTTGACACATGAGCAAGAGACAATAACCAAATGGTTATCTTCTCTCAGCCACCAGCTGTTCACCATTGGCAGCAAAGACGGTAGGAGTATTTGCAGAAGCATCAGTCCCAGATTTTCTCAGCAATATCTGATGATTCCCCACAGAAAATAATTATTCAGGTTTTCATGGCACTTATCCGCTGCTTTCTACATATTTACTTTAAACTCCATATTAGAAAGTATAGACATAATCATTTTCTTTATGTTTCCAATGTAAAAGTGTATAAATGCAGAGAGAATTTTTTAAAAATCAGATTGATTTAAAAAAAATGTATGTGCATGATATTAGATAACTGCACCTGCCAGAGCCTAAAGTTAATGTGCTATTGGCAGGTGGGGATCCTTTAACTTCTACAAGGCGATGCTCTGAATCCAGAGTCTTCGAAATTCTTGCTTTATGCAAAACTCAAAATTGTTATTTCTAAAAGTGTCCTAATGAAGCTGTCTGATGAAATTGACAAAGGTTCTAGCCCCCTTCACCTCCAACTGTTTTCCTGGGCAGATCTCCGTATAGCTGTTGTGAATATGAAGAAGAAAGTCTTTGTGGCCTTGTTGGCTACATGTCTGCTTTTGGTTTGCATTAGTTTTCTAGACTATCAAAGAAAGGCAATGAAAATAGAAGAGCAGATCTCTCTCCCCCCCTCTTTTGTGACTAGCAAGACTGGGTTTGTAGCTTCTTTTCCCAGTCTCCCACAATGTCAATACAGGAGTATATGGACAAATGGTCTCACCTGGTATATTACTGACACACCAAACACCAGTGTTAACACTGGTATTTTCTACTGCAAATTCGTTGAGTGTTGAAGTAATACATACATATACAGTAACACGGGTTTAAACACTCAGGATCAGAAACCCTTTGAAATTTGCACTTATCCAAATACTGTGATGCAGTTCTCCAACCAAACAATGTTAACAAAAATGCATATATTAGGGGGAAGTGTGCATTAAAATGAATCTATTACTAAATATAGCATACACAGTGCATTATATTAGAGAAATTGCTTGCAAAAACATGTACATTAGTCAAAGATGCATACAAAAATGTGTTTATTAGGAGAAAATCACACTAACACAATTTTCATGAGGATTCATGAATTTTCATGAGGATGTGGAGAACTGAATTTAAGACTGGAAAAAGGATAAACAGAGAGAACCGAAATGGACAGATCCTTCCATTCTTCATTAGAGTGACACTGGTATCTCTTGCCCTTAATCACTACACTAAAGTAGGTATCCAAAGGCAACAAGTTGTACTTAAGTGGTAGAACCCAAGCTTAGAAGTACTGCAAATTAAATCTGTGTGCTAAAAATGCTATTGTTATGATAGGGGCTGCTAATAAAATATTAACTTCATTAGGTTTCTGCACTATATTTGTTGAAACTGTTTACAAACACATGTTAAATGAAACCTATGTGGAAAACATGATATTTTGCTTTTATCTGTCATGGTAAACAAATAGCAATTAAACTAGTCACTTTGTATTAGCATAACACCAATCTCAGTCGATGGGCTGATCACAATGACCTGTGATCATCAATAATGGTGCTCATTAGAAAGGTTCATGCTAACTTTACACTTCAATACAATTTTTTCTCTCCTTACCTGCTGCTAAAGTTTGTCCCATTCCTGGCTCACTGCTGACACAATCAACTCGATTGCAGAGAGTAATGGTAAAATAATAAATTCTGTATGGTTCCAGCCCTTTCACTATGTAGGACTGTTCATCAGCTTCAGTCATATACAAAACCTGAAATGCAAATAGAATTAGGATGGCTGTCCTGATAGTGCTTTCACTATCTTCCACTAATAAAATGGCATGCTTTGCAATACGAAATTAGCTTTTGCTTATTTTTGTTTTATCTTAGACATTTGCTAAGTCATTCATAGAAATAGGACTATTTTGAGGAACCTCAACAAGCAATTAAGAAATGTTACATCTGCACTGGGCCTCTTGTATATCCTTGCAGAATTAAATCACGACTTCCTGTATGCAAGCAAGGGGACATTTCCCTTCTGAACAATCTGCCAGAAACATGCGATGTCCTCTCATACAGCAACAAACAAACAGATAATGAGCTCCACCCTGGGCAAACTGCCATAACAAGTTTGATACCCCCCACTGCACTTTGATAATGGCAAGCGCTTCTCTGTTGGCAAATCAGAATATGGCATAGCCAGCAAGGCTGGGACTTCTTTATAACATACATATATCAATGAGCAGGGAAACAGATTGCTAATAACAATAATACCTGAGAATATACTGGCAATACTTTTTGTTCGGTAATTACATTGACACTGTACCCCATCACTTCTCCTCTTGCTTCATTATCTTGTGGCTTTTCCCAAGATACATTGACAGAATATGGTGAAAGAGGGAATACTGATGGAGGTGGCATGAATACAGGAGCTAAAACAAAAATAAATGTGCTAATTTATCATAAAATAAATGAACAACATGTGTCAGGCAAGTTTTCCCACTATATTTGTAAAATACCATCTGTTAAACTTGATAAAATGGCTGTTTGCATCCAATTGCTAAATAAGCAGCTTGTAGAAATTAATTTTCAGGTCTAAAAGGAATTTTCATATGGTTTTTCAATGCGACAATTTTAAAGTAAATGTATCCCACCTATAGTATGAGATCTATTATTTTTATGGTGCACTAACCACCACTTAAAATCTGAAACACAATATAGGTTTCACATAATGATGAAGTAGATGAAATTTTAAAAGCGCAGCCATTCTGTGATCTGGGAAAAAACTGATTAGAGGAAAGATTGTTGAACACTTAAACATCGTTGAAGTAAATTTAATTGCCGAGGAGGTTTGAAATTAACATGTTTCTCTTGTGTTAGAATAGTGGATATTTTAGAAATGTTTAATTATGTGACATCTGACATACAGGATAAGCCTACATTTTTCAAGTCTTATATAGGCACTATAAAATGGTTGTATTTTGGGAAACACCATTTACAAATTTGTCCCCAGCCAAACCTGCTGGATGTTTTGAAGTTAACAATCCATCCACAAACCAATTACGATAAATATCCTTGGCTTTAAGCCATTTATTCATAGGCAAGTTCTAGCTGAGGGAAATCGGTGGGGATTATGTACAACTGAAGTATGTTTGGGATTGGGATACCCACATGGTTGACAAGAAGTACAGCACTATTATGAACCAAATTATTCCAAAAGTCAGTTTAATGGAAATCAGTGGGATTTACTTCTGATTAAGTATATAATGGAACTGAGATGTTCATTTAAATGAGTTTAAGTTATAGAACAAAATATAAATCAATCTTTTCCAACATAGTAGAAGACTTTAAAAATAAGCAAAAGAGAACTCATATGCTAGAAAGTCATGTATGTATCTAAACAACCAGCCAATTCAGTATGACAATTCCTTAGTCATCATTAACTGGATTGAGTGTGGACATCAACCACATCCACCAATTTCATGAAAATAGGATCAGAGAACACAATAATTTATAAAAGTGTTTTTATATTATCACATTTATAAGACTTCAAAAGTAAGGGCTCAATCCAGCCAAAGTTAAGTCTTTTTCAGCTATATTGATTTCAGTGGAAGAGTTAAACATGGGACTATTTATGCCATATAAGATTTAAATGTTGCAGCTTAAGGTCAAGGGTAGACATTTTAGAGCACCATGTATGGCTCCCATCAAAGCTGAAACCCCACAGGTCCTCCACTGTCACATAATACATGATGTAGTCATGTTTATTTATGAGACTCCACTCAACTGTAAAACCTGCTGCTTGCAGAAATGGAAAGGTAGGCAACACAACAAATATCATATGTTTCATAAGAGTAGATGTTACTGGGGTAGGAGATATAGGGCTAGCTTTTGACAGCAGCCATACATGTTACATAACATCTACTTCCAGCATTCATTTCCTGACTTTCAAGGATCATTACAACCCTGACATGAAAGTAATATTTGATGTGAAAAATTTGGAAGGAAAAAATGATAAAAATGAAATATAAAGGCTTAAGATTCTGCAAATAAGACTAACCTATATGTAGTATAGTTTAAGTATAGCTGTTAGTTTTCCATAAGGAATGACTAGTGAATTCAAATGAACAGCTCATTATTAAAAGGTTGGCAAATAATCCTATACAGTTACATAGTTAAGGTGAAATCCAAAGAAAAAAGCAATGACAAGGAGTAAGTTTTGAAAGGAATTTTCCAAAAGAAAAATCTAAATTTTGAAAATGAGCTTACAAGTGCTAACTATTACCTGCCTCTGCTGTTCTCTGTGATGTCCAACTAGAAAATACGCTGCCGGCCATATTGACTGATAAAACACGGAACTCATACTCTGTGAAAGGCTCCAAATCAGTGATGTTGGTGCTAGTTAGAGGTGGTTTCAAAGCATTCTCATTGGCAGATTCTATCACTGGATGAGGACTGAACCATCCACTAGTTTGGAAAACACGACTTTCAGGGGGAATATGACTTCCATCCACTTGTAGAGCTCCTTTCATGTACAATTCATACCTAATAATTATACCTAAAAATAACAATGCTTTATCAGTGGTTTACCAAAGAAATGTAAATCTCAAAAGATCTAAAAGTGTTCTGTTTCTAGAACCACCCATTGATGGTGCTGTACAAATACAAATACAACAATAATACATTGCAAAACCCATCTTTCCACAGGTAGGGGGGCTTGAGGAATTTAATTTCTGTGGGTTCTAATGTGAATTGACCTGATCTGCACCTCTCAAACTAATGTGGAGATTGGTATCCAGTCAATTTTGGGATATAGTTCTCATATAAAAAAATAGTTTCAAAATGTGTACTTTAAGATAAAATTCATTTAGAAATGCTTGCATCACAAGTGGGAAACCTCAGGCCTGCAAGTGAATGTCCCCTCCCACCAGCCTCTTTCTCTGGCTCTTGGGCTCTCCCCAGGCTATACCCTTCTAAGAATGTTATAACTGAACTGTCCTGGGCTGCTACTGGGAGAAAGGGCAGGATCTAAATATAATAAATAAATAATAAATAATTACGTCGGACTAATCTATCAAAAATGAAGATTTCCTTCTATCCACCCATTTGACCATCATTGTGGCATGAGCTCTTGCTGTGAAAGCTAGTCACCTTAGCACTCTACAATGATTTTTTTAAACATGCATACATTATACATAAATTGCTTTGTAATATACATTATTTACATGTTAATTTATGTATATAGATGCCTGTTTGTTTTTCTTGTATCTGAAGTGTTTGTTGCCAAAGGCAGCCGTTATGCACCAAGACTGCAATCCTAACCAATTCTACTCAAAAGTAAATCCCATCGAATGCAGTGAGACTTACTTCCAGATAAGTGAAGTTAGGATTTCAGACTTAATCTGTTTCCTGTTGTGAATTCAAAAACCAATTGAATGTATCACTCATTACTGTCTTTCAATGAAAAGTAGATACGTCTTTTGTTGCCTGTGGATTTTATATCTGCTCCTCGATTAAAGTCCTAACCTCACTGTCAAAGTGGGGAGAACCATCTGGATATGACTGCCCATTTTGAGCACCTTAAATCCTCATTTTAAGTAAGATTAAAATTTAAATTCCTTTCTTTCCCCACCCCTTAGTTTTCTTGACTTATAACTAAACTGTCTCTCCCTGATGCCTGGTATGGAAAATGACATAGGACAACAAATTTATACAACTGTGAAATCAAGGTAGCAAGAGTAGCTTCAACCCTAAGCCCACTTACCTAGGAATAAGCCCCACTGAATTCAAAGGGACTTATTTCTGAGTAGACACAATTAGGTTTGCAGCCATAGATGGCTTTGTGATGGGCCATTAACAACTTCATTAAATTTATCTTCAAGGTCCTACAAAGGTCCTCTTTGGAAGTTTTTTGTTTGTTTTGTTTGGGTTTTTGTTTTGTTTTGTTTTTTCCTTCAAAAGATGATAAGGGTTGCCCCTCTGGAAATTCATTAACTTTGGAAGTGAATATGCAGGGGACATAACTGATTTGCAAATTTCTGCTGATGGCTGAGATATGCACATATATTATGTGCTATGTAAAAATATGTTAAAATATGTATATTTCATTATCAATGAATGATGCAATGGAACTCAGACCTGTTCAAAATAAACCAATTGCAGGGGAACAAAAACAGTAGATAAAAGTGCAAATGAATATTGGAACACATTGAGACATGTTTATACATCTCTACACCCCTCACCAGCCTTGCTCACCAGGCACTCCTCAAGTGCTCTCGTCTGCCAGTAATGTGTCCTTGAACTATGTTAATGCCTCTTGCTAACCTGGATGACAGATGTACACATGTATGTGGCTAAAATGTAGCCTATTGTACTAAGGCATGAGTTCTTCTCACTTTTTGCTCTGTCACTGCCCACCACTAGCATGTGGCCTCTGGAAGGTTGACAATGAGGGAATAATTAAATACAAATTTTCATACAGATTCTTTAAAAAATCAGATTCATGCAGAAATGGGATAGAACAGACTATTATTGAACACATGCAAAATTAACACAGACCAGAAATCAACTGCTTAATCCACTCCTATCCACAAGAGCGGTTGGGCATGTAACAGGAATCATCATAATGCTCAACTGAGTCCCATTTCCTCTTCCCTAGCAGACCACTGACTATGCAAAGTATGAAGACATGTATACCACACCTCTTCAGCTAGTGCCTTCAATGAATGTGTGCATTTCTGCCAGATTGCCCTTCTTCTCCCCAGGGGCTCAGTTCATGAGCTACTTGTACTCAAGAACAGAAGTTGAGTATGGTTCCTTAGGAAAGAGGACAGCTAGATGTGTATATGGGACCATGCTAAGACCTCCATTTGTAGTGACAGCTGGCACAATGTAGAGACATGTATGGTCAAGGCCCAGGCATTTAAGAGAGGAAAGAGGCCCCACTGAGCTCTGTGATGATCTCCTGCAACACCCACAGTGGTACCTGGGGGGTGGGAACAGGTTGTATCCAGTAAAAATAATGTTAAGAATAGAAGGACCCATTATAATTCTCACATTTCAATTATATGGGCAAAACATGTTTGCATCCTACTTAAACCAAAGGCAGAAAATCCTACCATTTGCTTTCTTCGGTGCGGCCCATTTTATAGACAGTTCGGTAGAGCTGATACTATGTATGACTGGAGGCTGCTGTTCTTCAGGTGGGCACTGTGCAGTAACTACTACCACTGGCTGGCTCATCAAACAGCCTCCACTAGTACATGCTTGAACATAAAAATTGTATTTTGTGAATGGAATCAAATTCCAAACAGTTGTAGAGGATTCTAACCCTTCATACTGGCCACAACTCTGAAGATCAAGTAAAGAAGTGCATGTCAAGACATATCTCTCTATAGGACCAGAGTCCTTAGATAAGGTTGTCCAATTGAATGAAGCAGAATGTGGTCCAACAGGAATGAGAGGGTTTAAAATCAGGTTTCCTACAGGTATCCCAGATTGTGTTTTGTACATCAAGGCTGCACTTCTTGTAGATCCATGGACATTACTGGCCTCAAGGTGGTATGAATAGAAGGAATAGGGAGACAAAGGGGTATCTGTGAAGACCTGGGTACCTGCAACAGATACATAAAAAGTTATATTTCACTTGTCAAATCCCAAGGGACTACATTTAAAATTCTAATTTCTTCTACACTAATTATTTTAGAATTAGAATAGATACTTGGTCATTGTCAATACTTTCAGAAGTCCTTATTTTTACAATGAGAAATATTTTACCACCAATACCCTCTCATCTATTAGCATATAAACATTAGTGGAACTTTCAATAAGGTATGGGCAAGCATTCCTCTGAATTCAGATTTAGCACTGTATTTTTCAATGATCTGCATATTCTCTATCTTTGTGGAGTAATCCTTTTGGATCCAAACGCCCATGGCTTTCACCCGTCACCAGATTTTTACCCTTTGTACATTCCCTCCAATATATTGTTCTCATTGATCTTATTGATATATACAGCAGTACAGGTTTCTGTCTCTCTCCCTCTGCCACATCCCTCCACTCAAGTAATACAAGTGCCAATCAGAAGGAACCAAGCCAAGTCTTGGCCATGTTAAGGACTCAGGGATTGCCAAGGAGAAGGTGAGGGTGGGCACTGAAAGCTGCTTTTCTCCTTTCCTTTCCAAAAGGAAAACAGCCAGTCTCTCCTAACATGAAAAGTGACCAGTCTAAATTAAAGCAGAGGAAGAAGAGGCCTTTCTTTTCCTTTTTCAATATTTTCTTTCACAAATATTTATATTTTCTTTCATTTATCATAAAATATTGATATTAATATTAATATCACTATTTGAGGGGGAGGGGAAATAGGACTTGTAAAAGCAGCAGATAGTATCAAATCAATACTGCCTGTTAGGTCAACGGAATGCTTTCCAAAGTTGCACTGGCCAACGGATCTCATCCCTACTTTCAAATTTGTGAGCACCTGACTTTATATCATCAGCTATATCTCTTACATTTTTTAGCGTTTTGTTAAGACTATTACAACCAAGTGCTATTTCTTTGGATTATATATTAAGCACTGTTAAAGACATTTGTTAAGGTTCCATTTGTGACTTTGGATTATTTTTAAAAAATTAAGCATAATATTTTCATATTTTGTAAAAAATATTAAAAACAAGTTCCCATTTTTGTTGTTGTTATGTGCCTTCAAGTCGATTACGACTTATGGTGACCCTATGAATCAGCAACCTCTAACAGCATCTGTTATGAACCACCCTGTTCAGATCTTGGAAGTTCAGGTCTGTGGCTTCCTTTATGGAATCAAGTATGATAACCTCAGTTTCATCATTTTAGCTTCTAGTGATAGTTCTGGTTTAATTTGTTCTAACACCCAATTATTTGTCTTTTTCTCAGTCCATGGTATGCATAACGCTCTCCTCCAACACCACATTTCAAAGGAGTTGATTTTTCTCTTATCTGCTTTTTTCACTGTCCAACTTTCACATCCATACATAGAGATCGGGAATACCATGGTCTGAATGATCCTGACTTTAGTGTTCAGTGATACATCTTTGCATTTGAGGACCTTTTCTAGTTCTCTCATAGCTGCCCTCCCCAGTCTTCTTCCGATTTCTCAACTATTTTCTCCATTTTGGTTAATGACTGTGCCAAGGTATTGATAATCCTTGACAAGTTCAATGTCCTCATTGTCAACTGTAAAGTTACATAAATCTTCAGTTGTCATTGCTTTAGTCTTCTTGACGTTCAGCTGTAGTCCTGCTTTTGTGCTTTCCTCTTTAACTTTCATCAGCATTCATTTCAAATCATTACTGGTTTCTGCTAGTAGTATGGTATCATCTGCATATCTTAAATTTTTGGTATTTCTCCCTCCAATTTTCACACCTCCTTCATCTTGGGCCAATCCTGCTTTCTGTATGATATGTTCTGCGTATAGATTAAACAAATAGGGTGATAAAATACACCCCTGTCTCACACCCTTTCCAATTGGGAACCAGTCGGTTTCTCCATATTCTGTCTTTACAGTAGCCTCTTGTCCAGAGTATAGGTTGCGCATCAGGACAATCAAATGCTGTGGCACCTCCATTTCTTTTAAAGCATTCCATAGTTTTTCATGATCTACACAATCAAAGGCTTTGCTGTAATCTATAAAACACAGGGTAATTTCCTTCTGAAATTTCTTGGTCCATTCCATTATCCAATGTATGTTTGCGATATGATCTCTGGTGCCTCTTCCCTTCTAAATCCAGCTTGGATGTCTGGCATTTCTCACTCCATATATTCATAACAGAAATATTGCTTTCCTTTAATCAACATAAGAGGAGCTCTGCTGGATCAGACCAAAGGTTCATCTAGTCCAATTTCCCATAGGAGCCAACCAGATGCCTCCAGAAGATTCCAGATTCAGTCCCTGTTATCAACAGCTAAAACAATCAGGTAGGGGGTGATGGGAGTAGGAGGTGATGGGAAAGATCTTACCTTGAGACCTGGAGAACCATTGCCTGTCAGAATAGACAATACTGGGCTAGATGAACCAATGGTCTGGCTGAGGATACGGATGAAGTATATACTGATAACCAGTAGCAGACAGCATGGTGGGGCGAAGGCACTTACCTGACCTCCCAGCAGGTGAGTCAGTGCTGCTTACCAGGTGGGGGGGAAGCAAGGCAGTGGAGAATGTAGCACAGTATGCACCGGCAGAAGCACTGGCTTGGCATGGCTGGTATATTTGCATTGCATCAACCTCACTGCCACCTCATCCCTCTCCCTCCTGGTAAGCAGCAGCAGGTCACTTGCTGGGAGATCAGGTAAGGGCTTCCACCCCACCATGCTGTCAGTTACTGCTGGTAACCTTGCATAAAGCATTCATTTCCTTGATACAATCTCAATAAATTTAATCAGCATTTGTAAACAGTTATGGTCATTATTGTACAATTTGATACCTTAAACAGCTTTCTCTTTTAAGGAAGCATTGCCAGAAAGCACCCAAGTTACAGAAGAAAGCAAATACTTTATTCTCCATCTATTCTTGCTTCAAAAAGAAGTCTCAGAATTATTTCACTGTAATGTTGCAAAGCCACTGATCAAATATTCAGAAGACTACTGTTAATTTTCCTTAAAAATTTCAGCGCTTTTGCATTTGTAATTTCAAACTCTCATTTAGTACAAAGACTGTTTGCATGCTGTTGCACTTAGGTGGTGACCCCTGTGTGTATTACAGATGCCACACACATTTGAAAAGTCATAAACATAAGAATCGTGCAGCATTAGCAAAGTTTTCTTAGTAGTCACATGCCAGATAGTAGATTATTTTCATATCATTAATTATCATGATTGTCAGGAAATGTCAGAATGGTAATTTTTTTTAAAGAAAGAACAGTTGTGGCTTTAGAAAATTATTTATTTAACAGCCCTATATATCAGCCCTATTTCCTATGATTAGGAAACCAGTAGTTAGGTAATGTTTTAAGAGCAGCTGCCCATCTATGTTAATGTGATTTCAAAATGGCATCAGAACACTGTTCTAGAAGGATTGCTCCATTCAGTTCCAAGAACATAGTGTTGCTGTTTCTTAACCTTCTCAATACATACATTTGAACTGCTAAATGTTCTTGTTAGCATATGAAAGATGAAATCCAGAATTTATCCTGGACAAATCCAGTAAGCTAGTGTACATACATACAGTACAAAAGTGTAAGAATATGAGCGTGAAGCGAGTACTTAACTTGGATCAGGATTCAGCCTATCTGCTACTACCAAGCTTTAGGCAACAGAAGGGATAAAACAAGCATATGAAACCAGGTATGATTTATTGGTTAGAGTGCTGGAATTAGACTGGAGAGGCTTGGGTTTAAACTCCTGCTCAGCCATGAAGCGCATGGGGTGACTATAGGGCAGTCAGCCTCTTAGCCTGACCAGCCTCACATAGTTCTACATCTGTAATTTCAAGGATATTTTACTTCTTTGGAGGAAGGATAAAAATGTGAGATAGATATAGGCAACTTATAGCCAAATCTGGCCTCAAATGCTTTCCATCTGGACCCCAGCATAGCACCAATTCAAATAACCCAACACATGCTATTATAAAACTCAGCCACTTCTCTTAATATGCAGGGATAGCAAAGGGATCTTGAACTCCCCCTCCCTCCCTGTGATGAACAAGAGAGGCTGTGGCATAGCCTTTCCTTTATTAAGATTGCATTCAGACATGGGGTTTATTGTGTTAGTTCAGAGCTTGGCAAAGTTACTTTTTTGAACTACAACTCCCATGAGCCCCAGCCAGAATGGCCACTGGATTGGGCTGATGGGAGTTGTAGTTCAAAAAAGTAACTTTTCCAAGCTCTGGTTAGTATACAGATTATAATGGTAGCTCTTCGGTTGTAATATCTAACATTCCTTTCACACTACAGTACCAGTTGTGTTATGGAACTGTGGCTTTTTGACCAATATACTTACTGCCACGTTGCACTAATTTCATTCACACTGTGAGTGTGGTGTGACACAACAGTGAATGTCATTGGACATATCACTACTCCCCCACCCTTTCCACATATGTGCATTCCTATTCTCCCCATGAAAATGGCAGGAGACAACTGCGTGCTGGTATACTGCCCCAAATTTTGTCACTTTACTTGCACAATTATCTGTATTAATGGGGTTGCAAACAGTCTTTTTCTGGCAGCAATTAACATGGAAATAAGTGCACAACTTCCACCATATTCTGTGAGAATTCCAGAAGTGGCTTTTACATTTTGCAAATGATAAAAAAAACCTGTGGAAATTATCAGGTAAGTATACATTGGGAAAATGGAATAAACTGCTGTCTGAATGTAGGCTTTGTATCTCGCCTGTTCTCTCCTGTACAAGGAAGACACAAGGACAAAGGAATGAATTGCTGAGGTTCATAAGAAAGTGTTGTCATCCCACAGCATCTTTTGCTGTTCACACTGGTGGAGAAAATATTTAAAGAGCCCATTTCCCTGTGCCTTGGCATTGATGAGAGTGAGTCAGTGAGGGGAGTCAACGTTGCTGGATCTCCAATCCTTGCTTAGTTGAAAATATGTTTGCTGAACATGAATAGGCAAGATCACCTGATACTAGACTTAAACTGGCTGGCACTTCAATATCAATCAGTTTTAGCAGGTTTGGCAGTGAAATATTTTATTTATTTTCAAATATTTAGATTCATCATTGAATCCATCTTTCTTCCATCATGGAATCCAAGGCAACATATATGTGGCTTCTAGGTGGTGATCAATCCACACTGCACTGACCACACTCAGGTCTGCTTAGCTTCAGGAAGGTAATGACCTAACGTGCCTTCAGACCATACCTCGGAATCATTAAGTACAGTTCATTCTCCGTATTCTGCCCTGCCTCTCTTCCCTGGCTTGGACTTGGACAGGGGTAGCCAATATAGTACCCTCCAGAAGTTCAGTTCCCATCAGCCCCAGCCAGCATGGTCAACAGTCAGGTATTATGTGAGTTGTAGTCCAGCAATATCTGCAAGTTATCATATTGGTTATCCCTAGACTAGAAGAACCCTGTTGCAGGCCCTGCAAGAGAGCCGTACCTAATACTATTTAATAGCAATATCAGAACATAAGAAAAGCCTGCTGGATCAGGCCAATGATCCATCTTGTCCAGCATCCTGTTCTCACAGACCTTCCAATTGCCCATGGAAAGTCTACAAGCCAGAACTGACTGCAAGAGTGCTCTCCCCTCCTGTAGTTTCCAGAATACCTTCTCCGACTATGGAAGCAGAGCATAGGCCATCATGGCTAGTAGCCACTGAGAACCTTATCCTCCAATATTTGTCTAATCCTCTTTTAAAGTCATCCTAGTTGGTGGCCATCTAGGATGGCCTTTTGTGGAAGCAAATTCCATAACTATGCACTGTGTGAAAAAGTCCTTCCTTTTATCTGTCCTGAATCTTCCAACATTCAGCTTCATTGGATGTCCATTAGTTCTAGTGTTATGAGAGAGGGAGAAAAGCTTTTCTCTATCCACTTTCTCCATGCCATGCATCATTTTATACACTTCTTTTATGTCACCTCTTACTCAGCTTTTCTCTAAACTGTAAAGCCCCAAATGCTTCAACCTTTCCTCATAGGGGAGTCACTCCATTCCCTTGATCATTTTGGTTGCCCTTTTCTGAACCTTTCAAGCTCTACAATATCCATTTTGTGGTGGGGCACCAGAACTATACAGGTATTTCAAATATGGCTGCACCATAGATTTATATAACGGTATTATGATATTGGCAGCTTTATTTTCAATACCTTTCCTAATGATCCCTAGCATGGAATTTGCCTTTTTCACAGCCACTGCACACTGGGTCGACATCTTCATCAAGCTATCCACTGCGACCCCAAGGTCTGTTCCTGGTCACTCAGCGCCAGTTCATACAGCAGATAGAAAGCTTAAATCATAGTTGTATAGTGTGTAAAAAGATGGGAGACAAGGTAATATGCATTGTATCTAACCAAATTCTACTCAGAGTATACCCATTGAAATTAATGCATCAAAGTAAATCCTGTTCATTAATTTCAATGGGTCTATTCCAAGGAGGACTAGCATTGGATACAACCCTATGTTTAGCATGTAGATGGGAAAATCTCTGAAGACACATACTATTTCAGTCGGGAATAGGAACGGATAAAAAAAAAGAACAGATATGTGAAAGAGTGAAATATGTATATGTAGTATTCATGAACACTCACTATAAGGATAGTTGTCTTCAACTGTATAGATCTGACTTTCATTTCTGTAGAGCTTGTACACAATCCTGTTTGAATTTGGAGAATCAGGTGGATTCCAAGCAAGTCTGATAGCAGAAGAATTTAGAACTTCTCCTCTGGGTGGAGGTTGCTGGGAAGGAGCTGGATTACAATAAAACAAAAGCCATATTTATGCATCGAGGGAACCAATCTTCAGAAATGGAAGCACTTTTTTTTTTTTTTTAAGAAAAAGGATCTTCTGACAAAGGAAAAGTTTA
The DNA here is from genome assembly GCF_030035675.1 of Rhineura floridana. Lineage (NCBI taxonomy): Eukaryota > Metazoa > Chordata > Lepidosauria > Squamata > Rhineuridae > Rhineura > Rhineura floridana. The sequence continues at coordinate 171,368,531 of NC_084483.1, read as the reverse complement.
TCAAGCTTTTGTCTAGTCCCGGAAACAAATCTGTATACCAAAGCAGCCAGGCAGCATACATGAAAAACTACAAGTGCAAAACATCTAAAATAACATAATTTTGCATAAAGAACTCCTTCAAGTTTGCTTTTGATGAAAATCTGTGCAACGTATACATAGAGAGTAATATGCAGAGCCATACAAAATGAGTAGATAGAACCCTCCCCTCCACTCAGGCCACTTCGTCCCTCCCATTCTTTCCATGTCAGGCCTTTCCACACCTTCTCTACAGGCATCCAGAAGCTTGTTCTTTTCTTAGCTCCTGGCATGCAAGCCCCTTCCAACTCTACAGTTCTAAGGTTCTATGAGTCACAGACCCAGGACCAATACAGACAATCAGCTTAGTCAGTGGTAAGATTTTCTACTGTGATTTACTATTTGTAAATGAAAAAATGAATGAAAAATTGATTGTTAATGAATTTTTTAATGAAAAAACAGTCTGATTTCCTCCCCTAAAATTCTAATGTGTAGTAAAGGTTAAGGGCCTTATCAAGTGATAAGCCTTCCTCAAAGACATTAACTACTAAGTCCCCATCTGCACTATACACTTAACGCGGTATCGTGCCACGTTAAATAGTCGTGGCTTTTCACAAAGCATCCTGAGAGCTGTCATTTCAGTTAAGGGTGCTGAAAGTTGTTAGGAGACCCCTCCTTGACTCTCACAGAGCTATAGTTCCCAGAGTTCCCTGGGAAGAAGGGGAATAGCTCCCCCCACCCAGCAACTCTCAGCACCCTTAACTACAATTTCCAGGATTTTTGGGGGAAGCCATGACTGTTTAAAGTGGTATCCATGCTTTAAATGCATAGTGCAGATGGGGTCTTGGTCAGAGCTTGGAAAAGTTACTTTTTTGAACTACAACTCCCATCAGCCCCAGCCAGCAGGGCCACTGGATTGGGCTGATGGGAGTTGTAGTTCAAAAAAGTAACTTTTCCAAGCTCTGGCTTGGTAAACTGATCATCTGTTGATCTGTAATAGTACTCTACAGCAGGTGACGCTGAATGGGGAAGATATTTCCTCATACCATAGAGCTAACTCCCCAACCTGGTTTCACCTAGATATATCTGAATGGTAATTCCTATGATCCCTGACCATTGCCCATGCTAGTTGGGCTTGATAGAAGTTCCCATCCAAAATCCCTGGGGTCATAAGATTGGGGAAGGTTTCTGTCAAGTCTCATGGCTGGATTTTTTTTTTTTAAGGAGCATCTTGTCTTCCCTGCTTTTTCTCCATAGTTATCAGGTTTTAAGTTTAAGATTCCTATTCCAGGTTTTGTTTATATATTTTGAAATATTAGATTTGTGAGGTATTTTAGTATTTATTTTAGTATGTTTTGTACAGACACACCCTTTAATGTATGAATAAAACTCCCCACTTTATTCGCAGATTAAGAAAACTGGTTGTTTATTGCTGGAATATAGTGGACAGGAACCAGAAAAAAATCTATAGAAAGGTGATGTCTTGCTCCAGCCCATAATAATATATTATTTAAATAATTTAAACCCATAAAGGTCAGATAATTACAGTATATTTCAGGGGTTTGTTTTGCCTTTAAGTGAAAAACTGTAGTCATACCTCTGAAGTTATTGTTCTGTGTGCTGTATGATGAAGACCCTGCATGGGGGAGTGTACATATATTGATCTTGATTTTAAGGTGTGAAATTACACACAATACACTTCACAGTCTTAAAAGCAATGCAGCAGAGAACTTAAAAGCAATGCAGTTTTCTTTTGAAAAAACCAGAATGTTTTCCTAAGAGAAGCAAAACAACTCCAAAGAGAGGGAAGAACTGTGGTTTTTTTAACCCTTTGAAACAACACTTTGGAACTATTATCACAACAAATAAAATTTTAACCTTTCTGCTTCCTTAAACATGGAATCTGGACATAGTGAGAAAACACTGGAGCAATGCATGGAGAGACAGGTCTTCCTCTTTTAGCAACAGCAGAAGTCAGTAACAAGAGCAGAAACAACTACAACCTCAGAATACTACAAAGCAAGCCATGGTGATTGTGCTGTTTAGCTTTAGCACACAATTAAGAAACAGGAAAATTCTTCACATTTACCACTTGGTAAGATGGCAAACCATATTCACCCACAGAGGGGCTTTTCTTAGAATAAATGGCCTGACTATGATGCTGCACATCTAGAACCACCACAGCAGCAACACAGATGATCACACAGGGCCTAACTCCTATTGATTCTGTGCATGCATGCTATGCAGCACTGCTCTCATACTGTTTAGGAAACTACCTAAAATAGATTCCATTTTTCAGTGCAGATTAACTTTTGAAATCTAACAGTATAATGCTTTTTCAGAATAACCTTATCTATTTATTTTATTTATTTAGTTTCATTTATAGACCGCCCATAACCAATGGCTCCCTGGGCGGTGTACAACATATAAAAATACAATATAAAATACAAGTACGTTAAACAATATCAAAACAACTAAAGCAATTAACACATCAAAATACTTAAAAATATATTAAATATATTTAAAATGTATTTAAAATGCATTTAAAATGCCGGGAGAATAGGAAGGTTTTAGCCTGACGCCGAAAAGATAACAACGTAGGCGCCAAGCGTACCTCCTCGGGGAGACTGTTCCACAATTCGGGGGCCACCACAGAAAAGGCCCTGGATCTTGTCATTACCCTCCGAGCTTCTCGATGACTCGGTACTCAGAGGAGGGCCTTAGGTGTCGAACAAAGTGCACGGGTAGGTTCATAGCGGGAGAGGCGTTCCATCAGGTATTGCGGGCCCACACCGTGTAGGGCTTTATAGGTCAGTACCAGCACCTTGAATCTGGCCCGGAAACAAATTGGCAGCCAGTGCAAACGGGCCAGAACAGGTGTAATATGTGAGGACCGACTGGTCCTTGTCAATAATCTGGCTGCTGCGTTTTGCACTAGCTGCAGCTTCCGAACCGTCTTCCAAGGGCAGCCCCACATAGAGTGCATTACAGTAGTCCAATCTAGAGGTCACTAGAGCATGAACAACTGAGGCGAGGTCGTCACCGCCAAGATAGAGGCGTAGTTGGGCTACCAGACGAAGATGGTAGAACGCATTCCGAGCCACCGAGGCTACCTGAGCCTCGAGTGACAAGGAAGGATCGAAAAGAACCCCCAAACTACGAACCTGTTCCTTTGGAGGGAGTGTAACCCCATCTAGAACAGGATGAACATCCTCCATCTGTGCGGAAAAGGCACTCACCAACAGCGTCTCAGTCTTATCTGGATTGAGTTTCAGTTTATTAGCTCCCATCCAGTCCATTATCGCGGCTAGGCAACAGTTTAGCACATCAACAGCCTCACCTGAGGAACATGAAAAGGAGTAGTAGAGCTGCGTGTCATCAGCGTACTGGTGGCAGCGCACTCCAAAACTCCGGATGACCGTACCCAGAGGCTTCATGTAGATGTTGAAAAGCATGGGGGACAGAACCGATCCCTGTGGGACTCCACAATGGAGAGTCCAGGGTATCGAGCAATGCTCCCCAAGCACTACCTTCTGGAGACGATCCGCCAAGTAGGAGCGAAGCCACTGCCAAGCAGTAACCCCAACTCCCAACTCCGCAAGTCTCTCCACAAGGATACCATGGTCGATGGTATCAAAAGCCGCTGAGAGATCAAGGAGAATCAACAGAGTTACACTCCCCCTGTCCGTCTCTCGACAGAGGTCATCATACAGGGCGACCAAGGCTGTTTCTGTGCCAAAACCGGGCCTAAAACTGGATTGAAACGGATCTAGATAATCGGTTTCATCCAAGAGCGCCTGGAGCTGGCTGGCAACCACCTGTTCCAAGACCTTGCCCAGAAATGGAACATTCGCTACCGGTCGATAGTTGTTCAAATTATCTGGGTCCAAGGATGACCTCTTCAAGAGAGGTCTCACTACAGCCTCCTTAAGACAGCGAGGGACAACTCCCTCACTTAAGGAGGCATTTATCACCTCCTTGGCCCAGCCGGCAGTTCCAGCCCGGCTAGCTTTAACTAGCCAAGAGGGGCAAGGGTCTAGTACCGATGTGGTTGCACGCACCAGTCCAAGCATCTTGTCAATTTCCTCAAGCTGCACCGACTGAAACTCATCCAATAAATGCGGACAAGACCGTGATCTACGTACCTCAATGGATCCAACTTTTGTAACATTAGAGTCGAGGTCCCTACGGATGCATGCGATTTTATTTTGGAAGTGCCCCGCAAACTCGTTGCAGCGGGCTTCAGATGACTCTATGATATCCTGAGGGCCAGAATGTAAAAGCCCACGTACTATCTTAAAAAGCTCCGCTGGGCGGCATAAAGATGATCTAATAGTGGCAGCAAAATAACACTTTTTTGCTGCTCTTACCGCTTTTATGTACAGCTTAGTGGAGGCACTTACCAGAGCATAATTGCATCCGTCAGGAGTTCGCCTCCATCTACACTCAAGCCTCCTCCTCTCTTTTTTCATCACTCTCAGCTCCGGGGTATACCACGGAGCTGTATGAGCTCTACATCGAAGGGGGCACGCGGGAGTGATCGTGTCAACAGCCCAGGTCATTTCCGTATTCCACAGTTCAACCAGGGCCTCAACAGGAGCACTAGTCTTATCAGCCGGAAAATCTCCCAGAGCCTTCTGAAAACCCAAAGGATCCATTAGTCTCCGGGAGCGGACCAACTTAATAGGTCCCCCACCTTTGCAGAGGGAAAGGGACGCTGTAAGCCTAAATCTCAGCAGGCGGTGATCTGTCCATGACAATGGGGTAGATGAAAAACACCCCACCTGCAGATCACTATCTCCATGTCCGGTGTCCTTCTAGTTCAAATTGCTAGAGAGAATACATTGATAACTATCGGGGCAAAGGGGATTGTGTTATCAGAAAAAAAGTATAGGGTTCCTGTTATTAAAACTTCTTTGCACCTGCAACTGTTCAAGTTTGGGGTACATTAGAGCCACAACATTAAACTAACTTCAAAGGGTTATGGGCCCCTTTCTGTATCTCACTTAGCAAATGCTACTGTAGTCTGCAGTAGCCAAGAATAACCATAACTGGAAACATTTTTTTTAAATTTATATCATGAGTCCTTTTGGAAGATTAGATTTTGTTATTTTCTATTTGAGGCTTATTCAAATTGAGTGTAGTGAATCCAGTGGGACTTACTCCAGGCAAATGTGTATAGGACTGTAGCCCTCAGGGAACAATCCAACAGGATGTTTTCCTGAACAAGCACCTCTAAAATGAATGGGAGCCCTGCCCATTTCAATAGTGGTTTTGCCATTACACTTTGCCACAAAAGGTCTTATATCTTTAAAGTACTGGATTTGAAATTGAATGTATGTATATGTATAATTGTTTTTGTTAATTGTTTTATATGTAATTTTAAAATTATTTTTATATATCTAATTGCTTTAACTGTTTTATATGTCTGGTTGTTTTATACATGTTTTAATTGTATTGTAAACTGCTTATAGGATCAGATTCACAAATGAAATAAATAAATAAAATATGCTTAGACTAGGACTTGGATGAGCCTCCTATGGAAAATCATTTAGTGAGCAAAACTATCTCTAAGTACTTACATAAATTTGAGAATGGTACTGTGGACAATAAGCCCTCTTCAAGCATTATACCTGCCAGTTTGCTCTACACAGGAGCTGACAGTAGGGATGCACCAAGTAGGACAAATGTCTATAGTGACAGAGTCTTCACACACACACCTGTACGAAAGACAGCTTCCTACACAATCTGGAACCCTTATCACTCAAGGTTCTGGATGGTGAGGAAGCCTTCACCCTGTACATGCACAGGTTGCATCACTATAAACGCATATGCACACACACACTAGAGGGTTGGGCTCTTCAGTGCATCTCCACTTCCACGTAGAGCAATATGGGATCCCAATAAGGCTCGGGAAAGAAGATACTATTGAAGTAAGTCATTCCACAGCCCTATGAAAACTAGAGCACTGGTGTAATTTGCTTACTTTCGTTGATACAAACATCCACGCTGTCTTTGCTACAACGCATCATGTGATATATCTAAGTACCAAAACATAATATTTCTCCTAACATATTAATAAAGTGTGTGGGGGAGTTCAGGTTATCAGTAACATCTATTTTGAGCATTACAGTTATATTGTTTAACAATAAGTAAACCAGTAAGAACCATTAATATGAAATATTTGCTCTCATGACCAACCACCACTTACTTTTACTGCAGCCAAACAGGTTTTGAATGACCAAATTACTAGCACTGGGAACACAGTTGTCACATTTTGAGCCAGTTATAAATTGTTTACACACACATTGTCCAGTAATGGGATGACAAGTTCCATTAATGGCTCCTGCAGGATGACAATTACAACGCTGACATCTATAAACAAAAACAAATCAAGAAAGTAATGAAAGCACATTTAACACTTCAGTTAGACATAATAGGGTTTAATTCAGTGGCTTCTTTTCAGTCACATAATAAAGCATCACAAATGAAGAACTTTACAAAATGGGCTGTAGTAGAAAAACAAAATACTATAATCTCTTTAGAAAAACGCTTCAAATTCACTATTAAAGTTGGTGTTTCTTCCACTTATGACCTAGACTTCTAAAAAAAAATGTAATGATGCCATTGGCTTGCCCTGGAAACTGTGCAGCGGTGTCCCATAACAATGTGGTAGAACACATGTTTTGCATGCTCAAAGTCTGATGTTCAGTCCCTGACATCTTCAGGCAAGGCTCTCAAATGCTCCTGTCTGAAACCTTGGGGAGCCACTGTCAGTTAACATAGACAATAATAAGTTCAATGGATCAGTGGTCTGTTGTATATTGTAAAATTGAACAACAGACCTCCCTCCAGTGTTCAGGGGACAATTCATCCCTTGTAAAAGTGTCTAGAGAATTTCTGCTCCTTTTGGGGGGGGGGCAGACAGTTGAATTTCACTAAACTTTTTCGGGGAGAGAGGATCTGGCACATCTTATTTATACAATATTTTTTAATTAATGTTGGAGGAAAAAGGTTCATGTTCACCCGGAACAAATATAACACGTGCTGGATCCACCTGACCCTGCAGCATTTCCTGTTGGGGGTGAATCAGAATGCCATAGCTAATTTCAGACAGAAAAAAACCTCAGGCATCTCAGATAAGCATTGAAAGGTAGGTAGTAATTGCCACACATCTCTAGATGTGACAGATGTGATCTCTAGACAGCCTGATTGCCACACATCTCTAGATCCAACACAACTGGGTGTAAACACAGCTGGACAAGAAATGATGTGGCTTGGCTGCAGGAGCAGCTTGAACATGCCGATTCAGCCACTGCTTACATACAAGGCAATGTTAATGGGCAGGATGGGGGAGAGGAGGCAAGCAGAGGCAGCAGCAGCAAATGCAACAGGAAATGATGGAGGCTTAGGGGAAACTACCACTATCTCAGAGGCAGCAAAGAAAACTAAGAAGAGACTGATTTAAGGTAGGGATGGCTAAAAGTGAGGACTGTGAGTGAAGAAACTACACAGTCCTGGGCACTGGAGACACCCTGGTAGGGAGGGGGAAGTGCCTATAAAAACTTCAGATGGTACAATTAAGCCTCACGGGAACCTTATGAGGAGCAGAATCTTTGTTTTAATATGTTTTCAAATATATTTTCTTTCAATATGTTTTAACGTCCTTTGCTTTTAAGATGTTTTAGGGGGGTTGTTTGTCGCCCTGGGCTCCTTCCGCTAGGAGGAAGGGCGGGGTATAAATTTAATTAATAAATAAATAAGAATCTCAGACTTCCTTAACAAAGGAGTAAAGGACATACCAACCCACTTCTACAAACTTGAGTAGACTTGGGGCTCTGAAGCAATCCTGCTACACCACTGTATCTTTCTGGGCTATAGACTAGGACAGTAAGTCAAACCCTCCCTCTTTGAAAAAATGAGTGAAATCGCCCACCTTCCATCATCTTTAGGGGACTTCTATTCTTGCTCCTCTGCCATGAATAGCATCCCTCCCACCCCCCAAAAAGTAGCCAAAAATATTGGTTCAGTGTAAGCCAGTTTCCTATGTTCCTATGACTATACAACAGCCACATGCTTTCACTGTATAGTCTGTCCTGCCTCTTAAGGAAGCCCAGCTGTGGAACACTCTATAGCAGAAGCAGCTCAGAATTATTTTCTCTTCCTCCATCGTAATAAGCCATTGAGACTCGGGCAGGGATTGTTGATTTATGGCTCACAAAATGTTAATCTGGGCATTATAAAAGATTTTGCTCATAGTTTCACTTCTAAGGAAAAAGAACAATGTGTGTGTTTCATAAACACTTTCTTTGCATCTTATGAAAAGAGAAGTGATTGCTGCTATACTGTCTCTTAAAGGCAATGGATTCTGACCATTCATGTTTATGTCTGGAGAATAGTGTGGTCTCTGATGTTGACCATCCTTGGTCTGGGGTTTCCCTCTTCATTTTATTCCCTTATTTGCCTTTATGAGTAATATTATTTAATTGAGTTGCTTGAGTCCTTTACCTCCTGACAGCATCATTATGAAATGTTACTATATTTTTTTCTAATTGTGGCACACAATGATCCGAACTGTTTTGGAATAACTAGGGCTGCTTTCACACATGGGGCTAATAGCACTAGTTTAACCGATTAAAAAGGTAGTGCTTCTATCTTGATTTCTAAAATCTCTTTCACACTGCAGTGCCTCTTGTGATAAGAAACAGTACTTTTTCAGCCAATATAGCAGCATTTCGCACAACTGTCCTTCACACAGCTTGTTTTCATCCCTCACCCATGCACACTGTTCCCCACTGTGTAGGAGGTCTAAGATCTTGTCCCGTCGCCATGCAAGCCCTCTCCCTTTAGGATCTGACTTTTTAAATTGTTTTAGTTGTATCAAGATGAGTGTGTGTGTGTGAAATGCTGCTGCTATCTGCGCTGATGCCGGAATACCGGTACGACGTTCATCAGACCAAAAAAAAAACAACCTGCGCAACTAAAGGGGGGAAACGCACTGCGGCAGCAGCTAGCAAAAAACTCCTGCGATCTTCTGGGTTCCCAGCCTTGCTAACGGATTATTTCTGGTATCATTCATTGTAGAAATTAGCGCTACACTTGCACTACATTCCACCAGAATTTCGGAGCTACCCGGTATGTCGTGTGAAAGCTCAAATATAATGCGCAAATTACCAGGTAAGAAATCGTCAGAATAACGGAATAAAGTGCAGTGTGAAAGCACCCTAGGAGTGCAAAGTGGACTAGTAAGGAACCCGAATAGAGAGCCTTTTCATGCAAATTTCTTAAAAGTAGAAAACTGTGACTTTTTAAAAATGAGCATTTTTAGAAAGTGTGAATACAGTTGTTCATTAAAAAAAATCAATACACAGAGATTACAATCTTGAAACCACACAAACAGTGCATTGATTAACACACAAAGGGAACTACTATTAAATGAATATAAATATAATCATTTTACCATACATTCTTCCATATATCTATGTAGCAAAACCCTGTTTATTCACTTATTTTCAGGGGGCTGTATCCATTGCTGCACCCGCAGAGCTCTACTCTCACAATGGGAGTTCCCCTTTTTCTCCCCTCCCCCAATCTGCTCCTGAGGGTCCCCTGATCCTCAGGAGCAAATTTTGACAGTGTTTGTGGGGGCTACAGGAGGCAGGGGGAGGATGTCCCATTGCACAAGAGGAAGTCTGTCACACAAGGAGAACAGCAGCATTGGATACAACCCAGTATTTTCATACAACAGTATTCTCTGAGTGGCTTACAACAATAAAACATTGGAATAGAATAGTCAAGAACAAAACAATTAAAAGCAACATAAAAGTTTGAGTATCTTCAAGTAACACAGTGTAATAACACACACAGCATCACTAAATATTGATCTAAAAGCCAGAGGAGTAAAAGTGCAGATATCTGAAAAGCATTGGGAAAGCTAAGTAGTCTTTACCTGGCACTGAAAAGAATATAAGGAAGGTACCAGGTTAGCCTTTCTGTGGAAACAATTCCTTAACTGAGTGCCACCACACACAAAAGGCCCTTTTCCCTGTACGCAGCCCACTTGGTGGGGGCACCTGTAGAAGGGGCTCTTTTGGAAGCTTCAGGGAGGAGGGTGAAATCTGTCCCAAGGATCAGAGGTGGTGGGAGGGTATTTACTTTTATATGATGTGGGGAAGGTTTTCTCCTTCTCTTTCCTTTTAACTGCAAAGTTAAAAACAAAGCCAAGCAATCACTCCAAGTGTCACCAAGTAGTGTTCCTGTGCTAAAGGGCATGCAGTATTACTAGGAGACTTACTAACAGTAGGAGGGTCCATTTTCCTTCCATATGCAGCATGGTAAGAAGAAACCCTGATTTCTTTGTGTGCTTGAAAAGATGGGTGACAGTCGTAAGAGGCTCTAGGTCTCAATTGTGTTTTATATTAAAATAAACAGCTATGTCCCATTAGTAAGTAGCAGGGTCTGTCCTTATTGGAAGCCTGAGAAAACCTCTGACTGTATGACAACAGTTCCCAGGTATACTCTGGGCATGTTTTCAAAGTGGATGGCAGTAGAGCCTCTACACCCTGTGCAAGCTGGCTGCATGGAATGGTCAGCTTGGCTTTGTTTTTAAATTCTATGTTAAAAGTTAATAAAAGATAGAGGGAGAAACCCACACACCTTGTATAAAAGAAGCAATGCCCCCCAAAGCTCCCTTCTGCATGGGAATGAAGCTTTGGCAAAGATGGGTGGTTATATGAATTCTAAAAGTCAGGGTAGGTCCATGTGGGAGGAAGTGATCCTTCATGTAACTTGGTCCAAAGCTATTATGGGCTTTAAAAGTCAAAAACAGCCATTTTAATTGGTTCTGGAAACAGACTGGAGCCAGGTGCAGATGATAAAGCACTAGTGTAATGTGCTCAAATTACCCAGTCCCCATTAATAACTTTGCAGTCCTGTTCTGGATATGCTGAATCTTCTGGACTGTGTTCAAAGGCAGCCCCATATACAATATATCTGATTTTTGCCTGCAGCCATGCCTTCTCTCTTAACTATTTCCTGGACCCAGCTGGGACATGAGGAACAAAGGCTTGGAATACAAGTGATCAACTGGACTTGACCAAGCACCTTGTCCACATTCTCAGGCCTCAAAACTGAAAGTTATTCAATAACACTGGACCAGACTGTGCTCTGGCCAGTGGAAGACTTCACTAGTGGCACTGCATTAACTGTAGATGTGGGTAACTTTATGCTGAAAGCATCTTGCAAATATGTCACAATGTATTATTGAGGGTACCTCCATATCTCCCCTGGGCCAGATCGCAGAAGAACTCTAGGGAAAGCTCTGTTGGACAACACTGAGAGGATGCAATGATACTGGAGGAAATTGCTCTCATCACTGCTACAGAGTACTTTCATTAACGAACTCTAATCTGTGTTCTGGTCAAACAGGGAATGCAAGTTTTTTAATGTTTCAAGACCTGTGTGACCAGAGAGGATACTAAGTTTTTTAAAAGCATTGTCATGATGCTGTGTTATAACTCTCTTAAAATTATAATCTGCATCCAGGCCAACAGTTCAAATGTAATTTTAGAAACTAATTTTTATTTATTTATTTATTTATTTTAAAAAATCAAGTAACATATTTGAAATAAAATATGAAGATTGATTAAAATGAATTTACAAAAATAGCTCACATAATTTGTCAACTGCATCTCTCTTTCTTAAAAGAGTTTAGTGACTTACTGTGTGATCTCCTGAGTTCAACACCATTTAAAAGACTGATAAAAGCAAAGGCTGCAAAATAAGCTGCAAATTTGTTTTATGGAATAATATTCTTTTGGGAATAAATAAAAACACTCTCTTGGAAACTATAATACTGTAATTTGTTTCTTTTATAATCAAGAGCAAAGGGCGTCTTCCCACAAATTGCATGATGTTCATTCATCTGCACAGAGTGCATTCAAATCCCCCTTCAAAGAGAGGTACTGTTTGGACTATTTAAAAGTCATCGTAAGTGTAGGAAAGTATATAGAAATGGAGAGTGCTGGCATATGCCAAGCAGTAAAATATTTAGTACTTTATAATTTTGTATTAATACCTAGCTTTTATTCTTTGTGGAATAGACACACAACATTTTTTTAAAAAACTTAGCTCAATGTTATTTTATTTTCTGGACCTCCATCATATAAGCCCCTCAACCCCGTTTCAGTTTCTGTGATTCATGTATGACAATCAAACTCAGTTTACACCAGTTAAATAATAAATACTTGATCTATGTAACATACTATGCAAACACTATTGTTTCCTTATTTCTATTTAATTCTTATAACACCTTGGAAAGATAGATTGATTATTATCCTTCTACTGCAGCTGGGAGCCAAGATTGAGCAATTACAGTTTAAGTAACATGCTTAAAGCTGGTCACATATCTCTCAGAATTTATATGGAAATGATGGATTGGGACCATAGCAGGGGCAAAAGGTTTAATCCTGAAGTAACCCCCCAGCTGCTATTTGCCCCCAAAATGCTATTTCTTACAAGCAGCAACATCGGTAGTGATTTTCAGTGGGTCAAACACCTGAACTACATACATCCAGATTGGACACACGCACACACACAAGCCATTTTTTCTAAAGAAAACAATATGGCTAGTTTTGGGCATTAAATTCTAAAGGCTGTATTCAACAAAGTTGTCCTTTTTGTGCAAGGACTTCCTCTTGCACAACAGAACTTCACCTCCTCCCCTTGAGTGCCCCGCAAATCTGTTCTGGGGTTTCCACAACCTCTGCAGCAGATTTGGAAGGCCCAGTGGGAGATTTTCTTTAAAAGTTAAAAGAAGCATTTAGCTTTAAAAAAAAAAAAAAAACAACCATCCACTTCTCATCCTTTTTTTAAAAAAGCCCCTCTGAAGCTGTCCTATGCTCCACACTCATTCTCCTGGCCAGAGCTTGGAAAAGTTATTTTTTTGAACTACAACTCCCATCAGCCCAATCCAGTGGCCATGCTAGCTGGGGCTGATGGGAGTTGTAGTTTTAAAAAAGTAACTTTTCCAAGCTCTGCTCCTGGCCAGCCACACTTTTTGGGAAATCCATTGTTGGGTGTCAAGATGTAATGCTCCAAACAGGTATTTCATGAAGTGCAGAAGACTGAGAAACTGATGCAAAAGTGCTGTAAAAATGGTTCTATTACACCCAGAGCTTGGAAAAGTTACTTTTTTAAACTACAACTCCCATCAGCCACAGCCAGCATGGCCACTGGATTGGGCTGATGGGAGTTGTTCAAAAAAGTAACTTTTCCAAGCTCTGATTACACCAACCTTTTTTTGGCATACTTCACCCCTCCTCTACATGAATGACTGGGAGAGGGAGAAGACTAAAGTTTCCAGGGCAGGTTGCAACAGTATTAAAATACAAGACTAAAATCACTTTAACAATTTGTGATCAGAAGAATAAGGGGGTCTTCATTATACAGTCACCAGAGTGGCTATATACTGTTGTGAGTTTGGGGGGTGGAATGGATAATTCCTATGAGTCCCCTTCCAGCCTCTGATTTGGAATCCTGTGCCTTGAGGAGAGAAACTCGATCTGCTGACCAGATGAGTTTCTTTTGTTAAGCTAATAGAGTGGCCAGTTTTGTTAATGGGTCTATCAGGTCCCCAGCAACTGGTGAATGGGCCAGGAAGACCCTTTTGTCATTGAAACTCTTCAGGAGAGCCTAGGGGCCTAGGAGAGGCTTGTGTTTTGAGTTGTGTCTGAGAAAGGCTGGGAACTGGAAGCAGGCAGAGAGACTGGCTCTCTGTACCATGGCTTTAGGATGCCTCCTGTAACACGGGTGGAAAACTAGATATTGAACTTCTGATGCCTTGAACCCCTCCATCCTAAGCTCAGGTTGGAATATGTGTAAATAAATAAACCCTATTTCATTAAGACACCACAGTCTCCACTGACCTTCTTCCCAAGGAAACCAAACCCAGGACGAGCACAGGGACCCCCTTGAAATCTCACTGCTTGGAGACTGGGGTGGCGTGCAACAATATTATAGCCAGCATGGATTTTTCACATTCCGCAATGTTAAATTGAAAATGTCCCCCATGCCATTCTGATGTTTCCCATCTCATTTCAAAACAAAACCTTACAAAACTTATAGTCCTGGACTCAGAAACGCTTGCTTAACAACCCTCTAAGTTTTCATGGTGATACACACAACAGTCAGAGAGACTGGTTAAGAGATTCAGATTCCCCTGACAAAGCTCCAGTGGTAAGAGTGGTCTAACAGTCAGCCCCTCTTCTGGGGACTGTAGCTCTGTGAGGGGAATAAGGCCTCTCCTAGCAACTCTCAGTACCCTTCACAAACTAAACTTCCCAGAACTCTTTGGGGGAAGCCATGACTGTCTAAAAGTGAAATAAAGGTCAGGTGTGGATGTGGCCAAGGACAATTTTGGATTAAATTTGGGTGGAAGACTACATGTTCCTAAGGTGGGGAAAATGCTGAAAAACAATTACACTATTCATAATGTTTTCCTTTTGGAAACGAAAGGGGCTTTACCTCTGCCCAGTGCCCACCCACCCAATCCCTTCCCCCTCCCTCTCTCCATCTTCATCCCTCCTCTTCTCTCTCCCTTTCCCCTCCTCCCTCTCCTGGCCAGTTGACTTAGTTCAAATAGTCACTTTAAATATGTTTAATTTAATTTACAATTTTAGTGAAGTTTCCTATAGTAAATCATTTTCTTTTCCTTCTGTTTCTGTAAATATATGAAGTACAGCAACACTTTGCAAAATTTACACCAAAAATACTCCAGAAACAATTGTGGAATAATGGCACTGACTATTCTGTAGAATAGTCTCCAACAGACATGAGGAGTGTCTCAGTTTGCACACGACAAAACAGTGGGAGGTGTGCAAATTCTAGCAAATTTCTAGGTGTGCTCTATGTTTTTAATTGACCATGCCCGCCTTTCCTTAAGTGGAGTGGTTTGAGCATAGCAGGCTGAAAATATGCATCTTGGGCAGGCCAAGTTTGTTTTTTCCAACAGATAGATTCATTGTTTAAGTAGCAACATATTGTAATCAGTCTGATTTTACATCAAACTGCAGTTTCAGATTCAAGTGTTAATGCATCCAAAATAGAAATAGAACCTCCAGTATGAAACACTAAAGGCTGTCTTCACATTGCTGACATTGACCAATAAAAAGGCTTTGAGATTAATAAAAATAAATTTGACACAGATTTCTAGGATGAATAATGAGAGAAATATTATTTTCTAGGTTAGATTCTCTGTATACAGTAGTAACACAGAAGCAAGAAGCACAGAAGCAAGAAGCAAAGTAAGAACACCACCAAGAAACATGCAAAAATTTAATTCTGCATCTTGGGATAAGGCAGGTGTTGCCACCACTCACCACATGCTCAGAGGCACCGCAAGGGTTTTTTTGCCTATTCATGAATATATATAGGCATCAAAGGCCAGGGTTACTCACATGTAGAAAGCAAGCCTGTTGAGGGCTCTTTGGGCCCTTTGCTGTGTTCCCCCAAGTTGTGTTTGTCCATCTTTCCCCACTGTTGCTGTTGGTGTGTTCAGCATGTTTGTAGCAGAGAGTTTTCTCCCGTGTGATTTAAACACCCCATTCAATATACTTTCCCTCTAGATGTAACACATGAAGATGACTAATATCTCCTCCCAAAGTTAAGCTGGGATCCTATTCCTGGCTGAGGAAGGAGTCTCCCCAACCCCCCCATGTGACTAATTTTCAATGCTGGGCAAGGACTAGGCCACAGTCCTTGGGACTTTGGACCAAATAGAATGGGGTGCTTCAATGAGTTTGATGGACTTGTTGGGGGGGCTCTTGCACCTGAGGCTTGAGAGCTACTCTGATCTGTGCCCTGCGGCTTGGCTTAGAGATTGCACAGCTCCCTGTAAACATAAGCATTAGCCTTCGGGGACACTTCTGAGTTGCAGTTTCTTGTCCAGGACATGGAGAAAAAGCAAAAAGGAACACTGGGTTTTCCATGTAACGAACTTAGCTGTTTGACAAACATATGTGCTCATCAACATTCTGAAAAGAAAATTGAAACAACGGGCCCATCCATATAACTGTATAATCTGCAGTGTTATTGCTTTGTGTCCTCATTAATTCAACATTATCAATATGATGTTGCAAGCCAGTGTGGATTTTGCATTCACAAATCTGCATTAGGAATATCACTGAAAAACCGATATGCTTTCCTGTATTGATAATCAGTTGCATTAACGACTGTACACTTGGATGCAATGACTGGACTTTCCTGCCATAGGCAGTCCATGGGCATTCCTCCATCATATGCCAAGCCACCTGTCTCCTTCCCTACTAATAGCCAGTTGCATTTTTGGTACTGAAGTTGGATCCACCCTTTGTCCATGCCTCCTCCTCCTTGCTTCCTGCTTCTGTTACTGAACTGGGGTACCTCCTCCTTCTGGCTTTTGTAACTATTGCATTGGTTTGTGTTTTTTTTTTTTAAAAAAAACCCTACTATTTTGCGATCAAACATAAAATCAAATGTTTAATGAATAATACTTCCATTTAAAAGCTATTTTGCAATATTATGCAAACCATTCATTGAAAACACTGCGTTTAAAGGAGGATGTTTTTAACTGAGCTTCTTTGGGCTGATAGGGGGAAGGGGGGAGAGGAGCAAGCTCTAGTACTTTAATGTGGCATTGATCTTGCAGTCAATCAAGCAGCAGGCAAAGCCTCTTTTCCTGCCCAACAGCTGATGGGGATGGCAGGGGGAGACAAACATCCCTGCAAATGACCATTATGGACCAATCACTGAAAAGTGGTGGACTCAGGGGAGTGGCCAATGCTAAAGGGATTTAGGGAAAAAAGCCCACATGTATGGATGCTTAAAAATCAGATTTTCACAATAATCTGACCATAAACAGGACAAGTATGGATCTCAAGGCCACCAACCGAATATGGAAAATGTGGGTTTTGTGGTTAGATATGAATAAGCCCAACAAATCAGCTCTGCTTTGTAATAATCACTCACCTCCCAGTTTCAGAGTCAAATCCATAATAGTCGTCTCTGCAACGGTCGCATCTCCTCCCAGATACAGAAGAATCATGGCAAACGCACTGGCCAGTGAGACTGTCGCAGACGTCATCCACTGAACCAGTTGTGTGGCATAAACAGGGAAAGCAACCATTAATACCATGCAGAGAAATATAAAACCCTGTTTAAAAACAAAATGGTGTGAAAATTAGACTGATCATCAGAGTTAAAAAATGATGTAAAACAGCATTACGAGTACTATTACACTGATTTTTGGGTTGTGTTTTGTGTGTTGCTGTTTTTCTAGAAAATTTGCCATTTCAGGGATGTGAACAAATCGCACACATGCCATTGCTTCCACCTATGCCTACATTTTTTTCAGGCCTGTATATATTCTTGCCAACACAAGCGGTTGTCAACCTGGTTGTCTTCACCCCCAGAAGCTTTCCCTGTCCAGTTTTCTGCAATCCTCTCCCTTTTAATGTAGCCCTCACCCTATATTCCAGATCTTTCCAAAAGGTTCCCGATCCATCAGGAGTAGCTTTTTGGGTACACAGTGAGCTGCAGTGGGAAGGAAGGCACATGGAATTCCTCCTGAATCCGCATCCTTGTGCTAGAGTTGCATTATATGCAACTGCAGGAGTTGAATCCAGGAGCTGAATCCAACTAAGTACTGCTCAGAGTAGACTTACTGAAATAAATAGATATAATTTAGTCATGTACATTAATTTCAGTGTGTCTACCCTGAGTAGGACTAAGATTGAATACAACCCCATATTTTAAAGCCAGCAAAAATAGTGCAATGATCCCTTAGCCTTCAAGAAATTAGATCTCTGAAAGTGCAGCAATACTCAAGGCTTGTTGTTGTTGATTATACAAAGAGGCATGGAGGCAGGAAATACCCTTGTCAGCATAAGCAGTTTGCTCTCTTCAGTTTATGCTATCAATTAAAAAAATTCTATAAGAAAAATAGAGCAGCATACGTCCTTGCCATTCCCTTCCAAGGACAAAGGTGACTGTCCCAGGAAGTCTTGTCAACTTATCTCTGCCTCTCCCAGCCCGCTCTCTGATTAAAAGACCGCTACTGAGGGTCAGTGGGTCAGGTAATACTGAGGATGGAGGTGGGGGAGAGAGACATGTTCTATTCATTAGCTCATATATCAAAATTTGAAATATTTTTAAAAATATATAATGGAGGCCCAAATTCTAACCTTTCCAAGTCCTTGCAACATACTGTAGTTCCAGTGATCCATTTAATGTGCATGGCTATTTTAATACATTCAGGGATAATCATCCATGCCATTTTTTGTTACTTATGCATGCCTATTCAGAAGTAAATCCTACTGAGTTCAATGGCCTTGCTTCCAGGTAAGAGGATCACAGCTAAAATCTGAAATAAGCCTATTACTTTAAAGCTTTTTAAAGTTAAGTCAGATTTTGGAGAACAGGTAAAATATTTTCAAGGAGATGGGGAGGGAGAGGATTCAGTGCCTCAGTCTTGGAATAATCAGTGTATTTTATGAGCATGTGAACAACTCAGTAATGTAGGTGCTCTGGATATGGGGCTGAAACATGATGGAAGGGGAGTACTTTCCTTAAATGATGTCCAGTGCACACTGGCACACCTGCTCTACACAACCAACATTTCTATCAGGCACAGGAGATGACTACCAGACTGGGGGAAATAATACTGACAAGACCCAGCCCTTTAAATATTTCAAGATGGTCACCAAACACAGCTTCTCAGCACTGAATCCAGATATTTTACAATTCCTTAAAAATGTTGAGGACCAGGCTTTGGCAAGTCTCTAACAGTTCTGCTTATGTGGAACACTTAATGTCCAGAATCATCTAATAGCTGACACAATCAATATGGCATTCGTGTTCATCTAAGAAATTACACCGAGATACCATTGTAATGGGTTTTAAACGTTGTACACCAAAGAGCTTCATTTGTATATTTTGTGTGAGCCTTACTCTTGTTGTAATATATTGTTTCCAAGAGAGCAAGATCTGCTACCATTTCTGTTCCCTAGCACATACATGGGGAACATTTTTCAGCCTGAGGGCTGCATTCCAATAGGCAACTGTCTGAGGAACACATGGAACTGATAGGGGAGGGCAATAACTTTCTACAGTGGCTCTCTGTCTAGAGGCATTATTACAGTTCAAGGACACATTTCAGCCGGACAAAAGAACTGGAGAGTGTGAACAGAGTTAGTGAGGGATGTGGCCTGGGGGAGATCTGGAGGATGGGAGAAGTGGCCAGACAGAGAGGTCTGGAGGGCCACATTGGGGGCCCAGGCCTGAGATTCCCCACCCCTACTCCAGCACTTTGACTCTACGAGTCTCATTTTTGCTTGAAAGAATGAGCTAGTACAGAATTGGCCTCATAGGGCAAGTCAGAACGTGAATGTAAATGTACACTAGATTTCCTCTACTAACAGGGACAAATGGAATAATCTTTCAGCCAGTATGGAATCTCTGTAGATTGGGAATGCCTCATCTCCATCCAGCTCCAATCTAATCAAGCCTCATGGTACACCTATTGAATTGGGTTTTGAGACCCCTAGAGAAATAAAGGACCCTATAGCAGATGCACTGGGAAACCCAGTCTAAGAACAATACAATCAAATGCTATACCACTCATCAGGCTGGGATTCTACACCCAAAAGATGACACATGACACTCTTTTGCACATAACTCCACACATTTTTTTTGCACCAACTACTCGTGGGAAAAGAAAAATCCCACTAGCACTGTAGATACCTTTCCCTTCCTTTTGTTCTAGAAAACACTACTTTTAGAAAACCATGCCTTTAAGAAGAATCTCCAGCTAGATTTGGTGGGTCTTCCTTCACACCTTACTCTGTTTTGTACCAATTTTGTCAGGGCTGTAGGAGAACCCATGAATTGGCAACAGCAGTGCCTTTCCACCATCAATACTATGTTCATCAGGATGGGGTGGGGTGAGGACAGAGCTCGGAAAAGTTACTTTTTTGAACTACAACTCCCATCAGCCCCAGCCAGCATGGCCACTGGATTGGGCTGATGGGAGTTGTAGTTCAAAAAAGTAACTTTTCCAAGCTCTGGGTGAGGAGGTGGTAAAGTTGGGGGAGTCTGAGTTGGTGGCGGCAGCCCCACATGCCAACCTACAGCTAACTTGGCCACTCTTTTCTCTGCCTTCTTCCCTCTTTTAATTCTTTATTTGGCATAGTTGGAACGCCTTATCAGCTGTTCTGCAATCCTCCATTTGTATTAGGCTATGTGAGGTTGTTGTGACTAGACTTGTCTATCATGCTAACATGGAATTTCCCATAATCTGTGCACAGACTGCTTAGAAATTAATACTACAACATTGTAGAACTTGCAGGAATTATATGCATGGAATTCAAGATGCCCTTGGATACATTATTTGAAACCTATTTTAAAAATGCATCATGCTACAGAGAGTTGACAAGCTGGTTTTGTTATTATTTCCTTACCTGGTTTACACTTATTGCACCTTCTTCCATAACGATGAGGCAGGCAAACACATTGTCCATTGAGCTGGTCACAAACAGTTTCTGGTAGTGTCCCCAGGGGATCACAGTCACAAATCTCGCAGCCGAGAAGGTTTTTAGTGGTGAGATTGTACATATGAGGCATGCATTGACTACACTGAAGGGCTGTGACACCAGTTTTGCAAGGACATTGTCCTGTTGATTTGTCACACAGCAAAGAGCCATTTACTGTACCATCGTTATCACAGTTACAGGGCAGACAGGCTAAGGAATCATTTTGCTGAACTTTGTAGTACCCATCTAAGCAGTCACTGCATTGCCTTTCCCCAAAGTTAGGTTTGCAGACACACTTTCCTGTGTTAGGATTGCACGTTGTACCAGAAACAGATCTTTCTATTTGACAATCACAGGGCTTACAGCCAAAAGCATCCAACCCATAAAAGCCATCAATGCAAGTATCACAATGAAGTCCTTTGACATCTTCCTTACAAATGCATTGACCAGTAGAAGGGTTGCAGAAATCATTCACAGAGCCATGGATATTACATTTGCAAGGTTCACAGCCATCTTTCTTAAAAGTATGGAGGAGTTTATATCGAAAGTTGCAGTGATCACACCTGAAACCTGAAGAGAGAAATGTCATCGTTACAAGTAAAAGGAGGAAAGGAAGGATACAAACCTCACTTTGCATAGGTTCCACCCAAAGACATGAGTTTCTATGTGGGTATGGTAGGAATCCTTAAACTGGAAGAGAACAGGAAGTCTGGGGCAATCCCAGCTGCAAAACAGGACTATCTTACAGTCCCCTCTGATCAGCTATGGAATATGGAATCATAGCCTAGAACAAAGAGTTACTGGCCATCAGGACTTGGGGGAAATTCCTTCCAGACCCAGAATATAGGTTTCAATAAACCCCAGCCAAGAACAAAATAGAGTTTGATTTCAAAGGGCAGGCACAAGACTATGCCCCTTCTGCAGCATTTAGTGACTATACAATTCCCACACCTAAAATCTGCTGGACAGCAATTCAGTTGTAAATTCTAGGCTCAGAGACAGAATACAAGCTTTGCAAGTAGAACGTCCCAGATTCAGTCCCTGGCATCTCTAGACAGAGGTGGAAAAGACTCAAACCCTGGAGAGCATTCAGTGTAGACAATAGCAATGGCACAATACTGAGTCAGTTTGGCCAATGATCTAACTTGGCATAAGGCAAATTCCCATGATCCTATTACTAGTAAACTTTGGAGAATTTGGACATTTCTGTCATCATGTTAGTTAAGAAAATTGTCTCCATGTTCTGAACTCCAAGAGATGTTAAGTTAGCAAAGTGTATGTAGGAATATAAGCATACTCAACAAGGGCTCTGCTTGCACTATTTTAAGAGATCCCAGTTTGCCTTCCTTTTTGTCCATGATAAATAGCAAATGTGTGCTAAAGTTTTCATAATATATTTTTGTAAAACAAAAAACAAAAATGACTAAAATGGGGTCAGATTATTGTTCATCACATTGTGTGTTACATGATGGGACTTACCTACTGAAAAACAAGCCTAACAATAGTAAAAGTACAAGTGATGCACCTGTTTCCAGGTTTAGGATAGAGGATTATAGTCTGGAACATTGCAAATTAGATTGCTAGAAATTAATTTTAGTGCTGAAGCTAAATATATCAGTATTTACTAATATATCTTCCTAAATACATAATATGTTTTGTTTTCATATTGCAAAATGAAATGCTTTTGTTTACATTCACTATTCTGCTAACATCTATAATAATACATTTGTAACCAAAATCATTTTCATGGTGTATGAAGTCAACCTGTATTTCCATTATTCTTTCTCCCCTTCCAAAGTCATAACTTTATGTTGCCTTAGGCATGGCTTATGAGTGTTGTTTTGTTTTTACTTTTTTTTAATTCAGGAATTGCATTGTTTCTAATTTATAAACTGTATTACCAAAAAAATGAAATCCAGAATATAATTTCAGAAATGTCAACTCACGTGTGCATCCCTCCCTCACTTTTTAAATATAATGTAAGTAAAATTCTCACCATCCTGCCATCATAACTAAAATAAAATAAAATGGAAGTCCTGTGTTTTAACCAACAAGTTCATTCTATTGCAAAAGTTACATAAACATACGCACACACACATATATAGAATATCCTATGTAGAAAAAAAAATCTCCCCAAATGGTGGGAAATACATTATATATGGATAAAACCTGAAGAACTCTAACAGAAGGCAAGTTCCTTTAGCAGTGATGAATGGCTCACCTAAGGCATATCATTTAATTTCAATAAGGAAAATAAAAAAGGACCACTATTGCTGCAAATTTTAAAAATAACTGTATTGTTAACAAGAATTATGACTCATTTTGAACTATTAAAATTGGTCTACATGGATTCATATCATATCAGTTTTAAAAATATGTGCAGTGCTTATTTGAATATGCCATACATATTCCTGACAGGTAATCTATTCCTAACGATACTGAGAAAGGCCTACAGGGCATCACATTCAATGTTAACAAGTACAGGGGAGTTAGCATGCTTGGCATTTAATTCACATTCTTCTCCCTTTTTATTCTAGATGAATGACCTACTTTAATAAAATTATTGGTGCTAATGTATTTTACCAGTGATAGGATCATTAGTAAGATTTAACAGTTGTGCTAACTCTAACAGCTCATGCTCCATAACATTGCAGCACTTACTTACATTTTCTTTTATCAAGCTTGTTTAAACAGGCACAATGATAATGGACTCTAAGTTTACTTGTATATCCAGTTGCTTTTTTAAAAGTCAACACATATATTTAAATAGCTGCACATACTGAATACATAGCATTGCAGCATAGCTGTTTGGTCACTAGTAAAACAAATGTCACCTCATTCCTCATTATATGGGTAGTTGAGAGAGGGGGTATTATATAGTACATACAGGTGATGCAAGCAAGTATGGGTCTTCCCCTTCTATGGGACTAAATAAGAAAGCTCCACTTGTCCAAGAGCTCTGGATCAGCTTTCCCTCATCAGGCATAAAGTTAATAAACTTAATAATAAACTTTAATTTATAGGCCGCCTATCTAGCCAGTGGCCACTCTAGGCGGCGTACAATAAAACATGATAAAATACAATAAACAATATAGCCAGTACAGTACAATGCAAAAATTACAGTATTTAGTAGATTGTTCATATTACAGTTCTAGAACTAGTTCACCTTGGAAGTCTCGAAGGTCGTAAAGGCCTGATGGAAAAGCCAAGTTTTCAGGCCCCGGCGAAATATATCTAGGGAAGGGGCATGTCGAAGATCCATTGGGAGGGAGTTCCAAATCGTGGGGGCTGCTACAGAAAAAGCCCTCTCTCGAGTCTTCACCAACCTAGCCACTTTAGTCGGTGGAACCGAGAGAAGGCCCTGAGTGGCAGATCTTGTAGGGCGGCACACTTTATGACATTGGAGGCGCTC
This sequence comes from Rhineura floridana, assembly GCF_030035675.1. Lineage (NCBI taxonomy): Eukaryota > Metazoa > Chordata > Lepidosauria > Squamata > Rhineuridae > Rhineura > Rhineura floridana. Next base: position 171,344,540 of record NC_084483.1, on the reverse strand, counting down.
CTTCAGGTATACTGGGCCGAAACCGTATAGGGATTTAAAGGTTAATACCAACACCTTGAATTGAGCCCGGAAAATAACTGGAAGCCAGTGAAGATTGTATAACACTGGGGTAATATGATCATAACGGCGGCTATTCGTAAGTAAACGAGCCGCCGTGTTTTGTACCAGTTGTAATTTCCGGACTGTTTTCAAGGGTAACCCCACGTAGAGCGCATTGCAGTAGTCTAAATGAGAGGTGACCAGAGCATGTACTACGAGTGGGAGCTGGTGGACAGGAAGGTAGGGTTGCAGCCTTCGGATGAGACGCAATTGACCCCAAGCTGCCCGGCATACCAATGAAACCTGAGCCTCCATGGTCAGCCTGGAATCAAGGATCACCCCGAGGCTGCGGACCTGGTCCTTCAGGGGCAGTTTTACCCCATTAAACACCAGGTCAATATTTCCCAACCCTCCTTTGTCTCCCACAAGCAGTACCTCCGTTTTATCAGGATTCAGCTTTAGCCTGTTTCTTCCCATCCATCCACTCACGGATTCCAGGCACTTGGACATGGTCTCCACAGCCAACTCTGGTGAGGACTTAAATGAGAGGTAGAGCTGAGTGTCATCCGCATATTGGTGGCACTGCAGCCCAAACCTCCTGATGATAGCTCCCAGCGGTTTTACATAAATGTTAAATAGCATGGGAGAAAAGATAGAGCCCTGTGGCACACCGAGTTGAGGGGCCAAGGGTCTGAAACCTCATCTCCCAATGCCACCTGCTGGTGTCTATCGGAGAGAAAGGAACGGAACCAGTTTAATACTGTGCCTCTTATTCCCAATCCCTCCAGACGATCCAGTAAGATACCGTGGTCGACGGTATCAAAAGCCGCTGAGAGATCAAGGAGGACCAGAAAGGTGAATTCTCCCCTATCTAGTGCCATCCTCATATCATCCACCAGAGCGACCAAGGCTGTTTCAGTTCCATGTCCAGTCCTGAAACCTGATTGGTATGGATCTAAATAATCTGTTTCATCCAAGTGCGCTGACTGATTGGCCACCACTCGTTCAATGACCTTGCCCAAGAATGGTAAATTAGAAATTGGGTGAAAGTTGTTTAGATCTTGGGGATCCAAGGAGGGCTTTTTCAAGATGGGCTTTATAATTGCCTCCTTGAGAGCTAATGGCAATACACCCTCATTCAAGGATGCATTTACCACCGCCTTGATCCCCTCGCCCAATCTCTCTTTACAGCTCATCACGAGCCATGATGGGCATGGATCAAGGAAACAGGTGGTAGGTTTCACAGTTGACAACACCTTGTCCACATCCTCAGAAGGAAGAGGCCGAAACCGATCCCATTGGATCACATTATGACTGGTCAACTCTGGTCCACTGTCTGCATTCACGGTATGCGAAATCAAGCTTCTCAGATGTTCGATTTTATCAGCAAAGTGTTTTGCTAAATTGTCACAGGAGGCCTTCGAATATTCCAAGGGTTCCTGAGCAACTGGACCGACCAGGCTTCGGACCACTTGTAATAACCTCCTGAGACAGCACTCTGCTGATGCAATAGAGGCAGCAAAGTAATCTTTCTTTGTTGCCTTTATTGCCACATGATAGGCAGCTACTGCTGCTCTAACTTGTGTCCGGGCATCTTCGGAGCGGGACTTACGCCACCGGCGTTCTAGTCGTCTCACCTCCTGCCTCAGAACACGCAACCGTGGTGTGTACCATGGTGCTGTCTGGGATCTTTCCAGGGGGAGAGGACGTTTCGGGGCCACTCGGTCTAATGTCCCGGTGATCCTTGTATTCCACTCCGTCACCAGGGCATCGACTGAATGACCTTCAGCAAGTTCCAAATCCCCCAGTGCAGTCAGGAATCCTTCTGGATCCATCAGGCGCCTGGGGCGGACCATTCTAATAGGTCCTGTGCCTTTGCAGAGGGTGTGCGGCATCGAGAAGTCTACGTTTACCAGATAGTGGTCTGACCATGACACACGGGTAAAAGTAATGGCCCCTAACTTCAGAGCACTTTTCTCCTCTCCCAGGACAAATACAAGGTCGAGAGCATGACTGGCTACATGGGTGGGCTCAGCATTACTAAGGTGCAGTTCCCAGGAAGTAATGGTTTCTAGGAAATCCCGAGGGGCTCCATTGAGAGTGGTCTCGGCGTGCACATTGAAGTCACCCACCACCAACAATTCTGGGGAATCATGCGCACACCCGGGACCACCTCTAGCACCTCGGCCAGGGATTCTGCCATGCAGCGAGGCAGGCGGTACACAAGCAGGATCCCTAAACTGCCCTTCGGGCCCAACCTCCAGTACATGCAGTCAACAAACTTGGTCCCATGGAGAGGAGACCTGGCAAAGACCAAGGACTCCCGATAGATGACAGCCACTCCCTCTCCCCGCCTTCCTTCCCTCGGCTGATGTGCATAACGGAAACCCGGCGGGCACATCGCCTCTAGAATAGGTGCCGAGGCTTCATCCAGCCAGGTCTCCGTTATACATGCCAAGTCTGCAGATTCATCCAAGATCATATCATGGATGCACGATGTTTTCTGTACCACAGACCTGGCATTACACAGCAGCAAATGAAGGTTGGTTGGAATCTTGCATCCCCCAGTTATCTTCGGGTTATGGGCAGACCTGGAACAAGGGATGGATATTATGCATCTATCCCTCCAGCACCACTCCATCGTCTGCCGCCCAATGTTTGGCCCCCATCCCTTTTGTCACATCCCCCCCAGATCTACACATGTCCCTATCCCCAGACGCCGGAGAATTGGATCAATTCTGAGATTCAATCCAGGTCTGGATCAAGATCCAGAACCTGTTCCCTATAAGTTCGTACAGTACCACTGTCTCACGAAGTTAATTAATGTCAATTTATCTACTCCTCTAATCACTATAAACTATAAAGACTATAGTAACTGCTAAAAATATAGGATGGGAATTGGAATATTAAATGCCCATACCTATTTCCATGAACAATAGATATCCAATACAGATATCCAGTCTGAACTAATTCCTAGCCTTAAATAAATATAACAATAATGGCAACAATGGTAGTATAACTATATCTCATCCATCTGAGTCTACGTATCCATTCATTCAATTGCATTCACTCATTCAATCATACATAGAATCCATTCATAACCACAGTCTACAATAATAAAAGCAGCCAGCTGTAGAATCTTCTTCAGCTTGATCTTCAGTAACGCCTAGTTCTTATCAGACCACCAGCCAGTTCACAATAGAGATGTTAACGTCTTGGGGAGCCACGAACCGCAATTATGACCCGTGACAATCTTCGGCAATGGAAACAGCCACAGCACGTCCAACCCAACGAGAGCAGCAAGCCCACAGCCAGATAGTAAGTGTGCGAAGATCGCCAGCAACAGCCGCCACACTCCAGCAACCGGCAGACAGTAATAACGGCCGCCCCAGCAGCAACCCAGTAGCGGCCCACGACCGCACGACCACACCAGGCAAGGCCGCGGCGCCCGGACACACAGCAGCGGCAATGGTGACCCAGTCCAAGCCAGCGACAGTCCAAAGCGCCACAAGCGGCAATCCAGGAGGGGCCAGGGCAGGCAGCGACACCCAAGCCCAGGCAGCAGTCCAGAAGGGGCGCAGCGCCAGCGACACCAGCAGCCCGACACACCCAGCGGCAGCGGCGACCCGAAGCCAGCAAGCGGCCCGGCGGCACAGCACAGCACCCGGACCCGGCGGCAACAGCCCCAGAGGCTGCAATGAGCAGCACTCGAGTCCGCAGCGCCAGAGGCCGCAAGGGAAAAGCAACTCGGCAGCTCGGCCGCGGTGAGACAGCCCCGGAGGCCGCAAAAGTTCACGTTGTTGAACCAGAATACAATTAAAATGCCTCTGCTACATTCCATCTCCACTCTTGTGCAGTTTATGCCATGCTGTTCATGTTGTTATTGTATTACTGTAGCACTGATCAAATCTGTTGCACCAGCACAATAACTTCCTCCAGTTGTTAATTCTAGTGCAAAGTTACTTGGTTGACACAGGTTCTGCTGGTCCTTTTTATAATGGTCATTTCTTTGCTGGACAGTAGACGTGTACATATACGAGCATGAAACACTCGCCTATAGATCAGAAGCTCTAGCAAATTGGGTGGGGGAAGCAGTTTTTCTCTGTTTTGTTCAATGGTTCTATGGTCTAAAAATGGTTTAAAAATGGAAAAACTAGGCATTTGTGCGGACGTTGGAAGAAAAACTATTTTCCAGCATTATTCTTCTATAATGAATTAAATATCAAGTACTATTGCTCTGAAGCTGACTTATACTGCTGCAAGTCAATTAGATCCACCATTTTTAAAAAGAAGTAATATTAATTTTTATACTGTTTTTGGTTGGATTACTAAATACTACACTTTAAGGAATATAGGAAAAAACATTATACCAAGTTAGAGCACAAGTCTGTCTAGCTCAGTAACTGATAGCAGTCAACGAAGGGAAGTTTCCTCAGCTCTACCTGGAGATATCAAGGGTTTAATCTGGGCCTTTTTAGTGATGGTTCCCCTGACTTGATGATAATAACAAAAAATATTCAGAAGTTGACATGCATTTTCATGTATTTGTGCAACAAGAGTGGAACCTGGGAGTCAGCATATTGATTCTGCAAGATGATGGCAGGGTCAAGCATAACCTCTTTAAAACATCTTAAAAACAAAAGACTTTAAAACATATTAAAACAAAACATTGTTAAGAACATATTAAAACAAAACATATTAAAACATTTTTAAAAAAACCTTTTAAAACATCTTAAAAAGCAATTCCAACAAAGACGCAGACTGGTATTTCATTAGACAAAGCATTTGCAGGCATTAGGATAGAACATAAGAACATAAGAAGAGCCTGCTGGATCAGGCCAGTGGCCCATCTAGTCCAGCATCCTATTCTCACAGTGGCCAACCAGGTGCCTGGGGGAAGCCTGCAAGCAGGACCTGAGTGCAATAACACTCTCCCCTCCTGAGGCTTCCGGCAACTGGTATTCAGAAGCATGCTGCCTCTGACTAGGGTGGCAGACCACAGCCATCATGGCTAGTAGCCATTGATAGCCCTGTCCTCCATGAATTTGTCTAATCTTCTTTTAAAGCCATCCAAGCTGGTGGCCATTACTGCATCTTGTGGGAGCAAATCCCATAGTTTAACTGCGCTGAGTAAAGAAGTACTTCCTTTTGTCTGTCCTGAATCTTCCAACATTCAGCTTCTTTGAATGTCCACGAGTTCTAGTATTATGAGAGAGGGAGAAGAACTTTTCTCTATCCACTTTCTCAATGCCATGCATAATTTTATACACTTCTATCATGTCTCCTCTGACCCGCCTTTTCTCTAAACTAAAAAGCCCCAAATGCTGCAACCTTTCCTCGTAAGGGAGTCGCTCCATCCCCTTGATCATTCTGGTTGCCCTCTTCTGAACCTTTTCCAACTCTATAATATCCTTTTTGAGATGAGGCGACCAGAACTGTACACAGTATTCCAAATGCAGCCGCACCATAGATTTATACAACGGCATTATGATATCGGCTGTTTTATTTTCAATACCTTTCCTAATGATCCCTAGCATGGAATTTGCCTTTTTCACAGCTGCCGCACACTGGGTCGACATTTTCATCGTGCTGTCCACTACAACCCCGAGGTCTCTCTCCTGGTCGGTCACCGCCACTTCAGACCCCATGAGCGTATATGTGAAATTAAGATTGTTTGCTCCAATATGCATAATTTTACACTTGTTTATATTGAATTGCATTTGCCATTTTTCTGCCCATTCACTCAGTTTGGAGAGGTCTTTTTGGAGCTCTTCACAATCCCTTTTTGTTTTAACAACCCTGAACAATTTCGTGTCGTCAGCAAACTTGGCCATTTCACTGCTCACTCCTAATTCTAGGTTATTAATGAACAAGTTGAAAAGTACAGGTCCCAATACCGATCCTTGAGGGACTCCACTTTCTATAGCCCTCCATTGGGAGAACTGTCCGTTTATTCCTACTCTCTGCTTTCTGCTTCTCAACCAATTCCTTATCCACAAGAGGACCTCTCCTCTTATTCCATGACTGCTAAGCTTCCTCAGAAGCCTTTGGTGAGGTACCTTGTCAAAAGCTTTTTAAAAGTCTAAGTACACTATGTCCACTGGATCACCTCTATCTATACGCTTGTTGACACTCTCAAAGAATTCTAATAGGTTACTGAGACAGGACTTTCCCTTGCAGAAGCCATGCTGGCTCTGCTTCAGCAAGGCTTGTTCTTCTATGTGCTTAGTTAATCTAACTTTAATAATACTTTCTACCAGTTTTCCAGGGACAGAAGTTAAGCTAACTGGCCTGTAATTTCCGGGATCCCCTCTGGATCCCTTTTTGAAGATTGGCGTTACATTTGCCACTTTCCAGTCCTCAGGCACGGAGGAGGACCCGAGGGACAAGTTACATATTTTAGTTAGCAGATCAGCAATTTCACATCTGAGTTCTTTGAGAACTCTCGGGTGGATGCCATCCGGGCCCGGTGATTTGTCAGTTTTTATATTGTCCATTAAGCTTAGAACTTCCTCTCTCGTTACCACTATTTGTCTCAGTTCCTTAGAATCCCTTCCTGCAAATGTTAGTTCAGGTTCAGGGATCTGCCCTATATCTTCCACTGTGAAGACAGATGCAAAGAATTCATTTAGCTTCTCTGCAATCTCCTTATCGTTCTTTAGTACACCTTTGACTCCCTTATCATCAAAGGGTCCAATCGCCTCCCTAGATGGTCTCCTGCTTTGAATGTATTTATAGAATTTTTTGTTGTTGGTTTTTATGTTCTTAGCAATGTGCTCCTCCAATTCTTTTTTAGCATCCCTTATTGTCTTCTTGCATTTCTTTTGCCAGAGTTTGTGTTCCTGTTTGTTTTCTTCATTCGGACAAGACTTCCATTTTCTGAAGGAAGACTTTTTGCCTCTAAGAGCTTCCTTGACTTTGCTCATTAACCATGCTGGCATCTTCTTGGCCCTGGCGGTACCTTTTCTGATCTGCGGTATGCACTCCAGTTGAGCTTCTAATATAGTGTTTTTAAACAACTTCCAAGCATTTTCAAGTGATGTGACCCTCTGGACTTTGTTTTTCAGCTTTCTTTTTACCAATCCCCTCATTTTTGTGAAGTTTCCTCTTTTGAAGTCAAATGTGACCGTGTTGGATTTTCTTGGCAATTGGCCATTTACATGTATGTTTAATTTAATAGCACTGTGGTCACTGCTCCCAATCGGTTCAACAACACTTACATCTCGCACCAGGTCCCGGTCCCCACTGAGGATTAAGTCCAGGGTTGCCGTCCCTCTGGTCGGTTCCATGACCAACTGGTCTAGGGAATAGTCATTTAGAATATCTAGAAACTTTGCTTCTTTGTCATGACTGGAACACATATGCGGCCAGTCTATGTCCGGGTAGTTGAAGTCACCCATTACTACCACATTTCCTAGTTTGGATGCTTCCTCAATTTCATATCTCATCTCAAGGTCTCCCTAAGCATTTTGATCAGGGGGATGATAGATCTTTCCCAATATTAAGTCCCTCCTGGGGCATGGTATCACCACCCACAACGATTCTGTGGAGGAGTCTGCCTCTTTTGGGGTTTCGAGCTTGCTGGATTCAATGCCTTCTTTTACGTATAGAGCAACTCCGCCACCAATACGTCCTTCCCTGTCCTTCCGATATAGTTTATATCCAGGGATAACAGTATCCCACTGGTTTTCTCCATTCCACCAGGTCTCGGTTATGCTCACTATATCAATGCTCTCCTCTAAGACCAAGCACTTCAGTTCTCCCATCTTGGTTTGGAGGCTCCTAGCATTAGCGTACAGGCACTTGTAAGCAGTGTCTCTCTTCCAAGTGTCTTTGGCACTTGTGGTTTGGCCTGTGGTAATTTTGCTCTTCTGAATTTATATCCTGTGCCCCTGCTCTCACAATGCCTACTTCTAGGCCTACCCCTTTTAAAATTTCATCATTTCTTTGGTTTTTATCCCAGGGGGGAGGTTTATTCCAAACAGGACCTTCCTCAGCTGCTGTTGGGTTTCCCCCCTCAGTCAGTTTAAAAGCTGCTCTGCTACCTTTTTAATTTTAAGTGCCAGCAGTCTGGTTCCATTCTGGTTCAAGTGGAGCCCGTCCCTTTTGTACAGGCCCCGCTTGTCCCAAAATGTTCCCCAGTGCCTAACAAATCCAAACCCTTTCACCCGACACCCCCCGATAGAGGTAAGATCTTTATTCAGTTGTGAGTGGGATCACACCTCAGTCTGAACTGTCCCAGCTGCAGACAGAGCATGGGACGGGCCCTCTCCCTAACTTCCTGTCCCAGCTCTTTGTTTCCTTTCTAGGTCCTGAATCTCTCTACTTAGTTCTATTACTGATGATGCATCTTTCCTCTTTTTTTCAAACAGTCATAAAACACTACCCAATTAAATATTTACAAGCCTTAATACTTTATAGCCCCTTCCTACCCAAGGCCAGAGGTTACAAGCACATGACCTTGATGGAGTCACATCTTTACCATGGACTCAATTGGTAACATAGTTCTTGAGATATGCTGGTTTGTTTAGAAGGTAGCCTGATCTGGACATCTTTGGCTCTTGCCCCTTTCATTTAGAACTGACCCTTAGGTCCCATCTGATCCTTGGGGGTTGGTCTCTGAGGGAATTCCAGATTCTGGCAATTGCTGTGACATATCCTGGTGTACAATTCTTTCTGCTTGGAAGAGTGGAGATGTCTGCGATTGTGAGGTAGTATGCTGCCTTTTGGAGTAGTCACCTCATATAATATGGGAGCTCCTACTTTTCTTATAACTCCAGAGGACCACATTTTTGTGCCTTTACACATGCCATATCTACACTGGACAATCTTTTGCTAGGACTGAAAAGTCTCTGGCTGAATGGTTGTAGTACTCCACTTGTCTTCTTTGATTGCAAGCCATCTCGTCTCTGTGATTTTCTACTAGTTCTGGAACTAGCAAATCTCTGCACATTGGCAGCAGAGTTTTGGTTCTGCATCCCATTGTGCTGGGGTCAGGCCTGGACTTGTCTGGCATCTCTGTGATGGAGTATTTTGATGGGCCAGGAGAGACAAGTAGGGGTCAGACTCTGAGGTGACAGCTTTATGCAGCAGTTTGTTGTTTTAACAGCAGACTCTATTTTTCCATTGTTCTGTGGATGTGCTGGGGAGGAGGTAAACTGGACAGATTCCCAATGATGTGAGAATACTCTGAATTCTTCACAGGTGAACTGGGGCCTATTGTCACTGCTGACTGTGTCAGGTAACCCATACCTGGAAAAGTGTGCCTTTAACTTCTGGATCACCTCTGTGGCCCCTGTATCCTGTAGACTATCAATTTCCCAAAAGTTAGAGTAGTAATCTACTGTAATGAGGTACTGCTTTCCCTTAAATGTAGAAAGGTCTATACCAATCTTCTCCCATGGTCGTGTGGTAAGCTCATGTGGCAATAAGGTCTCTTTCTGTTGATGGTTGTCACAAGAACGGCAGGTCTCACACCTTTCCATGTATGCCTTCAGCCAATATACACTCTCTAGCCTGTCGAAGGCAGCTGTCAATTCCCATATGTGAGGCATGAATCTTTTCCATGACTCTCATGCTCAAAGAGGCCGGAATGACAAGGATGTGCTTCTGATATATGAGACCATCTTGAACACGGAGTTCTTCTTTAAACTGAAAATATGCTTCTGCTCCTACAGGCACTTGGCTTTTGTTTGCAGGCCATCCATCCAGAATTACTCGCTTGACCACTTGAAGCTATGCATCCTGCTCTGTAGCCTCGTTAATTTCCTGTAGTTTGGCTGTTTTGATTGGGAGGTAGTGCAACATGTTGACTGATTCTATGTCCTGATCCCCCTGCACAGGTTCTCCTGTGCTTAGTAGGTAGGCATGACTCAATGTGTCTGCCAACACTAGAGATTTTCCAGGGCAATATCTGATTTCTACCTGGTATTTCTGTAGGTGCATCAACATGTGCTGCAGTCTTTTAGGTGCATTGAGAAGAGGCTTTGTCATAATTGTTTTTAGGGGTTTGTGATCAGATAGCATGATTGCTAGGTGCTCGTAAGTGTACTGGTGGAAATGCTCTATTCCAAACACTACAGCCAGTAGCTCCTTCTCTATTTGTGCATATACTTGTTATGTCTCTGAGAGGGCTCTGCTGCCATATTCAGTTGGTTGTTCTGGTAAAAGAACTGCACCCAATCCCTTTCCCGATGCATCACTCTGTAGAGTCAGCTGCTCTCCTGGCTGGTAGAATCTGAGCATAGGGCATCCACAATTAATTTCTTTGATCTCTCAAATGCCTGTTGCTGTGGCCCTGCCCAGTCCCATTCTACAGTCTGTTTTGTTCGCTGGCATAGGGGCTCTGCTTCAGTTGCTAGAAGTGGGCAGAATTTATCCAGGAGGTTTATCATTCCCATGAAGGGCTGCACTCCAGTCACATGCACTGGAGGTGGCATTTTCTGAACTGCCTCTGCCTTGCAGGGATCTGGCATCAGTCCTTCTGCTGACAGTACATGCCCTATGTATGTCACCTGCCACTGTATGAATTTCATTTTCTCTGAGTTTGATGTTTTTCTCCCTACAATGCTGAAGAGTGACTGCAGCTTGTAATCATGGTCTTTTTCTGCCTCTGCATCATTTGTCCCTTCTCCTATAGTCAAAATGTCATCCACAATTATCTTCACACCCAGAAAGCCTTCAAGGCCTGATTTAGTTTCCTCTGAAACACTTTTGGAGCTGGGGAGATGCCCATGGGAAGGTGGAGCCGTCTATAGCAACCAAAGGGTGTAGCAAATGTAATCAACTTGCTTGACTCTTCATCCAGCTTTACATGCCAAAACCCATTGTTGACATCACAAACAGTGAATATCTGGCCTCTGGATAGATCAGGCAAGATATCACCAAGTGTGGGCAATGGATAATCGCAACTTTTGAGTGTTTAAAAGCTTGGGGTCTATGCAGATCCTTAATTTGCCTGATGGCTTCTTTATCACAATCATGCTGCTTATCCAGAGGATGATAGATTCTTCTGCAATGATGATGCCCCTTTTCTGCAAGCTGTCTAGTTCTTTACGAACAGGCACATTCAATGCCACTGGAATTTTCCTCTGTGGCAGGCAAACTGGGTCTACTAGTGGGTTGATTTCTAGATGTAGTTCTCTATCAAAACAGCCATCTCCCTTGAAAACATCTCCATAGTCCTCCAGGATAGTTTCCATAGTCCAGGGTTTGGGAGAATTCTATTGTACAGACAAAGTTCTGGTGCTGTGCTCTAATCAAGTGTCCATTGCTTGGAGGGCTGCATTCTCTAGAAGGGTGGGTTGGTCTCTTTCCTGCACAACTACAAATGTAAGTTGGTAACTTTTGTTGTTTTTGAGGTTCCTTAGTATCAATTTGCACTTCCCTGCTGTCTGTGTGATGCTCTTATTGTACATTATCAGGGAGCAGCTGCTCTGCCTGATGATTATGCTTGGGTCTAATTCAGATTGGGGAATCACACTGCATGATGCACCACTATCCAGTCATTGGCCCAATAACATTATTGCAAATAATACTGTTGCTGCTGATGGGCCCAGTGTCTGGACTTGATATGGCTTAGAGCTCAGAGAGATTGTCACGACTTCCATATCCTCAGCACTGTCTGTGGAGTCTGCCACCTCTTGCAGATGTCTTAGTGCATTTTCCTTGCCTTTTTTTCTACACACATTCTGGAAATGGTTCAGTTTGCCACAGTGTGCACACTGCTGGCCAAACACAGGGCATTTTTTGCCTTTCTCTGTTCATGCTGCCAGCCAGTGCAGGACCCCAATTATCTTGTGCCTACTTTGATTTGGTTAGCTTTTTTCTGACTATGTGCACAGCAGGGTATAGTCCTTGCACTCCTAGGGTTTTCAGCCTGGTTTTGGAGGCCTCTACAGCCCATACTATATCCAGGCATTTGCCTAATGTAAGATCACTCTCTCGAAGTAGGTGTTCTTGCAGCTCATTGTCCAGTATGCCACATACAATTCTGTCCCTGATCAGGGAATCTTCTAGCTCTCCAAAATTACATGTGCTTGCTAAAGTTTGCAGTATGGTGACACAGCTTTCTAATTATTCTCCTTCCTGCAGATTTCTTGTAAAGAATTTATCTCTCTCCACTGTCTCATTGCACTTTAGAGAACAGTAGGCCTCCAAAGCTGCCAGCAGAGCACTCAATGTCAAGTCAGTGCTGAGCTTAAGGCTAGTACAAATCTTTCTCCCCTGCTCCCCAATAAAGCAAAATAAAAGTTTCACTTTCCTGCTTTTTTTTTTCCTTCAGGCATGGCCAGGTAGAGCTCAAACTCCTGTTTCCAGAGGGTCTATTCCTGAGCTTAGGCTTTTAGCTGCAAAATCCAGGGCTCCTGGAAGTTTCAGTCCATGTACCAAGTTTGCTTGTTGTAAGAATTATTCCAGAGATTCTTAGAGAACCGCTACTACCATGTTTCATTAGACAAAACACTTGCAGTTGTACATAAAGTTAGAGGCAAGATCTTTATTCAGTTATGGGTGGAATCACACCTCAGTCTGAACTGCCTGGAGTTGCAGAGAGATCATGGGTGGGGTTAGGGTTGCCAGGTCCATGGCCTGAGACTGATCCTGTATCTTTAGGAGAAGAGAAAGTCAGCCTAGTGCAGGTGTGCTTGCAACCCTGTAATGGGAAAAACCACAAGGGAGAATTCTCCCTTCCCCCTGCACAACTTTTAAAGATACAGAAGACCTCTTGGAGGCCTGGCAACGAAGACGTCTTCTGTATCTTTAAAAGTTGTGGAGGGTGGAGGAAGAATTCCATGAGTTCCAGTTTTGGAAAAATGGCGGGGGTATAAATAAAGATAATAATAAATAATAATAATTCTCCTAAAGATACAGGATCAGTCTCAGGCCAAGAACCTGGCAACCCTAGGTGGGGTCTTCTTCCTAACTTCCTGTCCCAGCACTTTCTGTTTCCTTTCTACTTAATGCTATTATTCATGATACAACTGGGATAAGGTCTCTACTTAAAAGGCTTGTTGAAAGAGGAAGGTCTTCAGTAGGTGCCCAAAAGATAACAGAGACGGTGCTTGGAATACTCAGAAACGCATACACACAAAAATAAGGAATACATTAACATATAAATATTTAAGAAGTTTACATTTGTGCAAACATATATTTTATGAAATGTATGAAACTCAAAGTGCACATTCCAGATCAGCACCATAGACACCTATTCTACCTAGATAAACTTAACCTCTGCTATCATTTTCAGGATATAATGTTTACTGTGAAAAAGGACTTAAATCTAATTTTAAAATAAATATAATATTGCCCATGAGGTATGTGTGACAACAAAATAACTTTGAACTGTTCAATAGTATTATGAAGTATAACTGTAAGTCCAACTGTATTGCTTCTCTTTAATTATATTATAGAAATAGGCATATTTTGTTATGTGCTAACAAAGTCATAAATAATATACCTAATGTTCTTAAAATAGTAAAGTGAGTTAAGATAGTATAAGAAAATGTTGCATGTATTTCAGTGTTATGTGAATATAAATACATTTGTTCCTGATAATAATGTATCCTCCACCCCCACCCAACCTCAGTTTCAAAATTTCTGGGAATTTTTCATCTCTACACAGTGACACCACTAAATGTTTGAAATTATTCATAAGCATTGGGTTCAATCTAAACTTATACTCAGCAGAGTTCTACTCCTGCTGAAGGAAGTGTGGTGTGTGAGAGAGATTATTTTTTGTCTTCTTCTTACTGCAGCCCCTGTGCCCTCTGAAAATCTGATCAGAAGCTGCATAAGAGATTCTGTGGGAAATTTCAGGCGAATTAGCAAAAATGGTCTCCTCCTGCACCCTCAGGTGGGCTAGATTCCTCTTCTGGATCTAGTGAGTTCCATGAATGGAAAGAGCTATTCTGTTCTCACAAGTAACACTCTGGATCCAACCCATTCTGTGGGAGATTACATGGCCATTTTACTTTCTCCTCACACAGAAAAACAACTACATACAACTTTCAGTTTTTATGGAGAGCAATTGAACATGCAACCCCTAATCTGCTGCCTAAAGTGGTTAGGTCCAGGATAAGCTTTACCACTTGATCCTGTTGATTGTACATAAACTGCACAAGTCATTTGGGAATAAATTGAAATTTAAGAATAGTTAACTACATTTGCCCATAGGATTTCTGCCATAAAATAAACCATAATAATGAGAAAGCTTTTTTTGTTTTTTACATTTAAACACCTTTAGCAGCAATACATGCCATAGTTATTTCTGCAATGAAATGGTGTCCAATAGAAGTATACTAACATATAAAATGTTATTTTAAAATCACATGTCTAGGGTATGTAGCTCCCACGCAGAGTCCCTTTCATCAAGAAATTTTCCTTACATAACTTCCCATACATCAACATTTCAAACTGCATTATTTGCGCTGTATATTTTGGGAGCTTGATAAATTTTGTCCTTACATATATGTGGTTCCCCTCAAATATGCTGGAAGTAATAAATTGCTATAATAAAATCTAATTTCTGGGAAATACCTGTGGGAATAGCAAACAAAAAAGCACGTCTTGTTAAAAAAATGATAAAATAAGGTAGCAGTTTATTATAATCAACTTGGCATTGAATTACAAAATTAAAATTATGTGGCCCTTGATAACCAACTCTTGCAGTGTGTAAGATCTGTAGAATTATGTTGTCATTTTACATTTCATAGGAACAGTTCAAAGAATTATAATAGGGAAAAATGAAAAGATTTATCACAAAGGACCCTGTAGTGCAGAATATTTTTGAGGGGAAAAATCCATTTATTTTGGTCAAGAAAACTGACATAGAAACTATTTGCTTAAAACTCATTAAGTTTATAGCATCATGCAAATATTTTGCTATAATTTGCATATGTTAAGTTTATAGCATTATGTTATTTTCCTGCAATAAACATTTTTGTGGCAGCAATAAGCAAATTATATTATTTCTGTCTTTTATTATTGTGAAATGACAGGTGTTCCTATACCTACTAAAATCCACTAAATGCAGAAAAACCTAAAGAGACGATTCTACTTTGCCTAGGACTGCAATTGGATAGAATTATTAAATTAATAACTGTATATGGTTCAATCAGATTTTGTAATTTCTCATGAAAAACATTACATTTGACCTGATGTGCTTCCAAAAAAAATCAGTATCAAGCATTTTATTTTTTATTTGTAGAGGGGGGGAAAAAAAAGAAATCTCGCTGTAGATTGTTGCCTTCCACCTACCAATAACATTTTCTTTGCAATTGCACCGGCCTGAATTTTGGTGACAGGTAATATCTCCATTGACTGTCCCAGTGGTATTACAGTTACAGGGGCTGCAGCCATCAGGGTTTGACTGTTGTAGATTGTAGAATCCATCCTGGCACTGATTGCACTCTCTGCCAGACACATGTCTCTTACAATTACACTGGCCTCCAATCTAAAAAGATACAAAAAGAAAAATGTTGAAGAATGATGAACATATCTTTTTTCCTCCCTGATAGATACTCATAAGCAACACGAGTGGGTTGACAGGTTAGAAAATCTTTCAGTGGAAACGGGCAAAACAGGTCTCTGTGGTTTATGCTCACAGTAAAATAAAACTACGAAACTGTAAGAATACAAATTCATTGGAAACATTAAGGAAGTCCACACAGTTTGTTTTTTAAAAAGCATTCATGAAATTGCATGGATCTAGTATCAAAAACAGACTGGACACAAAGCATACAAAATAGTCACAAAGCATGTAGAACCACAAAAATGAAGCCCCACTTACCTGCGCAGCATGGATAGGCGGGGCATAGTTGCGAGGAGGGAGCGATGCTGCCGCGGCCATCTTCGTTAAGGGCAACGTCGTGTGTCGCAGCGTTATGTGTGCGTGACGTGCGGCAGGGAGGGGAGGGGCCATGGGCCTATTTAAGGCCAGGCCGCCCCTCCTACCTCCTCTTTCAGTGAGCAGGACGATGAGGGACATAGCAGAGAAAGCTGCAGGACAGTCGGCGTTGGTTGGGCCTATTAGGCCTAATTGGTTACCCCCAGAGGGGGTTTGGGGAGCCCCAAAGATTTAAAATGATGAAAAGTTAAATGGGGCAGGCCTAGAACTAGGCATTGTGAGTGCAGGGGCATGGGATAGCAAGCCAGAGAAGCAAAAGTACCACAGGCCAAATCAAAAGTGCCAAAGACATTTGAAGAGAGAGACTGTATACAAGTGTTTATACACCAATGCTAGAAGCCTCCAAGCCAAGATGGGAGAACTGGAGTACTTGGTCTTAGAGGACAATAGTGATATGGTAAGCATGATGAAAACCTGGTGAAACAGAGAAAACCAGTGGTACATGGTTATCCCTGGATATAAACTATATTGGAATGACAGTGAAAGACATATTGGTATCACTCTATATGTGAAAGAGGGCATTGGCTCCACCAAGTTAGAAATTCCAAAAGAGGCAGACTCCTCCACAGAGTCATTGTGGTGGCAATACCAGGCTCCAGGAATAATTTAGTACTGGGGACATTCTGTTGTACCCCTGATCAAAATGCTCAGGGAGATCTTGAGATAAAAAATGAAATTGAGGAAGCATCCAAACAAGGAAATGTTGACTTCAACTACCCTGACGTAGAGTGGCTACATACAGGGCCAGTTCCAAAGGGTGGCCAGGTTGGGCACTGGCCTGAGGGCCCCACAACTACAGGAGCCCCTGGGGGACCCCTGAGGGGCCCTCTGCTCCCCTTCCGTGATCTATGGCACGAGCAGCAGCAGATAGCAAGACAAGAGCTTCCGAGCCACCCGCCGCTGCGTGCCATCAACCAAGATGGCGGCAGAGGCTTCAGTCCCTTACGGAAACCTCGGCCACCATCTTGATTGATGGCAACCCTGCGCGTGCAGTGCAAGCAGCCGCAAAGAACAGCAGAGAAAGGTAGGTGAAGCGGGGGGATGGTGGCAGGCGGCGGGTGGCTCGGAAGCTCTTGTCTTGTGATCCGAGGCACAGCTCGTGCCATGGATCACAGAAGGGGAGCGGAGGGGCCCAGGGCAGGCTGATGCTCAAGGGCCCCAGCATTCCTGGAGCCGGCCCTGGCTACATGTATGTTCCAGTCACAACAAAGAAGTAAAATTTCTAGAAACCCTAAATGACTGTGCCTTAGGACAGTTGGTCATGGAACAGAATGAGAGAATAAAAAGGAACACAAAGTTTGGCAAAAAAAATGCAAGAAGACTATAAGGGATGCTGAAAAGGAATCTGAGGAGATCAACGCTAAAAACATAACACTTCACAACAAAAAAATATTTAAATACATTAAAGCAGGAGACCATCTATGGAGGGGTTGGACCCTTGGATGACAAGAAAGTCAAAGGTGTGCTTAAGCAGAATAACGAAATTGCAGAGACACTGAATGGATTCTTTGTAGCTATCTTCACAGTGGAGGATATAGGACAGATCCCTGTACCTGAACTAACTTTTTCAGGAAGGGAGTCTGAGGAACTGAAGTAAGTAGTGGTGATGAGAGATGAGGTTCTAGGCTTAATAGACAAAATAAAAACTGACAAATCACCAGATCTGGATGGCATCCACCCAAGAGTTCTCAAAGAACTCAAATGTGAGATTGCTGATCTTCTTACAAAAATATGTAACTTGTCCCTCAGATCCATCTTCATATCTGAGGACTGGAAAGTGGCCAATGTAATACCAATCTTTAAAAAGGGATCCAGGGGAGATTGTGGAAATTACAGGCAGTCTCTGCTGACTGAGTGAAATAGTTTATGGCTGCAGTAATGTAATTAGCAGACAACGGCTAGCAACCAGGCCATAAATCTGTCAGGCTTGAGGCAAAGAGGCCCACAACTACAGTAAGTGTAAATACTGGGTGGGGAAGAGCTGAGAGAGTGAAAAACAGACGAGTCCTGGGGAAGTCCAAAGTCAAGGTATCAGAGATCCAATGAGACAGGGCAGGGTCGAAGACACGCTAACACAAGCCGGGCTGGCTACAAGGAGTCATGAAAGGTTGACACTGTTTCCAGCAAGAGCTACTCACAGCCTTTTTACCTCCCCTCCCTGGTTCAGGTGCCAGCAACCAGCCCTCCAACCCCTGGAAGCTTGCAGCTTTGAACAGCCAGAATGCCTGCACTGCTGAGGATTCATCCAAGAGAGGCATGACACAAGCCGGTTAGCTTAACGACTGTCCCAGGAAAAGTGGTAGAAAGTATAGATCAAGATAATATAACCCAGCGTATAGAAGAGCATGGCTTCTGTAAGGGTAAATCCTTTCTCACTAGTCTATTAGAGTTCTTTGAGAGTGTCAACAAGCATGTAGATAGAGGTGAACCGGTTGACATAGTGTACTTGGACTTTCAAAAAGCTTTTAATAAGGTACCTCACCAAAGATTCCTCACTAAGCTTGGCAGTCATGGAGTAAGAGTAGTCGTCCTCTTATGGATCAGAAACTGGCTAGTAAACAGAAAGCAGAGAGTAGGAATAAATGGACAGTTCTCCCAATGGAGGAATGTAGAAAGTGGAGTCCCTGATGATCAGTTTTGGGACTGTGCTTTTTAACTTGTTCATAATCTGGAGTTAGGGGTGAGAAGTGTGGTGGCCAAGTTTGCTGATATATTAAATTGTTCAGAGTTGTTTAAAAAAGGGATTGTGAAGAGCTCCAAAAGGACCTCTCCAAACTGAGTGAATGGGTGGTAAAATGGCAAATGCAATTCAATGTAAGCAAGTCTAAAGTTATGCATACTGGAGCAAAAAATATTAATTTCACATATACACTCATATGGTATGAACTGGTGGTGACTGACGAGGAACAGACCTTGGGATCATAGTGGATACCACAATGAAGATGTTGACCTAGTGTGCAGTGGCTGTGAAAAAAGGCAAATCCCATGCTAGGGATCATTAGGAAAGGTATCATAAATAAAACTGCCAATATCATAATGCTGTTATATAAATATATGGTGCAACCATATTTGGAATACTGTGTACAGTTCTGGTTGCCTCCCCACAAAAAGGATATTGTACAACTGGAAAAGGTTCAGAAAAGGGCAACCAAAATGATCAAGGGAATGGAGCAACTCCCCTATGAGGAAAGGTTGCAGCATGTGGGGCTTTTTAGCTTAGAGAAAATGTGAGTAAGATGTGACATGATTGAAATGTATACAATGATGCATGGCGTGGACAAAGTGGATAGAGAAAAGCTTTTCTCCCTCTCTCATAACACTAGAACTTGTGGACTTCCAATGAAGCTGAATGTTGGAAGATTCAGGACAGATAAAAGAAAATACTTCTTCACACAGTGCATACTTAAACTATGGAATTCACTCCCACAAAAGGCAGTGATGGCCAGGAACGGATGGATTTAAAAGAGGATTAGTCAGTTCATGGAGAAAAAGTTTATTGATGGCTACAGTATGTTTTCAGTATGTTTTCCAAACACTTGTTGTTGGAAACCGCAGGAGGGGAGAGTGCTCTTCGTACTCAGATCCTGCTTGCACGTTTCCCATGGGCAACTGCTTGGCCACTGTGAGAACAGGATGTGGACTAGATGGGCCATTGGCCTGATCCAGCAGGCTCCTCTTATATTATTATTTTATTATGAGACTTCCCAGTATGGCTGACAAGCAGGCTGTCCAGAAAGGGATCTCTTTGCCATAGCTACATCTTTAGATTAGGTTTGGTTGAGTGATGCAGAGAACTGATTGGACCACAGAACAGGAAGCTGATTGGCCAGAGAAAGAGGAGATAAAATGTGTGTGAAACAGGAGAGAGTGTTTAGCTTTGAGACTAGGAGAGGGGGGTTACAAAAATTGCTTGACATTCTCACTGGGAGGGCTGTGCCTTAGTAGACCAACCTCCATTGTTTGTACTGTTCCCTATGTTTCTAAACTCTTGTTGATTCACAATTGCTTGTTAGTGAAATAAATACTATTGCTTGCACATTTCTTAGTAGTGTGCATGTTGAGGGAAGACTGCTACTCAAACTTCCAAATTGGAGTCCCAGGTTTCCTGGGGGTGGGGGGCTTGAGCCAGAACTTAAGAAAAGAGTGTTTCCCCTAGACAATGAACCCAGCCCTGGGTGCCGACCCAAACATTACACTTACATCAGACGGGAGCAATCTCAGGCCTAGGGGCCAAGTGCAGCCCTCTCCATGGGCTCCCTCCTGGGATGTTGGCCTTGGCAACGGGCCCAACAGTTCCGGCTCTTGACATGCACACTGCTTTCAAGACATGTTTATTTGAAAAGTATTGTGGAGATATCACTTCATGTGGTAGCAGACTCAGGTGGCAAGAGTCAACCAAGTTTTGGCTTTGTATGTTTAGGTATTTCCTGGGTTATTTCTTACTTTCATGTCGGCTTTTAATAATATAATGTAGTACATTTTCAAATGCCTTTACATTAAATTTTATTGACTGCATTTTTATGTGCATTTTGTAAATCACATTGTGAAGACTTTTTCTTAAGAAGTGGGCTATAAATTTGGTAAATGTACAAACAGTATGAAGCAAAAATTAGGTCAGTGAGAAGAGGGAGGTAGTGGCATGCACAGAGGACCCCAAGGTTTGCAGAAGTACAATTTATTTTTAATGTCCTTCTTGAGCACCTTACAGATTCTGAAACAAGACATGTCTAGCTGCACAGGAGCACTCCTAAAATGAGATAAAGATAACACTGCAATGTTTTGTGGGTCATGTTCCATGAATTCTTGTACAAGGTGGCAAAAACTTGTTTGCAGTACAGTGGCTCAGTGTATTCGGGGTGACATTGGGAATACTGGCTGTACATTAACTCTAGTGGGCTATATAAACAGTATAGCCTTTTTTTGTATAGTCACTTTTCCTCATATAGTGCTCTTCTGCTAGGTCAGAGCAGAAGACACTTTCTGGTAGCAGTACATCTCTTTAGTTCCATGCCTACGAAACAAAATTTATCACACACTGTCCAACACCAGCCCTACCACTCTGCTTGACTCACAGAAAATCCAACCTATCCCCAACCAGGAAAGTTACCTTACTCATAGCATGTCCTCATGTGTGTTGGAAGTGTTGGAAAATGTAATGCCCAAAGCAATACATAATTATTGTATTTTAACCATGGGTTTTTTTAAAAAAACAAAACAAAAAACAAAACCAACCAATAGAGTTAGATGTGGATGGCTATCTAGCATTAAATATTATTTCTTTACTTTATATTGACTTCACAGTTTCTGTGATATACATTCCAAATAGATGGAGTATAGGTAACTTACCTACATTTAAAACTTGGGAATTACCAGCGCAAGCCATTAGTACAAAAAGAAGATAGGCCTCATCTTCATAAGAGACCCACAAGATCTCATCCCTGAAAATGGCTGCTGTCAACCTACAATCATCAATACTCATTTGATGTCTTCCTCTTTTCTTGCATCTTAATTTCTAACCAGCAGGAGATAGAAATATAATTGCCAGAGAGAAGTATAAAAGCAGTGATCTCCTAATTCCCAGTCTATTTACATGTACATAGCCATAGCTTTCAGGGGCTCCAGTTCACCCCAAGTAAGTTATACATATAAGAAGAAAGAAAGAATGAAAGAAAGAAAGATGAGCAGCCTACAGTGGTAGGAACAGAAAGAAATGCAGGTCTAAAAGGAATACATATTGGCCAAGGATGGAGGAAACAAAAAAGGTTGAAGGAGAACAGGTGGGAATGTGGGAACTGTTCAATGTTACAAAGTAAAAATGGGTCAGAAAGGGGGAAATCCAAAATTTAATTTGAACCAGGCCCAGCTCCAGATTGTCGTAATGCTAAAGAAGAGATTACTTCTGTATATACTGTATGCAAGATACATTTCCTTCACCTCTGGATAACTGCAATCCACCCACGTACTTGAAATTAGACACAAAGCTTCCTAATGGCTTCCAGAATGGCTTAGGTTCTGGCACCTCTCTTTTTAGAAATCAATAATTAGGGATGGGTGGGTGGAAGGCCCATTTTAAGAATAAAAATGATTGTGAGGTGAAGAGAGCAGCGGAGTAGCAAAAATGAGGGAGGTTTGTGGGAAACAAGAAGTAAGAAGAGCACAAAAAAGTTCTTTCTCCAAAGATTCTGAAATCATGTACCTATTTCTACTGAAGCAAATATGTTTACAAATATGTGTAAAAAGTATTTACAATCCCAAAGTTAGAACCCCTTTACTTGTACCTGAAGCAACACTGTAGCCTTGATGCATTATTCACAGAAGCAGCCTATAGCATGAGACTGTACTCTGCAGAAATGGTTCTTATGTTCCTGGCTGCGCATAGGAAAAGGTAGGGTTGCCATATTGCCCGGTTAGCTGGGTTTTACCCGGATTCTATGCATGCCACCCGGTGCCCGGCTAGCCCTTTAGGTGGCCCGGATTCTCAGCTTTAATTTTTTTAAAAAATTAAGTTTCTAGGTGATCCGGTTCTCGAGATATACATAAAAACGTCAGCCCCCCCCACTGTTAAATCTTTCTTTAAACAGTACTGTATAGCACTTCGTAGCTTTAACCCCGCCCGTTCAGGATTGCAGCCAATCAGGGATTGTGTTTCAGTTTCATTGACCTTAGGCAGTGTCTAGAAAACAAAATGGTGGTTTCACCCCCTGTTTATCTGAAAATCTCATAAATTGGGTAAGTATATACATTTCAGTTTTTTTTCCTCTTGTGTGCAGGAGTCAGATCTTGGGCAGTGTTTTGAAAACCTTCCCAATACTTGCTTTTTGTAAAAGCAATGCTAATCCCATATGCCCAGAGTAAATCCCATTTAATTCAATAGGACTTACGTTTGAGTAGACATGGTTATGAATGTGCTGAAAATCAATGGGACTTTGGAGTGAATGTAAAAAAGAATTGTGTCTGTGCCCTCCAGTCCTATTTTAAAGCAAGTAGGCAGGGCTTACTTAGGTATTACAGTTTTTATTCTGTAGGAAAGTAATACTGATTTTTTTAAAACTAATACTGATTTTTCTGCAATGACCAACTGGTTTGACAATAAACTATTATATGGGCTGTATGTATTTATACATCTGCAGTGTGTGCGTGTGCGTGTATGGAGTCTTTCCAACACCCCTGTGAGGTAGGGTTGGAAACCAAGGCAGCTCACAACAAGAAATAAAGCCATTTAAAATCCAATAACCATAAAAACAAGTATAAACAGTTGCAAAACAGCATAAAGTGGCATGATTTGGAATTTTGGGTTGTGTGAATGAAGTTGCTTATCACTTGAAGTTGCATTTCTGTCCCTGTTTGAGTAAGCCCCACTGAATACGCTGGGACTTGCTTCTGAATAAATAAACCTAGGATTGCACTATAAATATCTTTACAGTTTGTGTAAATAATAAATATATTTGATAGTCATGCTTATATACATATTTCTTCATTTATCATATTTTTGGTTTTTGGTTAGGAATCCTGACTGGTTGTGAGATGCTTAGTTTTCTGCCTTACTCATAAGAATCTTGTTGTGGTTGGTATGGTATTACATTTAGGAAAGTGTTACTGCCTTTTGTGTTGTTTTTTTCCTATTTGCATTTCACTTATATTTAACCTCACTCCGTTACAGCCATAGAAGCAACAGCAGCATATGAAAGATAATTAACTCCCATTAGTGATAAGAACAAGAATTTATAATTATTATTTCAATTAAAACAAGAGGCTTATCAATACTTTGAAGAGGACCAGATATTTATTTTCTTTCTGAGCCCAGGACTGGGTCTTTTATGATGCCCGGAGGGGGGGGAGCAGGAGAGTAGCTGATAAGACAGACATCGTGGCATTGGTAATCTAATTAGCAAGGTATGTGTGGGGTTGTTGCACACTTCCAGGCCCAGTTTCATTGTGAGTATGGAGGTGGAACCTGTGTAGATGTGGTTGATCAAAGGGAGAAGAAATTTTGAGTTAAGCAAAGCTCTGCTTTTATAAAACCTAAGAAACATACAGATACTTTGAATGTCTGAGTGCCTGCACCAGTGGAATACTGGAGGAACTTGTAAAGCTTGCTGCAACAGTATTTACAACTGAGCATGTTGTGTGAAAGACTCCTTTTCCTAACATTTTGGCTTCTTGTTTTTCTCCACCCACCACATCTTTGAAATATATTGTATATGGTTAACTGTACTGCTGCCCTGACTTACTTTATGTTTGTTGCTATTTTGTGTTTTTATTATGTTTTTATATTGATTGTGTATTTTTATTGTTTTTATTATATATGTAAGCTGTGCTGAGCTCTGTTTTTAACAGCAAAAGGGCAGGATATAAATTCTCTTAATCAATCAATAAATACTCCATAGTGTTGGAAACTAGAGTCTAGGCATTTAAGGCTAAAAATGTTGCTTTTAAAAAAAAGATTTCTCACATCTTTCCCCAGTTTTTGGTGGTAATTCCTAGGCACAAAAACAAAACAACTGGACAATCCAAATATTAATATGCAAATATTTGCATAATGTGCAAATAATATGCAAATATTTGCATAATATGCAAATGATATGCAAATAATTTGCATAATATGCAAATTAGCCTGCCCGGATTTGTGGAACTGGAATATGGCAACCCTAGGAAAAGGGCACTTAACACTCCCATTGAATAGAAAGACTTAAAAGAGCTTAATTTTGGATAGATCATACCTAGGTTGAGATGGAGGTATGTTTATCAAGATTCCAATCTGATTTTAAAATAACACAAAGTAGATACTTCCCTTGGGGTAAGGATTTCTGCTTGCACAACAGATCTTTGTCCCCATTTGCCCCCCAAATCTTTCCCAAAGGTTGTCCCAACCCTCTGAAACAGGAGGGCACAGGGCACATGCACGGGGAGGAGAGGGGGAAAAGTCCCATTGTACTAGTGCTAATCCTTGCACACCCCTCGCTGGATTGTCACCTTGTAGTGGTGAGTGGATTTGTGTGTTCCAATGAAACCTATGAGCGATGATGTCGGGAGTCTTGTACTCCCAGCAGGGTCACCCATGGCAGTAAGGTCAAGGGAGAGGAACCAGACAAAGAACGATCCAAGAAAGTCCTCAATGGCAGACAGGTGGAGGATAACAATGTGTATGTTACAACGGCTGTGAAAGTGGATGAAGGCTGCAGCAGATAAAAGACTTCCAATCATTGTGGTATCCATGCCATTGGATCAAAGCCTTTTTCTGTCAAGATTGTGTGTTGATTGTCGTGCACCGATCTCCCCACATAAAACAAATTCACGCACAGGCGTCTTCCAACCAAACCAAAACAAGAGCCCCATGGCAATTAGTGAATGGCAACGGGGGCAGGACTGTGAAATCTGGAAGCCCCTAGTCATGGACCAGCACATGGGCGGTGGATACAGACTCAGTCATCCTGGCTCAAGGATCGAGGCAGTTGAATAGTTCAGCAGCTATATCCACAACTGAGCAGTCCTATTCAGGATCCACTCTGCTCACCCCATGTGTGGAGGGGGCTAGAAAAGGTGCCCTAAACATAGTCTGCCTCATCTCTCTCCCTGACTGGATTACCGCGTCCAGTGGGGTCACCACTTAGAGGTTGCAAAAGACAAATGAACTTTGGAACATGGAATATATGGACATTGCTAGACAATACTGATAGTGAATGTCCTGAACACAGGACTGCCATCATTGCGAGGGAGTTGATACGTTTTAATATTGACATACCAGCACTCCGAGAAACTTGAAGAGCAGGAGAGGGACAAATGGAAGAAAAAGGTTACACCTTCTCTTGGAAAGGACTGCCTGAACAAGAACAATGAATATATTGAGTAGGCTTTGCTATTAAAAATGATCTTGTGAAGCTCTTGTCAGAAGTTCCTACTGGCATTAATAAACGACTCTCAACTCTCTGATTAAAACTTGCCAAAAACTAGCAGGCAACTATTCTAAGTGCTTATGCACCAACATTAGATGCTGATGAAGACATCAAGGAAAATTTTTATACCCAGCTGGACACCATCTTATCAGAGATACCTAAGGGGATAAAATTATCCTCCTTGGCAATTTCAATGCAAGAGTTGGGTGTGATTTTGATTTATGGCCAGAAACCATTGGGAAAGGAGTTGCAAACTGAATGGCATTCTACTTCTGACTAAATGTGCAGAGCATAATCTTGTTATTACAAACACACTCTTTCACCAGAAAGATAAATTTAAAACATCATGGAAGCACCCTCGGTCGAAGCACTGGCATCTCCTGGATTACGTAATTGTTCGTGCCAGAGATCGTCGTGATGTACTCCTCACTAGGGCCATGACAAGTGCCGATGACTGCTGGACAGATCACCGATTAATTTGATCCACTATAGCCATTAATATTGTTCCTCAATGCAGGCTCCAAGGAAGAAAACCAAGGCGTAAAATGAACATCCACACCCTTCAAGATCCTATTAAGCAAGCCTGCTTTCAAACAACTGTCATGAAACATCTACCTATGGAACTCCCTGAAAACGTTGAGGAACACTGGATTAAACTGAAGACTTCCATTATTGCAGCATGTGAACAAACTATTGGATAGGATACCAAACTAAGAAACGTCAGGACTGGTTTGATGAGAATGATAGTGAGACTGAACATATCACTGACAAGAAAAGGAAAGCCTTCCATATATGGGAAAAAGACATTAACTGTGCTGCTAAGAAAAAAAATCTACGCCAGTGCAAAGGCTGAGGTCCAAAGAAGAACTAGAGAACTTAAAAACTCCTCGTAGATAAAGAAAGCTCAAGAAATCCAGCATTTTGCAGATGCTCACGATGCACGGGGCTTTTTTAATGCCACAAAGGCCATCTATGGACCAACAAATTATGGTACAAATCCCTTATGTTCAATAGATGGTACCAAACTTCTAAAGGACAAAGAGTCTATTGCACTGCATTGGAAATGGCATTACCACAACCTCCTTAATCGTAACTCTTATGTGGCTGATGAGGTCTTCTCGCAAATCCCACAACAACAAATTAGAGATGAGCTTGCAGTATCCCCTAATTTGGATGAAGTCAGTAAAGCCATTAATCAAATGAAGATTGGTGGGGACTAGAGAGAGGGCTTTTTCAGTTGTGGTCCCCACCCTGTGGAAATTATGTAAAACAATATTTTCTAGGCAGAGGAGGGGGGAGAGATAAGAAAAATAAAAATCTCAGGAATACTTTCAGAAAAAAAATTTCTGAGAAATTTCAGTTGAGTTACACTTGAAATAAATGGGACTTAAAATGCTTAGCTTAGGCTGCAATCCGATGCATTCTTAACTAAGGAGTAAGCCCCACACAGCTGGACTTCTGGAGTAACGATGGCCTGAAAGACCACCAGTTCTCCTATAACCTGCTTGAACTTTGAGGTCATTGGGGGATGGCCTTCTCATAGTTCTGTCAGATACAGTACATGGTGATTCATGAGAGAGCATTTCGACTCTGGAATGCCCATCCCTCTTAGGTGTGATTGCCATCTACACTGATGGACTTTTGATGCCAGGCAAATCCACCCAAGCATTTCGCTAAAGTGGTGTCTTTTACTTGGCTGCTGTAGTTATGCAGTATATTATTTGGTTTTATATTAAGTTGTATTTATGAAATGCTGTTTTATTGTATGTTAATGTTGTTCCTAAGATCCTCCGTGGCGCAGAGTGGTAAGTGGCAGTAACGCAGCCGAAGCTCTGCTCACGGCCGGAGTTCGATTCCAACGGAAGGAGGAAGTCAA
This sequence comes from Rhineura floridana, assembly GCF_030035675.1. Classification (NCBI taxonomy): domain Eukaryota; kingdom Metazoa; phylum Chordata; class Lepidosauria; order Squamata; family Rhineuridae; genus Rhineura; species Rhineura floridana. The sequence continues at coordinate 171,316,828 of NC_084483.1, read as the reverse complement.
ATCTCTGGTAAAAGGGGTCGAGGTCCACTCAGCCTTCCATCCATCCATGGTCGGTAAAATGAGTACCCGGCATATGCTGGGGGGTAAAGAAAGGCCGGGGAAGGAACTGGCAATCCCACCCCATATTTACGGTCTGCCTTGTAAACGTCACAAGACGTCACCCTAAGAGTCGGAAACGACTCGCACTACAAGTGTGGGGACACCTTTACCTTTTTTAATGTTGTTCCTCACCCTGGGATTGCATGAGCAAAGATTATAAAGGTTATAAATAGCTTAAATAAATAAATATGCATAGAATTGAATTGTTTATCTAGATTGTGCCTCAAACAGAAGACATGGTCATCAAGTAAATTGGCAAACTGGTTCTATAATGGCAAAAGAACTACTTCTCCTAAGCCAGAGTTTTTGTGGGTGCTTCCCCTCTCCCCCATCTAGACGATAAAAACTCATATGATTGTTCTCTTCTGGAATTCTGCATCTTCGTTTAGGTTAAATGACAGATAACTGGTTCTGTATAGGAAAGCATTGATAAAGTGCTGGGAATGGTAAATTATGCTGAGAAAGTGTATTGTGGCCCATTTTTAACACATTTCCTTGAAAATTATCCTTGTGACGTTACAATTAATTTTCATGAGCCAAGGCCTTATTCCTTATGATTCCATCTTCCTTGGGTCAGACCTGGAAACACTTCCTTCAATAATGCCTCTCTATTTCATGTAATTCATTTCAGTCTATACTCTCCAGTCTTATTAATCTATTTTTAATGCCTCTTAATCATTTTGTTCTACCTTGCTCCATTTGCAGCAGTCTATTGATGCCTTATTGAGCTGTACAGTCCAACCCATTTTTCCTTATTTTCTTTTTCATATAATCTTGCCTTTGGACTCATTTCTTGGTCTTAGTCATTGCTAAATTTCTGGCTATTCAAAAACAAAACAAAACACCTTACTCTACCACCTCGAAGTAGAGCGGCTTACAGTTGAATCATTGTCAGTGCTGAAGAACTGCCACATGAAACAAGAAATCTCAAAACTGGCATTTAAATTCTCTTCTTCCCCTCCCCCTTTTTTTATCATATCATGTGACTTTCAAATTGTTTCTGGAGTTATGCTATTGGCCAAAAATGTATCATTATTAAAGGCAGAGAATCAGACACTCTGCCACTGTTCTAATAAGCACAGGGCTCTAGGATTTCACATTTCTTTTTGCAAGCCTAAACCCCAAGCTAGCAATGAGCTCTACACAGTTAGGAGTTATCAAGTCTCGCTGTGCTCACAGCGCCTCTTGAAGGATCAAAGCTACCAGTAAAAGAGTGTCCCTAGTGAGCATAAAAACAAACACAAAATGACAGAAAAAGCCACAAAATGTTACTGGATAAAGGGATTTTTCATCATTGCACCTATGAAGAAAAATTAGTTTCAGGCAAGAATACAATAAGGAAATTGAGTTTGGACTGATCCAGCTCTCAGCCAAAGAAAGGATTTTCTACGTATTTTTCTCATCTTTTGAAAGAGATGGATTTATTCGTGCACTATATGTTTTGCTGGCAAATGAAAGCAGGGAATTAAAATTATTGGTACCATTTTGGCTTTTTTAGATAAATTTAGATAAAATAACAAATTTGTGGTCATTTATGTGTGTCAGCTCCAACTCAGCCTTAGCATGGCGTTGTGCCATCTGACTCGTGCTAACAGACCTTCATATAATCTCATATCCATGAAGAGCAAAAACGAAAAATGAAAGCAGCTCTGTGTCTTAAGAAAATTTCAAAAACATTCAGACAACTGTTTAGCAGCTGGGAATGTGTTGTATTTGAGGTGGGTTGCTTTTTTAAAAAAAGAATAGTATTCTCATAGAGGTATCTTTAATGCACTTTACAATTTATTTTTAATATTATTATCCTTCTTCTGTCCAAGTCCTATGTGAATCCACCACTATTTTGGAACAGTGTTTTCTTAAAAATAGCTTAAATGTTATCCATCCCATGAATTCTTATAAGTTATATTAGTGCCAACAGCAACCGATTAGGAAAAGTATGATGATAAGTGGGACCTGCAACAAAATATTGCAGTATAGAGTTCTCTCTGTTCAGGATTCCAGCCACTTGATTCAATCCCCCTCCCTCTAGGATTGCCTGGTCTCCAGATTTCACCCAGAGACTCCAGTTTTGGGGGGTCCTCTCTGGTTCTCTTGGTGAGGCACCCCAATCTCTAGACTCTTAGCTTTCTTTTTTTTAAATTAAGTTTCTAGGTGGTCTAGTTCAAGAGATATACACCAAAAAGTCAGGGCCCCCCAGCAACTTCTGTTAGTATTGGCTGCTCTAATCTCCGCCCTTTCAGGTTTTAAGCAAATAAGTGAAGTTAGGGATGTGATTGACAAGGTATTTGTTGACCTTCAGGCAATAACTAAACCCCATTGCAAGTTCTGAAAACAATTTCATTTTCCTGCTTGTCTGCACATCAGGAATTCAGTAAGTTTATAGCTTTCAGCAGCATAAAGAGTACTTTCTCTGTGCAGGAGATCTGAATACATTAGGACTTGCTTCTGAGTAAACATGCATAGGATTGCACTAGTACAGAAGATAACAGCAGGATGTTGGTAGGCATGCACAGTAAACAATTTCAGTTATGATTATAATGAAAGGGTACATTGCAAGTTTTTAAATCACTTGTAAAGTAGCATATCATACATTTTATCTTTCAAGTAATTTTTGAACAGACATTTTAAAAAGTGTACATGCTGCAGCTTATGATGCCATTACAGTATGTTATACTTTTTTAATTATAAGGAGTCAAAACAAAATTAAATTTTCCTGGGCAGTTGGAGAGGGCAGTTTATTTGTCTAATTCATAGCCTGTTTTGAAAACCTTCCCAATATGACACTTTAATCCTATACTATTTTTTTAGGGAGTAAAGCTGCAATGCTAATTCCACAAACTTGGGAGTAAACCCCATTGAATTCAGTAGGACTTACTTTTGAGTAGACATGGTTAGGATTGTGCTGTACATCAATGGGATTTTTGAGTGAACATGGTGAAGGATTGTGTTGTAAATGTTTCTCTCCCCCTTCAATCCTTTTTTTTAAGTAATTAGGCAGGGCTTACTTAGGTGTCACTGCTTTTCTTTGATAGACCAAACCATGTGTGTTTTCTCTCTGTCAATTATTACTCACTGGAATTGGATTGGCTATCAAAGTGAGTTTATAGCAGCCCACAGGGTAGGCAGGAAAGGGTAGAGAAACTTCTTACTCATTTCTCAAACTTCTCTCTGCAGTGAAGAGTTAAGCCTGTAAAGAAGTTTGGAGCAGCCACATTAAAAGGTAGGGGCAGGGCATTCCAGGCAAGGGGTTGCCAACCCTGCTTTGATATAGATATCTTTGCAGAGGATCCCTAGTCAAGCTTTATCAACAGCACAACCCTAACCATATCTATTCAGAAGCAATTCCTGTTGAGTTCTATGAGGCTTAGTCCCTTAGTAAGTGTGTTTAGAATTGCGTCTTGCAGGGGCATCCATCTTTACTCCTGAGTGATCCCATCTAACATCTCCACAACACTAGGTTCCCTTTTCCTACAATGGCAAGCAGCAAGTATGCTAGATTAAATGTTCCTTACACAGGCTCCGTAAGCAGGTGAGAAGGAATGATCCGGTCACTTCAGCTGGACCTGGGAGCCCCCTCATTTAGCTAAGATTTCTATCTTAATTTCCAATCGGAATTGTTTTTGTTTGAGTTCTATGCTCCAAGCAACTGTGGTTGATGCTTAATATGTCATTAAGCATGACATCACTAGGGCCCATCCTGTGTCATCACTAGGGCCCCACCCCATGACATCAGTAGAGCCTGCATCCATGACATCACTAGGGCCCGCCCCTGTGGCATCATTGGGGCTCACTGCTGAAATCTCAGGGTTTGGGATGCTTCTGACCTGGCATCCTCTCTCCCTCCCCATTTTCGTCCACACCCACCAGTCAGCATTCCATGGCCACTGAATATGCTTAGCCCTTATTTGGCTGGGTTTGGCTGTCTCCCCCCATTTAGAATTTTTCATATACATTTTTTATACCAGGGTTCCCCAAGCCCGCTAAAACCTCACTATTGTTCATGGGTGGTATAGTTACATAAGCAATGGCACTCACAGCCTGAACACTGGGAAAGTAGGATGACATTCTAGGTCAAATGCACTTACCTTATTACAGTGGCGGCTACTGTTTTTGGTGCCTGCTATGTAGCATTTGCAAGGTTTGCAAACATCCGCAGCTGAGAGATCTGCATCTACATGCCGATAAAAGAAATCTTTACACAGCTCACAGTTTCTTCCTGCATGAAGGAAAGGTTATGCATTATAGCTTCCAATTCATTAAAATTAGCTGTATAATTCAAAATTAAAGACTATTCCTTTGAGAGAATTCTATAATTTTCAGGACGTCCATTTTAATGCACCTTTCATCTCTACCTGCCAATTTAGTGATCCAGAGCATATGAAACAATGAACCTGTTACAAACTGTGTTTTACTCCATTAAACTTCCATCTGTTACATAACACAACATTCCTATAAAGCTATTCTGGATGAATATCTATCCTATACTTTTTTTAAAAAAACAACTCTTAAACCTCCAACTTCCCCTACTGTCCTTAAGAAGGAATGCCAAGAACACTAAAGGAAGTGTCCAAAAATCACCATAAACAAAGCATGCAAAATTATAAATTCAGCAAGTATGTCCTATTTTAATACATTTTACACTGAAGCAAAAATAAATTAAATTACTTAAGTGACATGTGGTATTGAAACATATTTATTTAAAACATTTAAACCTTGCTTCTGCTTGACACAAACCACAACACATTTTGCCAGTCAACCATATCGATTGTCTAATGCAGCCTTTCCCAACCAGTGTGCCTCCAGATGTTGTTGGACCACAACTCCCATCTTTCCTGACCATTGGCAATGCTGGCTGAGGCTGATGGGAGTTGTGGTCCAACAACATCTGGAGGCACACTGGTTGGGAAAGGCTGGTCTAATGCATCCAATAAGGAATGTGTTTCCAGAGCTAGATGGCTGTGATGGACAGTAGATTCTGTTGATGTACCAGAAATCTGTTGTAAAGCTGATTCCCTGGCTCAAACAGCAGTCTCACAAACAACTGTGTGGAGGCAAAGTAGGTTTTGAGGCACACCTGCTCTCATGCAAACACAAAATTCTGAGGCCTTTGGGGGGATAAGGGCTCTTGGGTCCCAATCAGAACTTGTGTTTGCTGCTTTTTTATTGTTTTCCCCCAGCCCTACCTGCTGGGATTTGAACCCAGGTGTTTTAGCATGCAGCACACGTTCTATTTTTGAGCTACAGCTCTTCCCCACTGCATGATGTGACATGTATACTGCACTTACATGGGATGGGAAGATCACAGGCATGAGGTGAATCATGTGCCCAGATGCACATGTATATGCCTGATAACCACATTGTGTTGGTTATGTGGTGGGTAATCAAGACAGTATCTCACCCTAAATACAATATATATACTTTTCCAACCATGTGAACCAGCCAGCCTTAGATCTTTATTTTGTCTAAAGTTTTCTTTATACACAGTAGAAAACAATTCCATTTTCCTGGGTTGATACGCATCATAGAAATGCAAATTTCCTTACAATCCAACCTCAAATGTAATGATTTGCTTTGGAATGATTGCAAGAGCCAACCACCATGAATATATTCTGTTCTGCTAATTACCTGTGGTGTTATGTTGACAGTTATCGCAGACTCCGCCACCTCCTCTATAGTATTCATTAGGAAAAGAATCCATTGTCCTGTTGTAGTGACAGCTTATTGCATGGCCGTAACATTGACAAGGCTTGCAATTATAAGCATGAACTTGATCTCCAGAATGAAAAGGCTTGTCATTGTACAGTGGCCAACAATGATCACACTGGAACAAATGGAGAATAATAAAGAGATTATTGTTAAGAATGCCTACATAGTACAAGTGTATATACCGTACTATAAACCGTACAATGCATGTTGTGGTGCTGCTATTTTTAAAAGATATGATAGAAGACATGCATGATACTTCATTCAAAACACTTTCACAAGACTTACAATGCAATCCTAAGCATGGGTTTAATGGCAGAATATTGTCTACCAACTTTAGCATTTGATTCCGATTCAGAGAGCATCAAATGAAGCTTTGCATATGAATTCCTGCTCATGAGTGTTTCTTATATCAACAGATGATCAGAGATGATCAGGGAACAGATTCCTGGAATCATTTCATACACTTAGTTCAACATTGCTATAGGTGAAAGCACTGACCAACACTAACCTGTATTTCATGTGTGAGGCAGGAACACTGGAGTTGGATGCAGATTATTTTTTTCCATACAGCACATTTTTGTGCTTTCAGAAGACATATAGAAGTGTAATCCACACAATGAAGGTATTTCCACATGCAAGCCCTGCTTGCTATATCAGGAGTTTTTCATAACTCTATGCCTTTTGCCCTAGTTTAGATATTTGGCATCCCCCGCATAATCATTCCCAGGAATATGCAAGCCTGCAGGTGGGCTTGCAAGCAATGAAAAATCAAAATGAAATGAACAGTGCCTCCATGTGGGCCCTATACACACAGCTGCTGCGATTTGTGTGCAACTCCATAGGGTTGCTTGAGGAATTCAAACATTGCAAATTCTGGTACAAACTGACCTGATCTGCACCTCTGAACTAATGTGTAGATCAAATTGCTGTTTGAAACACAAGACTACATGGGAATTACGTAAGGAAAGTTCTAGATTAATTATGCATATTCAGCCTGATTTTTTGTTTCAGTGTTTGAGAATTAAGCACCCCAATGCTGCCAAAGTTAGTTGTAATTTTTCTCCCATTGAAACCAATGGGTAAAAATTAGCCATGATTATCATAAGCCCCATTGCAATATAGTCACAAAAATTCAATTTAGTTGGATTATGCCATACAACAGAATATTATTTCCACTAAATATTTCACACATTTCTTTGATTAACAAAAACTTCAACTTTTTGTTGTAAACCACCCAGAGAGCTTCAGCTATGGGGCTGTATACAAACGCAATAAATAAATAAATAAATAAATAAAACTTCAGTGTATAATATTGTGGACAACTAGAATTTAATGACTGTAAAAAGTATCATTATTAAAAGTAAAACAAATTTCAGTTTGAATCTACAGAGTAGTCTCCAAAAGTTGTTAATATTAAGATAGGGAAAATACTTATTTTTTAGAAGACTGTTGTTATATTAGAGGTCACATTCACTAACTTTGGGTGCTTTGCTAAAACCAGACAAGAAGGAACAGTATAATGTCTTGTAATGATCCTTCCATCATTTGGGAAGGGAGGCTAAATTATTCAAATAAATTGTCCTCTACAAATTCATTGAGCTTTCCTATTCTTAAACCATTTTTTGCTTATGTTTCCCAGTTGCAACTTCAAGGCATATTGTTGTACTAGACAAAACTTGGTCCTTGAACCTGGATAAGCTTGAGATTTCTGCTGCTGTTCATAGAATCAGTGCATTTGGCTAATGGGGAAAACTAAAGTCATTTTTTTTCTTCATAATCAAATAAGGGCCTTTAGTGGCTTTTATGAGGTGATGACAGTATCAGCAAAGGTATGAGTTAGAAGTCTGCAAATAGTCCAGGAGTTGCCTTATTAGCAGCTAGCCTCTTCAGATTTTAATTAGTGATGAGCTCCATTATAAACATATTTCTCTGGAAACATCTTCTCAAGTGCTGATTCACTCTAGATCCTGTATTTTAAGAAAAATAGAGCTTGTGGCCCTTAGTGCAGAGACTTCTCAATAGTGCTGTCACAGTTGCGTGGACCACCAAGCCACCACATTGATTTGCTTTAGATGTCTTGTGAAAACTTTTACATTTGTTTGCGTAGCACTTTGAAATACCAATGGGATAAGTTCCTGGATATCCTGTTGCTGCCATCGTTAAATTTATATTTTTATTTCATTGATTCTTCCTGCATGGACTCAGTAACCATGTGAAGAGTAGCACCCTCACGGCACAATTGTTTCCTCCCTTCTTCCCCAGGAATCTATTTTAAATAATTCTGTAGATACTGGAGGGATCTATACAGTGAGCCACTGCACCAGAGTCGGTTCAGCAACATAGAAAACTCCTACCACATCTTCTTGGTCACCAAACTTCTTACTAACCTAAATAGGAGCTTGTTTAATTTGCTGTCACTATTCCAGCTTGCTCTTTTTGAGATAACTCTGACAACTTCAATTTTAATTGGCTATTTGAAACTAAAATCTCATATGGATTTTCATCAGCTCAGCAAAGAAAATTGTATTCCTGTGGAATAACAACCAAGTTTTTATATGTATAATACAATGGCTCCTTCAGAATTCTGTGTATTACCAGGTTGTCTGGGCATCCGTCTTTGGATATCTGAGAGACAGCACCTTGCTATTTCAACAAATACCTTCCACAAGTTATTTTAGAAATCTAAGAACAATGGCCTGTGAAATTAAATATGTTTGCCAAGAATAACTTCATAGGCAAACCCATCACTACCACAGGCATCTTGGAAAAGTTATTCAGAATTTTTCAGCTTGTAAAATGTCCAGCTTGATCCAGATAGCTCACCCACCCATTGGGTAAGCTATGCTGCTGGGTGTCAGAACTAGTCAGAGAAATCAATTAGAGGATATTTCATTTTCATTCATGTAGAATATATGTGCTGCTTCTGATGTTTTGGATGTTGTGAATGAAGGCAACCTTTTAAGTGGCTTTAAATGGAATTTCGTATTAAAATCCCAAGGTAGGTTATAAATTTAAAGAAAAAAATCAACTTATCCAAACAAGTTAGGGAAAAATATTCTCACACTTTGCTGCATAAATATGAAGCTTGTGTTGAGTCTTTGAAGATGTTAGATGGATTACACTATTTATTTTTAAAGCTAGTTTTAAGCAGCTCTGTATCAAAAGCATAAGTGAATTTGAAGAAAACAAGCTTATAGTGTTTAACCTATCCTTTTCTCTGCAATGTGTGTATATCCTCTCTCTCTCCTAAGCCTACACAATCTGGTCTAAGACTATAGAAAAGAGGAAAAGCAGACATAGTTTGAAATGTGCCGTTAGGTACATCCAGAAGAAAATATAAAATATAATTAAAGTAAGAGATCTCGTGTGAGAGATGTGTGCATTATTATGGAATATGTTCCATAGGGTGTTCTGTGAAATCCACTCATTAGAAGAACCCTGCTGGAACTGGTCAAAGGGTCATCTAGTCCAGATGCCTAAGTAGCCTATAACCAGGAAAGGAGTGCAACATCACTGTCTCAGTAACTGGTTCTCCCTGGCTCTTTCAGTAATTCTGTGGTGACTCATTCTTCCCATCCAGCCCAGCTCTTGAGGCTCAGTGGGACTGAGCAGCTGGGGACAGAGGGAAAATTAGTCCTTTGTTGTATGGTATGACTGGAAGTAAGGTTGGTTGGCAGCAGTGCATGAAACACCACCCTTGTAGAAGATTGGAAGCCACTGAAAGAGCAATCAAAAGAGCAAGGGAAGGCAAAGGTGCACAGGTCAGCAGTACCTGTTGCGGCCGAGGGTTGAAATAAACACACAGACACCAAGGCTGGGTTGAACTAAGAGCCACTTTATTAAACTTTAAACTTAAAATAACTTGCAGAGGTAAACCTAGGTGCGGAAGCTAGTTATAATTGATGTATCTAATTACAGCTATTGGGTGACCACCCTTGCCTGGGCAAGGGTGAGCCATTCTGCTTGCCCCTACCCCTGCCTCACCTGTAGGGTGAGTAGGGGGGCCTTCCCACATCACCAGCCCCCGGGCCCTACAACTCTGGGTGGATGAGGTAAGTTGGCCCCAAATGTAGCCCATATTCTGCCTCCAAGCCGTACAGCTTTGAAGGGCAGGCCTCCAGATCTGCCAATCACCCCCAAAGGTGCCTAAGGGTGTTACCTAGCTGTCCCTTCCAGCTTCCCTTCCTGCACCTTCCCACCAAAGTGTCCAACCACCACAAAATGCAACCACCTGTTAAACTTCAGGTGTCAAATTAGCCAAATCAGCTTAAACAACCAAGTAAACCATGACACCCTCTAACCCCATTCCATCCCGCCACCAAAGTGTGGAGTAGGCAAAAAACCTGCCCACTAACGAGTGAGCAGGGAAAAAATTCCTACTCGGCCCCAAAGCGACCCATTGAGCACACTAAGGCGGGGGGAGGGGGGTCACTCACTGAAGAGGGAGGCTTAAGGGCAGCACGAGCTTAAATAAGCTCTGTCGCCCCGCCTCCCTCGTGCCCGCGCACAGCACGTCAGTGCCAGCTCGGGCACATTAACTGCCCTTATTTGGCAGCCGGGACTTCAATCCCAGGCTGCAAATACGCCCCGCTGCACCAGGCTTTGCCGGGGCAGCGGAGCAGACCTGCAGCTGGCTGGCTTGAAAGACACAATGCAGTTCTTTTGTATGGGTTTGTATGCAAGTGCCTGCTGCTGCTTTCATGTTGCTTTTAACTTTTGGTGGGTAGTCCCATGGCCAGCAGCAGTGGCAGCTTCATTGACAGAGACAGTGGTCCTTGGTATGAGAAAAGGGATGGTCCAACTGTATCTTTATTTTCATCAGTAAGATGTTAGAGGTTGTGCTACTAAGATAAGCCAGCACTGAGACTGTAATAGTGGTGCCATCAATGCTGGGCCATATGGCAAAATGGTAAAAAAAATGGTAAAAATAAAAAACAAAACACTAACCTCTCCACAGTGAAATGGCAGAGAGTGCACATACCCAGCTGCCTGCTGAAGCAGAAACCGTGTAAGTAGAAACTATTCTATCAGATGGATCATATTACATTATGTAATATCGAAAACATGTCCCATGTAACTAGCAAAACAGAGAGAGAGAGAGAAATATCTTCTCATAAGAATCTTATGTCTTGATCTAGTAAAACACCTGATAAAGCAATTCAGTAATTTGGTTCATATTTTATAAGGCAAAAGAGAATGAACTGAGTAAGCAGCAAGAAAAGGGAGTAAAAATAGCAACTTTTGAGAATCTTAGTGTTATGGGTGGCTTATTTAGGATTTTAGTTTTCAAAATGGCTGCAGTAGTAAAAATCCCAAATATGTCTGAAGGTACCTCAACTACAAAGCCCTCATTATTGTTAGCCATCGTCTCATAAATCTGAAAAGCTTTTTGAGTTATCATCTACCTGAAAAAATGACTGTCAAGTCAAACCTTTCTGCATTAAATTTTGATTTTGAAAACCTTTGTGATTAACAGCTATAAATGAACCTACACACTTGATTCTAGTGCACTTTTTTGTATAATAGGATGTTTGTGGACTATCACCCAAGATAAAGAGAATGATGATGAATCCTATAGCTACAGAACCTGCTGACTGCAATCTTCATATAATACAATAAAATTATTCCATAATACTAAAGGCAGTAAAGTATGTATTACCTCTTTCTGTTCAGTTTCATGCCAAAGCTTTTAATAAAAAGTGACATTGATAGTGCCTTATTAGATCTAGCTGTTTTACTAGATCAAGGCATAAGATTCTTATGAGAAGTTCAATTATAACATGGTGTGAATGGGCTCCTTATATTCATATATGGTATGCATTCTTTCCAAATACCAGTTGGAAATAAATAATAAAGCTACTAAAGTTATTCATATTACCCAGTTAGGCTATATGGAAATATGTGTACTAAATGAAGTAAAAAGATGCATAATAAATGTTGAATAATTCATTTCCATCACTGCTTAGGGCAGAAAAACTAGCATAAAAATTATGTACCGTACTATTTTATTTTATTATTGACAAATAGTAAATTTCTTCATTTAAAATGACAGGCATGACTGATGTTTCCTTGAGCAGGAAACAGACCATAAGAGCTCTGCTGTATCAGACCAGCAGTTCTCCCAATCAGACATTGGGATGGTTCACACAGAGCTTTAGTGCAGGTCTGGTGCTACTCAGAGCCCCTTTTAATTTGCATGGATCACACGACATTGCATGCAATCAGCAGCTAGATTGCAGTTTTCCCCTTTAAATCTGTAGTATGTCAATGCTCTTTTAATCTGAAAAGGGAAGGTAAAAATGACTTCAGTTCATATCTCTGAGTGCTTGTAGATGCTTTACTCCAATGCTTTAGGTGGGTGTGTCAATTGTTCCCCTCTCCATGCCCACTCCCTCCTCCTCCCTTCTTTCATTTCATTTTCTGTTGGGCTGCTGGCTCCCGTTCTGCAAGCCTGCTGCAAACTGTGCTTTATTTTTCTTTCTCCCCTAATTTGTGGACAAAAGCATAACACTGTTCAAGGAAATATTTGTATTCCAGCTGGATTGTAGCAGTGAAAATTCAAATAATTGCACTATATGAAACTCTGGAACAAACTGACTGTGCTCAGTTGCTAAGGTAACCAGAGGAAGTGAATATTTGACCGTAAGAGGGCGTGGTCATTAGGAAGCTATGTGATTAATCCTTTCCCTTCAGTGTGAATGAAAAGCACTGGGTTTGCAGCTGGCTTTGAGCCCCCTATGTGGACTGTGCAAACAGAAAAATGGAGGTAAAAGTAATACGATGTTTTGCTCCCATGTGGATAAACCCTTTGTGTTTTCAACACCAGCTAGCTAAATATACATCTGAATAGACCACAAGCAGGGGCTATTTATTTATTTCAAATGTTTCCACTCCACCTAATTTAAAAACAAAACCAGACTCAAAATGGGCTTACAATCCACAACACAAAAACAATAACTTTTTTTTAAAAAAAAATTAAAATCAAAAGGTTGTATCTAAGCTTTACTCAGATGAGACCCACTGAAATTAATGGATATATGTTAGTCATATATATTACTTCCAATGGGTCTACTCTGAGTATGACTAGCACAGAATACAACCCAAGGTATCTCAAATATTAACATCAAAGCTAAGCCTCCATAACAAAATCCAAAAACACCATCACAACTAAGATTACAAATTCATGGAGGACAGGGCTATCAATGGCTACTAGCCATGATGGCTGTGCTCTGCCACCCTAGTCAGAGGCAGCATGCTTCTGAAAACCAGTTGCCGGAAGCCTCAGGAGGGGAAAGTGTTCTTGCACTCGGGTCCTGCTTGCGGGCTTCCCCCAGGCACCTGGTTGGCCACTGTGAGAACAGGATGCTGGACTAGATGGGCCACTGGCCTGATCCAGCAGGCTCTTCTTATGTTCTTATGTTCTTAAGATGTTATAGATAAACTAGCAAAAAGATAATCGTCATATAAAACCTGAAACAACCAGGTTTTCACCAGCTGCCTAAAACAACGCAGTGGTTGGGCCCTGCACACCTCACTTGGCAAGGCATTCCACAAGATGAGTGTCATCCCAGAAAAGGAATCAAGGAAATAATGATAACAGTCCTTTCTCACTGTTTGCACCCAGCCGCTGGTGGTGACAGCCATATAGCCTCTGAACCTGGAAGTCCCATTTTACTATCATGTTGATAGCCCAAGTCCTTAAGAATTTCTCCACTCTACTTTTCTTTCTTTCTTTCAAATTTCTAAGCCATCTTTCAATACTTACTTACCAAGGCAGTCCCCAAATATACAATTTTGTCAATAATAAACATTAACATTGTGTGTTATACCCAATGTAATGCTAAATAAGTAGTTCCATCAGTGCAAGGATTTTTCCTTGTGCAGATGAACTTTCCCCTCTCTCCCCCCCACACCCTAAATCGTAAGAACACAAGAAGAGCCTGCTAGATCAGACCAGTGGCCCATTTTGTCCGACATCCTGTTCTCAGTGGCCAACCAGATGCCTATGGGAAGCGCACAAGCAGGATCTGAGTGCAAGAGTATTCTTTCCTCCTGTGGTTTCCAGCAACTGGTATTCAAAAGCATACCACCTCCAACAGCGGACACAGAGCATAGCCGTCATGGCTAGTAGCCACTGATACCCTTATCTTCCATGAATTTGTCTAACCTTCTTTTAAAGCCATCCAAGTTGGTGACCCTAATTTCCTCCTGTGGGAACGAATTCCGTTTTTAATGATGTGCTGCGTAAAAAGACCTTTCTTTCATCTGTCCTGAATCTTCCAACATTCGGCTTCATTGGATGTCCCTGAGTTCTCTTTATCCACTTTCTCCATGCCATGTATCATTTTATACACTTCTATCATTTCACCTCTAACTCAACCGTTCATTAAATTAAAAGCCCCAAATGCTGCAACTTTTCTTATAGAGGAGTTGTTCCATCCCTTTGATAAATTTGGTTGCCCTTTTCTGAACTTTTTCCAACTCTGCAATATCTTTTTTGAGATGAGGTGACCAGATCTGTACACGGTATTCCATATGTGGTTGCACCATATATTTGTATAACAACATTATGATATTGGCAGTTTTATTTTCAGTTTCTTTCCTAATGATGCCTAGAATGGACTTTGCCTTTTTTCACAGCTCCTGCACACTGGTTGGCATCTTCATCAAGCTATCCACTATGACCCTGATCTGTTCTAGGGGTTCCTATAATCCTCAGGAGCAGATTTGGGGCTGCTGGGAGCATGGGAGGAAGAAAGGGTAAAAGTCCTGTTGCATTAGTAGGAATCCTTGCACTGATGAGATGAGTTAGCCTGGCTGGGAGTTCAGAGTCTATGAGTTCAAATCCCTGCTCATGTCTCCTGGGTGTAAAGGGCCAGCTAAAGATCACCCCCACAGTGAGTGGCTCAGGGGTTACATGCCCTGCCACCTGTGCAGCCGTGGGCATGCTGCATAGTCCCAAGGAGCCCAGTTGCCCCCCAGCTGGCAGTTGAGGACAAGGAAGGGGCTGGCTTGTGCAGCTGTGGCAAGCTAAGCAGGCCCTAGCCAGCTGGGGAGGACTAGCCTCTGAGGGAGGCAATGGTAAACCCCCTCTGAATACCACTTACCATGAAAACCCTATTCATAGGGTAGCCATAAATCGGGATCGACTTGAAGGCAGTCCATTTTTTTCATACAGTTCAAATTAAAATAGAATAAATTTAATAATGGCAAATTTTTAGTAGACAGTGTTAAGATCTTTCAAGACTATTTGGTAGTGGGTCGGAAACAGCATGCCAGACATTATTGTCATCATACAGCTACATCCTGGATGATTGCAAGGATGGCTCTCCCTCACTGCTTTCTGAAGCAGAAATATCCCAGGGGGCATTTTCTGGAAAATAATCTTTATTACAAGTGATTTTTGAGTGTACTCCTTGTGCTTTTTGTAACCATGAATAATCTACCATATATCTTTAAAAGTTTCCGCTCTTTCATTGCTCCATTAAGCTAATTTGTTTTGTGAAATCTTCTGTTCAAAATACGTGTTTCCCAGTGTTTCTTTATGATGAGTCTCTTGCTCTTTTAGCATCATTATTTAGTTTCTTAGAAGCTTTGATTATTTGTGCCATTAGTCTAAAGAATATTTATCTGAATGCACCACTCTCTATATATACTTGGTTTGTTATATATTTATACCCCCCAAGAATACATTAAAGTGCAATTATATTCTAGAAACATAGATTCACAAAATTCATTCATCAACTTTATTTTATATGACCTATAAATAAAGTTTGTCTTGACACTGAGATAGTAAGATGAGTCAAACATGGAAATTTGTTCTAATATCCAGATCTTAGAAAAGTTGAGATTATTATAGCATTCCATGTTGGAAAGACACCTAAACCAATGTAGATTCGACTACTGCCATACTTTAAAAGACAGAGATAGTCAGAATATTTTCACCTATCTTACAATTATTGTGTCACTACATTATAACTGACATGTAATAAATAAGGCACAGTTAACATCAAAATTATAGTTAAAAGATACTGGCCTATTTTAATTTAAAATGTTCCCGTCAAAAGAATTCTGCTTTCTCCTGTAGATGACATTACATAAAAAGAGATACTTATAAACAGATGAAGTTTCAAGCCATAATAAAGCTACTCTTGCAATCAGGTGGAGATCATACCATACCTTCCAAAGCCTTCCTTCATGATTTTAATCTCCGTGGATTCATTAATCTGGAATAGCATCAGTTCATTCTGTAACACTTCCTGCAATCATTTTATCCATAAACATGCTATTGAAGGACATTTCACCCAAGACAAATTTCCTGTGCAAATGTTTCTACTGGCTGCTTTCAGACATGGGTCTTATTGTGTTAGTTTAAAGGAGTACAATGGTAGTGTGTCTCTAAAATACTTTTCACACTGCAGTGCCTGTTGTGTTAAGGAACAGCAGCTTTTTCAGCTGATATACTGGCATTTCGCGCAAATGTCTTTCACATGGCTGAAATGTGAAATTTGTTTAAATCTTCACCAGAGTTGGCTGTGGAGACCTTGTCCAAGTACCTGGAATCTGTGAGTGGATGGATGGGAAGGAACAAGCTGAAGCTGAACCCCGATAAGACCGAGGTGCTACTTGTGGGGGACAAAAGAAGGTTGGGAGATGTTGACCTGAAGTTCAATGGGGTGAGTTTATCCCTGAAGGACCAGGTCCGCAGCCTTGGGGTTGTACTTGACTCCAGGCTGTCCATGGAGGCTCAGATTTTGGCGGTGAGCCGGGCAGCCTGGTATCAACTACACCTCATACGAAGGCTGCAACCCTACCTTCCTGCTCATCAGCTCCCCCTGGTAGTACACGCCCTGGTCACCTCGCGTTTGGACTACTGTAATGCGCTCTACGTGGGGTTACCCTTGAAAACGGTCCGGAAATTACAACTTATACAAAATGCGGCGGCTCGACTACTTACGAATAGTCGCCGCCGGGATCACATCACACCAGTGTTGTTCGATCTACACTGGCTTCCAGTTGTTTTCCGGGCCCAATTCAAGGTGTTGGTATTAACCTTTAAATCCCTATACGGTCTCGGCCCAGTTTATCTGATGGAGCGCCTCCAATTATGCCGCCCGACAAGATCAGCCACTCAAGGCCTTCTCTCAATCCCACCGACAAAAACAGCTAGATTGGCGGGTACAAGAGAGAGGGCATTCTCAGTGGCGGCCCCCACTCTCTGGAACTCCCTCCCACAAGATCTCCGGCACGCCTCTTCCCTAAATGTATTCCGTAAAGCCTTAAAGACCTGGCTCTTTCAACAGGCCTTTGGGATCTCCGGGGAGGGTTAATTACTGTGACTGAAATGCCTCCTACCCTGTTTTAATATTGTTGCTGCTGTATTATTCTCATACTGTTTTTTATTGTATTATTGTATTTTATCTCATTGTGTTTTAACTGTTTTGTACGTCGCCTAGAGTGGCCTTTGGCCAGATAGGCGACACAGAAATTAAATTTATTATTATTATTATTATTATTATTATTATTATTATTATTAAATGAACAATTTTTGTTTTTGTCCCTCACCCATTATACACATGCACACTGTAGTTCCCCACTGTGTAGAAGGTCTAAGGTCTCATCCTGTCACCATGCAACCCCTCTTCCTTTAGCATCTTCATACTCATGTTTTTAGTTGTATAGGCACAGGGGTGTGTGTGTAAAATGCTACTGCTATCCGGGCCTACACCGGAATACCAGTACAATTTTCATCAGGCAAAAAAAAGTGTGCACCTAAAGAGTAGGAACACACTGCATGTTGGAATGCCTGTTACATGGGCAGCTACAGCTAGCAAAAAACTCCCACAATTTTTTGGGTTCCCAACCTTGCAAATGGATTATTTCTGGTATTATTTATCACAAAAATTAGCACTAAACTTCCAGTATATTCCACAAAATTTTCAGAACTAGCTTGTACGTCAGATGAAAGATCAAATATAACACACAAATTACAAGGTAAGAAATCATCAGAATAAAGGAATAAAGTGCAGTGTGAAAGCAGCCACTGTGTAGGCAATTCTATGAAGTCCACATAAAGCTATAACATGGAACATGGCATGAACACATATACAGAAATTTCCTACTAAGAAAATTATATCTGGTGGGAGAATCATCCTTTTAGCACACCAATCACCCTGTGCTTATAATCAAGATCTCTTGATTTAGATTAGTGAAACTATCATTTAAATTCATCTCTGATATCCATGGCTAATTCCATTCTTTAAAGGGAAAGGTTTTCATTTAGAAAATCATTTAGAAAATGAGAAAACTGGTTATTGAGAAATTCTGTGCCCCATGTTATATGCTTAGCAACCATATTCACCATGTTGGTATGTTTTTTGTTTTTTTTAAAAAGAACAAATATAGTTTTATTGAATAATGGGTAGCATAATTTTAGGTGGTGCAATATCTAAGTTTTAAATTACCTTTTAATGATGCTAATGTTAACGCTGTATAATAATCATATATGCATTTGATAGTGGTGTGAGAATTTGGCATGCATGCAGGCTGAAAAAAAGTTCAGCATTCACTGATCTCTCATAATACAGCCACCCACATCTCTCATTGTGTGCCATGCCAGCCTGGAAACTCAGCATGAGCTAATTGTTTTCCAGAGGCAACTAATATTTAGAAGACTTCAGGTGACTTTGCCCAGAAATCCATGCAGACAGATATTTGGTTGTATATTATACTCTACAAAATTTAGCCTGATCTATTATGATCTATCCCTGCAGCAGTGGAAAGATTAAAGATGCAGTGACTCTAAGAGGGTTCATTTAAACAATGTGCCCTAAGCGTTTTGATTGTATTTCATCACTGACACAAATCTATATAATCTGTCAGTTTTCAAACTTTGGAAGCATCCTCTATTAGACCTTTGAGTGCTGTTCAGGGCAACAAAGTGGATGTAGTTTGAGACTACAAAATCTTAAGCCAACACAAAATATCACAAAAATTACAGAATGAACCAGAGTAAAATATACCACTGATTTCAGTGGGTCTGCTCTGAATATTATCAACATTGGATACCACCCAATATTTGCAAGTGAGTAAAATTCATTTTGTTTTAATTCTTTGTTAGTACAAACTGACAGTATAACATAAAAAAAAGAAATAATTTACCATACTTGTTTGACTGAAAGAAGGATTCTTTGGTGTAATCCTATATATGTCTAGTCAGAAATAAGTTGCATTAAGTTTCATAGAGCTTACTCCCAGATACACAGACATAGGATTGGCATAGACATAGCATTGCAATGTTGATTGTTCTAATCATAGTCATGGAGTATGCAAACTAATTAAAAAAGTGACACCTACTGAAACAACACAAACAAGGATCCAACAAAAATTCGTATAAGGCATTTGCACTATTCACTTAATTTGTTTTCCAGTGGTATCTCAGATCCTGCTAGAGTGTTTGGTGAAGTCCAGATCCTATCAAATATTTATAATTAATCCGCACAATGTACCCATTTCACAATACTCATTCTAATTAAAAGGACAGTGTCAACTTGCATTTTTAAAGACTTCATTTTTGTGATAGACCATTATTTCAACTACAGAGGTTCAACTTTTAAAAAGAAGCTTGAGTTTTAGTAAATGTTTTTAATCATTTTTTTTAGCACCAATGCAAAAGCATGTTCCAGCCAAAAACTTGTAATATCTTTTCTCAAACCTTTCTGCCTGTACACCTGCAAGCTTTTCACTCCTTTTCAAGCTTCTTTGGTGTAATTATGCTGTTAAATGCCCTCTTACTAATCTAATGGAACAGTGTTGGCATCAAAAAAAAATCAGGTTGCTAAAAGCAAGTCACAATGTGTGACAGAGTCTAAAAATGAGAGACAGATATGTTGTTTATCAAGCTTAAAAGGGGATAATTCTTGACTACAAAAAGAGTTTTCACTATAAAATAAAGAGAAAGATGGAATGGAGGCTTGGTGAAGGATTGCAAAGGATGGAAAAGGAGAGTGTAAAACTTTGAAAAAGTGAATTTGTCCAGAAGAGTATATGAAAAGCTTGGTGAAACTCAGGCTGCATTCAGACATGTGGCTTATTGTGTTAGTTTAATGGATTAAAATGGTAGCACATCTATCCCAATTTCTATAATTCCTTTCACACTGCAGTATCTGTTGAGTTAAGGAACCATGGCTTTTTCAGCTGATATACCAGCATTTTGTGCAACTGTCTTTCACACTGCTGCAATGAACACCACCTTGTTTTCTTCTCTCACTCATTGTGCACATGTGCACTGTAGCTCCTCCATAATTCACTGATTAAGTTAGTGTCTGGACAGAGAGGTGTATGTAGGAAAAGGAGGAAGGGAATGCTGCTACCTGTGCCTACGCTGGAATACTGGTACAATTTTCATCAGGCAAAAAAATTGGTGTGCACCTAAAGGGCAGGAATGCATTGCATGCTGGGATGCCTGTCACATGAGTGGCTGCAGCTAGTGCAAAGCTCCCGTGATCTTCCGGGTTCCCAGGCTTGCAAATGGATTATTTCTAGTATTATTTATCATGAAAATTAGCACTAACCTTCCACTATATTTCCAGAACTAGCTTTTATGTCATATCAAAGGTCAAATATAATGCACAAATTACCAGGTAAGAAACTGTCGGAATAACGGAATAAAATGCTGCGTGAAAGCAGCCTCACTCTCAGTTCTGAACTAAGCATCATAAGAAACACTGGGCTGTAATCCCAAGTCTAGTAATACTGTTGCACGCCACCCCAATCTCCAAGTGGTTTGAGAATTCCAGGGGTTCCTGCACTTATCCAGGGTTTGGTTTCCTTGGAAAGAAGGTCAGCGGAGATCTGTGGTGTCTTATAGGCTATATGATTTTTATTGGGCCATATTCACAATCTGAGAATAACATGGAGGGTTCACAGCATTTACTGTACATCAGATCTTGCTCCCCATTGCCCATATATTTGGGGGTTCAGACACAAGACAGGCCTCTCTCTGTGTCTTTCCAGCTTAACCCCCAAGATGACACTAAAACACACAAGCCTCTCCTTGTCTCCAGGATGGGGGAAGGAGGGCCTCTCTCTTCAAAAGAGTTCAAATACCAACAGGATCTCCTTTGGCCACATAGAATCATAGAATAACAGAGTTGGAAGGGGCCTATAAGGCCATCAAGTCCAACCCCCTGCTCAATGCAGAAATCCAAATCAAAGCATTCCTTATAGATGGCTGTCCAGCTGCCTCTTGAATGACTCCAGTGTCGGAGAGCCCACTACTTCTCTAGGTAATTGGTTCCATTGTCGTATGGCTGTAACAATTAGGATGTTTTTCCTGATGTCCAGTTGAAATCTGGCTTCCTGCAACTTGAGCCCATTATTCCGTGCCCTGCACTCTGGGACAATCAAGAAGAGATCCCAGCCCTCCTCTGTGTGACAACCTTTCATGTACTTGAAGAGTGCTATCATATCTCCCCTCAGTCTTCTCTTCTTCAGGCTAAACGTGCCCAGTTCTTTCAGTCTCTCCTCATAGGGCTTTGCTGCCAGTCCCCTGATCATCCTTGTTGCCCTCCTCTGAACCTGTTCCAGTTTGTCTGCATCCTTCCTGAAGTGCAGAGACCAGAACTGGACGCAGTACTCAAGATGAGGCCTAACCAGTGCTGAACAGAGGGGAACTAATACTTCATGCCATTTGGAAACTATACTTCGTTAATAAAAATGTTGAAGAGCACTGGGCCCAGGACCAAGCCCTGTGGTACCCCACCCGTTACTTCCGCCCAATTTGAGAAGGAACCATTGATAAGCACTCTTTGAGTGCGATTCTAGAGCCAACTGTGGATCCACCTGATAGTTGTTCCATCCAGCCTACATTTAGCTAGCTTGCTAATCAGAATATCATGGGGCACTTGTCAAAAGCTTTGCTGAAGTCGAGATATATTATGTCCACAGCATTCCCACAGTCTACAAAGGAGGTTACCCGATCAAAAACTGAGATAAGATTAGTTTGGCAGGATTTGTTCTTCATAAATCCATGTTGGCACCTAGTAATCACTGCATTGTTTTCAAGGTGCTTACAGATTGACTGCTTTATAATCTGCTCCAGAATTTTTCCAGGGATTGATGTTAGGCTGACTGGTCTGTAGTTTCCTGGTTCCTCCTTTTTGCCCTTTTTGAAGATAGGGACAACATTAGCTCTCCTCCAGTCATCCGGCACATTACCAGTCTGCCATGATTTCACAAAGATAATAGACAGCTGTTCTGAGAGTTTTTCAGCTAGTTTCTTCAATACTCTAGGATGCAGTTTATCGGGCCCTGGAGATTTGAACTCGTTCGAAGTTATTAGGTATTCCTTGACCATTTTTCTATCAATCTCAAGCTGCAATCCTGTCGCTTCAACTTCGCTTTTCTCAGGAGGGTCATAGACCCTCTTTTGGGAGAAGACTGAGCCAAAGTAGGAATTGAGCACTTCTGCCTTTTCTTTGTCATCTGTGATTGTTTTGCCATCCTCATTGAGTAGCTGTGCCACCATTTCTTTTCTCTGTCTTCTGCTGTGGACATACCTTAAGAAAGCTTTTTTGTTGCTTTTAGCATCCCTCGCTAGCCTCAGCTCATTCTCAGCTTTAGCCTTCCTGACACCATCCTGGCAATTCTGTGATACCTGCCTGTACTCTTCCTTTGTGGCCTGGCCTTCTTTCCACTTCCTGTATGTGTCTTTTTTCATTTGCAGGTCAGCTCTAAGCTTCTTGTGAAGCCACATTAGCTTCTTCTGCTGTTTTCCCCCTTTATTGCCTGTTGGAATTGCTTGCCATTGTGCTTTTAGAATTTCCTTTTTTAGAAACTCCCACCCATCTTGGACTCCTTTTCTCCTTAGTGCCATGGAACCATACTTACAATTATTAAAATCAGCTTTCCTGAAGTCCAGGGTACGCGTATGGCTATTGTCAGCTTTGCTTCTGTTAAAATCAAGAATTCAGGTATGGTGTGGTCACTTTCCCCCAGAGTTCCTGTAACTGCCACTTCATTCACAAAATCATCTCTATTGGTTAGAATGAAGTCCGGGATAGCTGATCCTCTGGTTGCTTCCTCCACTTTCTGTAGGAGAAAGTTATCTCTAACACAGCACACATCTCTTTGGATATGCAGATTGACCACTCAATAAGCCATTAACTCACAAGCTAACTTGGCTAAACTATTAGGGCCAGTTCACATGGCAATTTAATCTGAGATGGGTTCTACTTACATGCCCATTTAATTCGCAGCACTCACATGATGTAGGAGGCAAAGGAAAGGCATCCCGCTGCTTTTAGCTTTTAATCCGCAGCAAATCAATCCAATTTTAATCCAAAAAGGGAAGGAAAAACTGTCTGTGCTTTGTGTCTCTACGGGCTTGTAGATGTTTAGCTCCGATGCTTTTGTGAGTCCACACCCGCTCCCTCCTCCTCCCTTTGTTATGTCATTTCCTGCTGGCTCCCGTTCTGCAAGCCTGCTGCAAATGGTGCTTTTTTTTTCTTTCCCCCCTAACTTGTGCAAAAAAGCATAACATTGTTCAAGCAAATATTTGTATTTCTGCTGGATTCTGAAAATACAAATAATCAAACTTGAGGATTTTTCTTTTTTTTATGAAACATACTCTGGAACAAACTGAGCATGCTCGGTTGCCAAGGTAACCAGAGGAAGTGATAGTTTGACCATAAGAGGGTGTGGTCATTAGGAAGCTGCGTGATTGACTCTTTCCCTTCAGTATGAATGGAAAACAGTGATTGGAAGGTTGGAAGTGTGATGTTTAAACTCCCATTGAGATAGAAAAAGCTTCATATTTAAAAAGGAGTTCAGTTCCCGTGTGAATGAGCCCTTAGTTCATGCAAAGGAAACTGATTTGCCCAGTTTAGCAGATTGTATTGCTTGCAGGCACACAATTATAAGCTACAAGTGGTCTCACAAGTATCATCCAAAGCCACCCCCATAATCTTATAACAATACTTTTCCAGTGATCTGACATTATATGTTTCTTCACATAATCACATCACATCAGCAGTAGCCAATCATGTGGAACAGGAGCAGGAAAATGCACAGTGCAATGAAATGTTGTGTAATCCTGCATAGAACATGACGGTAAGTAGATGCTATTATTATAAATAACATTTATTACCTGCCTTTCACTAACAATTCCCAGGGCGGGTTACAACAATTTAAAATTCAGTATTAAAGACAAATTATAATCACAGGAATAGGGTGAGTCCTGAAAACACATATCTCAGGTGTCAAGGATAAAGAGGTATTATGGTGAGGTAAAGGCTTGTGGGGGCCTAGAGGCAATATGAAGAAGTGATACCCTTTCTACCTGGCTCCTATTGCATCTCAAACTCAGTATGCCTGAACTATTCATCTTTCCTCCCACACCTTCCTTCATGATTACTCTCTGTATTCATCAACAATATCAAAATGTCCCTCAGCCACTCTCCTTTAGTGAACAGCAAGTAAGGGTGATTCTGCTCAGGATCACGGCAGAGACAAAGGATTAAAGCCCTCGCTCCAGGTCATGTTCTTAGTGCTAGCTATAAAAAATCAACTAGGCAAGGGCAAGCTACAGCACATCTAGTGTGACCCTTAGTACATGCAACTGCAACTCATATTCATCCTTTTGTCATCTTTGCATCTCCCAATCTTCCCCTTACTTTTTACTCTTTTTTTACTTTAACACTTCCCCCCCACCTTCAGCATTTTTGTTGTCTTTTATGTCACTGCTAAAATCTCAGTGGTAAACTTTTTATTCCATTGCATTTATGGTGCCAAAGGTTTTATTCATTTATTTAACAAGATGTACATAGACTGCTCAATTTTTTGAAAAAATCCTCTAAGCAGTTTACATAAAATAGTGTCAAATATTCATAACAAAATACCAATAAAATCAACATATGTTTTTAAAAAGTAGATATAATAAAATTATTGAATGAAGTCAACAGAGTTTAACAAATACATGTAATAAGATTACATTTCTGAGTAGGATTGCCTAAACAAAAAACGTTTGTAGCAGAAGCCAAAAACTGTCCAGCAAAGTTGCCTACCCTATATCTTCTTCTTGTTAGTTTTATTTTGTTACTCCTCCCATTTGGGGGCCCAGGGTAGTGTACAACATCATTAAAATACAGTTAGGCCAAAATATTACATCAAAATCAATTAAAATTCCCTACATATAACACAGCCTCACTTAGAATCATAGCATCATAGAGTTGGAAGGGGCCTATAAGGCCATCAAGTCCAACCCCCTGCTCAATGAAGGAATCCAAGATAAAGCATACCCAACAGGTGACTGTCCAGTTGCCTCTTGAATGCGTCCGGTGTTGGAAAGCCCACCACCTCCCTAGGTAATTGGTTCCATTGTCATAATGCTCCAGCAGTTAGGATGTTTTTCCTGATGTTCATTCGAAGTCTAGCTTCCTGCAACTTGAGTCCATTATTCCATGTCCTGCACTCTGGGATGATTGAGAAGAGATCCTGGCCCTCCATTACCTGAAGAGTGCTATCATATCTCCCCTCAATCTTCTCAAGGTTAAACACACCCAGTTCTTTCAGTCTGTCCTCATAAGGCCTTGTTTCCACTCTCCTGATCATTCTTGTTGCCCTCCTCTTAACTTAAAAACTCCAATGCCATATTACAACTACTGGGTCCCTGGGGCATTTATCTGACTAAGGTCTAGGTGAACAATCATGTCTTTAGCTGACATCTGAAGGCTGTCAGTGACATGAGCAAACATAGTTCCCCAGACAGGGAATTCCATAATTGGAGTGCTGCTGCTGAGAAGACCTGGCTTGTGTAATTGACCCCCACCGAGCCAACTGCATTGGCAGGACTGTGAGCAGGGACTCTCCCACCAAACTCAGGGCACAGACAAGTAGGTACTGTGGGAAATGATTTTTAATTATTGGGCTCCAAGCTATTCAGGACTTTGTGCATCAGCAGCAACACCTTCACTTAGACCTGGTAGTGCACAGGTAACTAGTGCAGTATTTTAAGGATAGTGACATATGATCTCTGTGTGCCCCCCCCCCAACTTAATAGCTATGCAATCATATTCTGTACCACCTGAAGCTTCCAGGCCATTTCCAAGGCTAGCCCTGCATAAAGCACTTTGCGGTAGTCAAAATGTAAGGTTATCAGAGCAGACCAGGCTATCCTGATCCAGAAATGGCTGGTGAAACAGCTGGAGTTCAGCACAGACACTCCTCACCATTGAGGTCTCCTGTGTCTGCAGTGACAATTTAGAATCAAGCACCCCCAAGCTATGTGCCTGTACATGGAAAGTGCCATCTAATTCCTAGATCCAAGAGCTACATGCCTCCCTTTTACTGGAATTCAGCTTCTAATAATAAAAGGGTATGTTGGGGGAGAGTTAAAGGTCATCCAATCCATGCACTATTATCCCACCTAGCCCAGATATTTATATATTAAACATGTATATGCTCAAGGTGGCCTGCATCGCATGCACAAAATATTAAAAAATACAGCAGCCAACACATAGGAAATACCAAATTAAAAATGACAAGTAGGAAACAAGGCAACCCCCCCACACACAAAAATAACAAAAAGGAAGATTTAAACCAGCCATCTAGTCCAAATGCCTGTCACAACAGAAAAGCTGTTTAGTTTCACGACAGCCTGGAACAATACAAAAAAGGCAGGATTTTTTATTACTTAGGTATGACAACAAAGGAGGTCGCAACACATGGTATATGGTATACTTATCTGTATTGTTCTGCCATTACCGAATCAATAATGATCTATCCCCTCCCTTCCCTCTCGCTGCACTGGATTTTTACATTGTAAAGTCCTTGGGGCAGGTGCCTGCTTTTTTGTTTGTTGTTTGCTTTTCCTGCAAACAACTGTTCAGATTAATAGTGCTACACTAATAATAATGTAAATAGCCTACAAAATATCTTCTTCTTTTGATTATTTTATTCTCTTTATGATTTTCCTTTTGATAGTTTACATTAGAAAATCCTATAAAGCAAAATAAAAAAGGGGGAGGTGGATGAGGAAGAAAAACGGGGGAAAACAGGAAGAAAGAAATCAAACAATCTGTGCCCTCAACCCTTCATTTCTCTAATGTTTGGCAAAGTCAGTAGAAAATATTCCTTTTCATACCTTCCAGTGTGAAGAACTGGAACATTATCAAGGTTTAACTTTGCCATTGCTTGCCGAATTGACTGCAATCTAATTCACAAGGCCAGTGTTTATTGAGTATTATTTTAAATGGCTAGCAAGGCACAGTGAAATTGGGGGCATTTTTTTCTTTCTGGCATGTACCCAGCTCTTTGTGGGGGAAAAAAGAAATGGCAGCAATAGGGCTTTGCTTCTGGTTCTAGTAGTAACATGTTTGTGCTAAATCTCATATATATATATATATATATTACAATTAAACAATATAAAAACAATGCAAGGTGTTATTGAGTAAGATGTGTTCTTGATATAAAACCAATCTATTACACCTGCAGGTAGAAAGTTTTTTCAAAAGTAGATAGTGAATCTATTGGGGGGGGAGAAAAACAAAATACAAATATGTCAAGGTTATTTTCTGCATAATTCTAAACAGCCTTTTCACTGTTGCTTTTCAGTATAATTTCTGCAGGCTAAATACCTGAAAGCTCACACATACACATTTACAGTTGCTTATATTCAACTCATCTAAGCAAATTCATCCCCCTCCCACGCACTGCTCAAAGAAGACAGTTATCTCTGTCTCTTCTACCAGTCTTTGACAAGGCACACATTATGTCAAATACACTGTAATATTGAAGCTATTTGCCACAATTAAGCCTGGGCCAAAATCCCCTCCTTCCTGAAAATTCCCTCCATGCAAAATGTTCTGCTGCTTTCATGTGAGGGAGAAATTTCCCTGATTTTTTCAGGGAGGAGTAGGTATTGCCACTTAGCTTGTTTTCTTGTGTCTCCCCTTGCTTTTATAACCTTAAATAAAAGCCCCATACCTCAATAGCAGTACAGGTTTATCTCTCTGTGCAGTAACCACAAATACCTTGGGAGTGATGTGATACAATATGATACTATGTCACTCCCAAGGCATTCCAGGTACTGTGGCAAAAAGCTGTGGAGTCTCATTCCACTTCCCTCTGGCTGCACTCCCTGGAAGACCTTGGGGAACAACACACAAATATATAAAACAGGAATATAGAAACACAAGAAGCTGCCTTCTGAGTCAGACCACTGGTCCATCTAGCTCAGTGCTGTCCACACTGACTGGCAGTGGCTCTCCAGGGTTTCAGGCAGGGAGGCTTTCCCACCCCTACCTGGGGATGCTGGCGATTGAACTTGAGACCTAGATGCTTCCATACAATGTGATGTGATGTGGCATCACTCCCAAAACATTCTAGTGGGAAGCTGCAGCGAGAGCCTCATGCTGCTGTGAGCGTAGGGCTTTTTTGCAAGTTGAAAAGCAAGAAAAAATTGGAAACTCCTCATTAGGTCGCTTACCACAAAACTGGTTTCCTATAGATCTGTTTATGTCAAACTGCACAACTCATGCATATTTTTATATCAGAGATTTGAAATATGAAAAATATATGTAGGGGAAGAGCAGTATTCTGTACATACGCGTTTTATATTTAAACACATAAATAAATTTGAAACTATCTTGTAACTTCCATGTCTGTAGTCCTTTCACTGGTAATTTAAAACCTTTCCCCAGGCTTTTGCTGATGGAAATCTGGGTTTTACCTTGTTACTGTTTTTGTGCTCTAGTAGTTTAATTATCATTATGTTTTAAATTGTAGAGAACTGATAATATTTTCATCACTCTATTGCATGTTGCTCTGAGTACTCGATCTAGGGTTGTGATTTTATAATTTTCTATTTCTCACTTGGAAATACATTCTCCATGATGAAAAACAAGCCCCCTTATCTTGCAATACAGATGGCACAAGGAGAATAATCTTAGCTCAGTGATAGACCACATACTTTGCATCCAGAAGATCTTGGGTTCTTTCCCTGATAGCTCCACTAAAAAGATCAGAGTAGCTGGTGTGAGAGGTCTCTGCATGAGCCTCTAGACAGCCACTGCATGTCAGAACAGACAATTCTGAACTAGATGAACAGGTTGTCTGATCTGGTATAAGGCCTACAACACAAATTCTTCCATCTCAAGGCCTTTTATCTGGGACTGAAACAGAAGTGAGAACAGCAGCAGCTGGACCTAGCAGAGATGAATCAAGTTCTTGCTGGACAGATTCAAATGCATTATTGCATAAAAATATATTGTAGTGGAATAGATAAGGAGGAGAAATCAGTCCTATAATTGTAAGTTTGCTGGGGGGAAATGGGATGCCTGCATACATATTTCACTTAGAGTGCAATGCGTCTAGGCAACCTTCTACAATCAAATGTTTGTACCTCTTCCAGAGATAAGAATATCTGAGAAAAATCTATCTGGCGTTCAAATTCCATCTGGCACTCTTCACATTGCCATCTTATTTTTAAATTATGCACATCCAGTATGCATTTGTGCATATTAACTCTATTCACGCAATCATGCAGTATCATGGATTATGTAGTAAACCACAGACAACAAAGCCCATTACAGTATTACTGCAATTGCATTGCAGACGTTCAAATACCATCCACAGATCTCTACCATTATACAGCTGTGACAGTGGCTGTATAGCCAGCATGGATTTTTCAGATTCCACAATGTTAAATTGAAACTACCTCGATGCCATTCTGCTACTTCACATAAGCACATTTCAAAACAAAACCTTGCAATACATATTGTCCTGAACTCAGAAACGTTTGCTCAACAACCCTCTACATTTTCATGGTAATACACACCACACTCAGAGAGAATTGAGAGTTCAAAGTGTAGAACAAGAGAAAAAAATCCAGACCCCTGTCTGACTATTTTCTCAGTGATTGCATAATTGTGGAAATTAATTAAAAATCTACCATATTCAGAGTACCAGTAATCCTGTTACTGACCTTGCCCCATACTGACCTTCATCTTCTGCAGTTTAAAAATTTAAAAAATGCCTGTCTGATTTTTAATTAATTTAAGAAATTTAACATTGAAGATTATTATAATGTTGGGCATGCTCAGTAAGAACCAACTGCTAGTGTTCTAAAAGCAAGACTCACAGCTGTTTGGTTTGGCTAATCAGGTGGCCACACCCACGCCAGACATTTATTTCACTTTAGGCAGTCATGGCTTCCCCCAAAGAATCCTGGGAAGTGTAGTTTGTGAAGGGTGCTGAGAGCTTTTAGGAGACTCCTATTCCCCTGACAGAGCTCCAGTGGCCAGAGTGGTTTAACAGTCAGCCCCTCTTCTGGGGATTGTAGCTCTGTGAGGGGAATAAGGCCTCTCCTAGCAACTCTCAGTACCCTTCACAAACTAAACTTCCCAGGACTCTTTGGGGGAAGCCATGACTGTCTAAAATAGGGCATCTCCTAGCAGCTAACAGCACACTTCACAGACTACATTTCCCAGGATTCTTTGGAGGAAGCCATGACTGTTTAAAGTGAAATAAATGTCTGGTGTCGATGTGGCCAATGATAGGTTTGGTTTAAATTTGAGTGGGAGACTACATGTGCCTGCTATAGAATAAAAAGGTGGGGAAAACCCTGAAAAAGAATGATACTGTTCACAGTGTTTTTCTTTTGGAAAGGAAAGGAGCTTTACCTCTGCCCAGTGCCCCCCCGGCCAATCAACTCCTCTCCCCCTCCCTCACTTTCCCCATCTTGCCCCCTTCCTGTCCATCCCCCAGGTCGGTACCTATCCTAAGCATGATTGCACCGCAGTAAATCCCACTGAACTCAAAAAGCATGCAAATGATCAAACTTGCCCTCCCCTCGTCCTCCCTCCTATCCCCTCCCTTTTACCCCTTCCCTCCCCTTCACCCATCCCCTCTTTCCCCCTCCCACAATCCTCTCCCCCTCTCCTCTCCTCCCCTTCCTCCTCCTCCATGGTCAGTTTTACGTATTCTAAGCATGACTGCATGGGAGTAAATCCTATTGAACTCAATAAGCATGCAAATGATCAGACCTGCCTTTTTCCTCCCCCTTCCCCTCTCTTCTTTCCTTCTCCCTCTCTCCTTCCCCTCCCCTCCTTCCCCCCTCCTCTCCCTTCCTCTTCCCTTTTTCCTCCTCTCCCCTCTTCCTTCCTCCTCCTCCTCCTCCCCATGGTCAGTTTTATCTATCCTAAGCATTCTTCCAAGCTACACAGGAAGTGGATTGGACTGTGAAAGACCAACCCAAATTGTTTGCATTTTTACAAATTTGCAAGGCAGTACAATATCTCAGAGAGGAGGACAGGTCTCCCCTGGTGCATTCACTATAGCTGCACAATTTCCCTGCTCTTTAAAGTTTGATAGAAATATCTTTGGGCTATAGGTACGTTCTTAAAACTCAAGTGTTTTTTTTGGCTATTAGTGAATTTTAAATATAAGTAGAATGAATGGTGGTCAACAGAATACTTTTGTCAATTTCACCACAAAATCAACTGTAACTGAAATGTAAACTTTGCTCTGAATTCAGGTTTTAGTAGAATTCAGTAGAAACCCAAATTTTGCACAAGTCTATTCTTGCTTTCATTTTGTGATTGAGCTACACGTCATTCTCATCTCCCTTAATAAGCTTTTTTAAGATCAAAATTCAGTCCAAGATACAAAGCAGTGTTTTGCTGTATTTTTGTTAGGTTCAGTCACTGTCCTGAAAGCTGACATTTCAGATGAAACAAAGCTCCCATTGAATGATGTCCTTCTGTAAAATCACTTTTTGCACCAAGTGCAATCCCGTGCAATCTTTTCAGCTTTCCTGGAAAAGTCATCACCTCCTTTAAAGTGACACTTGCCACTTTAAAGGAGTTGATCAGCAAGAGAAGGGAAATTATGTAGAACTTTTTGCATATTGCTCCCCATAGCAGGGTTCCATATCCATCCCTTTTCTTGGCGCCAGCTTTGACAAGATTTAGGGAGAGCCAAGCACTGTGCCTTGCCTTCTTTAAAGTGACAACCACAGATAAATATTCTCACTAGTTTGTGCTTGTCTTGAAAGATTGAAGAAATAGAGCTCTTTGCACACAGGGTAAAGATTTTTTTATGAAATCGATCTCTTCATTTCCACTCAATAGTAATACACTTCTGTGCTTTTGGATTACCAAAGATTCAAATTTGAGAACCTGAAATTTAAAGCAACTCACATTGTTGCCTTCTGTATAGCTGTCCTTGGAGCAAAGACATCTGTATGGGTTAGTAGTTGTGTCGCAGCGATCAGCATGGCCAAAACAATTACACCTGTACACAAGATCAGATCCATGTATTTGTATTTAATCATCAAACCATCATGGAACAAACATTTAACAATATGAAAGTAAGACAAAATAAAGCTATTTTGGAAAGTGAATTGTATAATTTGAGAGGACCTCTCCCTGTTTTTTGTACACCATCAAGAATGTAATTGTCTGCCTCTGTTAAGGATAACCATCACAGAAAAGGGCCTTTTAAGTGTAGTAACCATTTCATGTCTCTTTCCATTCAGCATTTATAAATGTCAAGTAAATGCTGCTTTCCAAGAGAGTAAATTGACAGTACATGTTGTAGACTAACTATTAAGTGATCAAATGTGCATTATGCGCTTTCATTACATACTATGCAGATGTAAGGCTCTAATTACAGTTAACACCTGTGTGTTCAGCATTAACCCTTCAATCTGGAACACTACAAGCCTTAAATGGACATGTAGTATATGTATGAATGTATTCTTTTCTTTATACCATTTTGCTTTTCAAGGATACCCAGAGTGAAGAGCAATTAACTAGAACAAAATTTAAAAGTTCATTTAAAAAAACCCACAAATAATTAACACATAAGCCCATTTTAGGCGCTACAATTAGGTTAAACACGTGAAGTGAGGACAAGAACACTAGCTCTGACTCCCTCCATCAGCATTTCAATCACCTTATGAAAGGTGAAGAGCTGAAGCAGGGAGCCTTCTGTACTCGTGGCAGCTTCCTGTGCATTTTAGAATGCTAGAAAATCAGGGCTCTAAAATGTATGTGGAGTCTCTGTAAGTACAGGAAGTTCTCTGCTTCAGACACTTGCCTTCCACAAGTTGAAAGGTGATGGGTGCAGACCTAGTGCACTAATTGCCCCCCTCACATGTTTACTTTGACATCACTACTACACCTCAAGAGGGTTATAGGAAGCAGTAAAATGCCTAACACCAGCCTCAATTTTATTTTATTTTTAAAAATGATAAATGAGGGATCTTGGCAGGAGGCACACAAATTTGGCAGGGGGGCAGATGTAGCCCACACCTGCATGAAAGGGAAGCTTTATGAAGCTTGCTTCTGTGGGCCCTGCCACAAGAATAACCTACATGCCCATCATATGTGAATTCATTCCTTGTTGTTGTTGTTGTTATGTGCCTTCAATTCGATTATTACTTATGGCAACCCTATGAATCAGTGACCTCCAAGAGCATCTGTCATGAACCACCCTGTTCAGATCTTGTAAGTTCAGGTCTGTGGCTTCCTTTACGGAATCAATCCATCTGTTGTTTGGCTTTCCTCTTTTTTGACTACCTTCTGTTTTTCCCAGCATTATGGTCTTTTCTAGTGAATCATGTCTTCTCATGATGTGTCCAAAGTATGATAACCTCAGTTTCATCATTTTAGCTTCGAGTGACAGTTCTGGTTTAATTTGTTCTGACACCCAATTATTTGTCTTTTTCATGGTCCATGGTATGCGCAAAGCTCTCCTCCAACACCACATTTCAAATGAGTTGATTTTTCTCTTATCTGCTTTTTTCACTGTCCAGTTTTCACATCCATACATAGAGATCGGGAATACCATGGTCTGGATGATCCTGACTTTGGTGTTCAATGATACATCTTTGCATTGGAGGACCTTTTCTAGTTCTCTCACAGCTGCCCTCCCCAGTCCTAGCCTCCTTCTGATTTTTTGACTATTGTCTCCATTTTGGTTAATTCATTCCTAGACACAATTAATTTTTGCTTGGTTGTAATCTTCCTATTAAAACATATGAGCCAGTCCAGAGAATCATGCTTACATCCCATGGAAGTTAAAAGCACTTAACATGGTTTAAACTATTTTTCCCCATTGGGTTTATTGGGACTCCCCTCCCCTCAGCTTGGAACCAAGCAAGTAAACCTTTTTTGGTTACAAGCTGAAATCACAGAGTAGCTCTTATTATTCTATTGGTAAAAATCCACAAATGTCAAAATTTGAAAGAGTTATTGGATGATATACCAC